>NC_041392.1:108439395-108550524 GCF_002162155.2 Triticum dicoccoides | reverse complement strand
GACCCGCCCCCGCGCCCCGCGCCTCCATCTGCCGCCGCCTCTCCCATCTCCGGCGCCGCCACCGCCGCGGGCCACCCCGCAAGCCTGAGCCGGAGCTCGCCGCGCCACCGCCTCCCTTCGCCGCCATCGCCGCCTCCGGGCGCCACAGCCGTCGCCGCGCGCCACTGCGCCGGCCGCCGCCGACCCCGCCGTCCGGTAGCCCCTCGCCGGCGCCGACTTTCTTCTCGCCGGAGCCCTGCAACCTCACCGGAGAGCTTCGGTGAACAGTGCCGCCGCCGCCTCGGTTTCCGTGCAACCCTAGATCTGGGGTTGTTTTTTTTCTCTAAGTCTTTAAATTTTCAGCCCAAGTTGCTCTGTTCGAGGCTCCGTAACTTTGCACCCGTAGCTCCGATTCATGCATATAGTATATCAAAATGTTCACCTCGAGGAGTACATCATTCCGTTCCATTGCATCATTTTCATTTGAGTGCATCTTGATGCCCGAAATGCTGTTAGAAGGAGGCTTCGTGAGTTAATTGTCAGATCTGCTAGTTCATCTTAGACTTTTGTCATTTTTGCCATGATTATTGTGTGCATGCTATGCCTGTGAGTCCTTCATATGTTTTGTTAAGGATTTTGTCTTCTTTTGAGAGGTGCAACCCATGCATTTTTGTGATGTGCGTGGTGACTTGTGCAAGCTTGCAAAGTGAGGCACCCGGTAAATCTGTTTTCAGGGACTTAGTAGTTTTCACTAAGTCTGGTATTATTTAGTTCATGATGCCATATGTTCAGCTTGTTTCCTAGTGATCCATGCCTCTTTTGAGGATGATCAGTAAAGGAGTTTTGTTAATCATTTTATGGTCTATCCATCCATGTCTTTGTTTGCAATTATGCAGCCCCTAGCTTGAGTCAATCGAGCTCTACTTTTGCTTCGTGGTGAATCTGGGCAGATCGTCAACTTGTTTGCGATTTTGCCGATGCTATTGTAGTTGATCCGTGCATGCTATGCCTTTGTTCTTGCCATGTCTAGCTAGCATTTTGTGTCTTCTTAATGGATGTATGCTTGCCTTGCAATGACTTGCACCGTAGTGAGTGCATCAAGCTCATTTACATGCCTTCGTCAGTTATATTTCAGCATGTCTCAGTTTTCACCAAGTCTGAAAACTGATTATGTTTTTGCTATGTTCGTGTGCTTGTTAGTATATTTTGTGATTCCTTTTGGCCCCAGGTCACTAAGGGATTTTTGTTAAGCTTGTTGAGTAGCTCCATGCCATGTCTTTCTTTGTCATGTTCAAGTCCTGTAGCATGTTGTTTTGATGCTCCGAAGAGGGCTTCATGATCTGAAATTTCGGACAAGTGTTAATTTCACTAAGTCTGAGATCTGTTTTGCATTTGTGTTTTTGTCATGCTTGTTTGAACCTCATAATGGATGATTTGGCCGTAGCTCAGTGCTAGACTTTTGTTAAGCATCTTGTGTGCATCCGTGCCATGTATTTTGTTGTCATGTTTGGTGGCTGTAGCATGTTCATCTCATTGCATTTAGATGCCTACTTGCTGTAAATCGCAGACCGGTGTCAATTTTGAATCGCTTGCCATTTCCAAACCGTAACTCCGATTCCGGCGTTCTTTATATCGTTTTCAAGCGATTTCATCTCATCTTTCCAGTGGCACCCTTGGAATTCCAAGTTGAGGCTAGGTTCATGCATTTCCTGTCATATCTTGCATTTTGCATCCCGCATCGCATCCCGCATAGCATATCATCATTGCATCATATCGCTTGATCCTTGCACGTGGTTGATTGTGTCCTTGTTGCTTGTTTGTCTTGTTTGGGTAGATCCGGGAGACGAGTTCGCTACCGAGGAGCCCGTTGAGTTTGCTTGTGAGGATCCAGTCAACTCTGACAACTGTGCAGGCAAGATGATCATACCCTCGAAATCACTACTATCTTTGCTATGCTAGTTTGCTCACTCTTTGCTATGCCAATGCTACGATGCCTACCATTTGCTTGTCAGCCTCCCAAATTGCCATGTCAAACCTCTAACCCACCATTGTCCTAGCAAACCGTTGATTGGCTATGTTACCGCTTTGCTCAACCCCTCTTATAGCGTTGCTAGTTGCAGGTGAAGTTTGGAGGTCGTTCCTTGTTGGAACATCTTTTATTTACTTGTTGGGATATCATTATATTATCTTTCTATCTTAATGCATCTATATACTTGGTAAAGGGTGGAAGGCTCGGCCTCTCGCCTAGTGTTTTGTTCCACTCTTGCCGCCCTAGTTTCCGTCATATCGGTGTTATGTTCCCGGATTTTGCGTTCCTTACGCGGTTGGGTTATAATGGGAACCCCTTGATATTTCGCCTTGATTAAAGCTTTTCCAGCAATGCCCAACATTGGTTTTACCATTCGCCACCTAGCCTTTTCTTTCCCTTGGGTTCTGCAGACTCAAGGGTCATCTTATTTTAACCCCCCGGGCCAGTGCTCCTCTGAGTGTTGGTCCACCTGTCAGCTAACGGTGGCCACCAGGGGCAACTCTGGGCTGGCCCACCCCTACCTAGGACAATCTGAGTGTGCCCTGAGAAAGAGATATGTACAGCTCCTATCGGGATTTTTCGGCACATTCGGGCGGTGTTGCTGGTCTTGTTTTAACCTGTCGAAGTGTCTTGAGTTACCGAGATACCGAGTCTGATCAGAACGTCTTGGGAGGAGGTCTATTCCTTCGTTGACCATGAGAGCTTGTCATGGGCTAAGTTGGGACTCCCCTGCAGGGATTGAACTTTCGAAAGTCGTGCCCGCGGTTATGGGCAGATGGGAATTTGTTAATGTCCGGTTGTAGATAACTTGAACCTTAATTAATTAAAATGAATCAACTGAGTGTGTAGCCGTGATGGCCTCTTCTCGGCGGAGTCCGGGAAGTGGACACGGTGTTGGAGTAATGCTTGCGCAGGTTGTTCCTCTTGTTTTTCACGCTCGCGCTTTGCCTCCTCTTCTCGCTCTCTTTTGCGAATAAGTTAGCCACCATATATGCTAGTCGCTTGCTGCAGCTCCACATATATTTGCCTTTCCTTTCCTATAAGCTCAAATAGTCTTGATCGCGAGGGTGCGAGATTGCTGAGTCCATGTGGCTCACAGATTACTATAACTCCAGATGCAGGTCCAGGTGATTCCGCTCCAAGTGACGAGTACAAGCTCAAGTGGGAGTTCGACAAGGACTCTCAGCGTTACCATGTTTCTTTTCCCGACGATCAGTAGTGGTACCCAGTTGGGGGTGATTGGGACCGTGTCGCATGTTGGGTTATTTTCTATTTTGGCGCCGTAGTCGGGCCATGAGTGTTTGGATGATGTATGTTATTTATGTACTCTGATGTGACATGGCGAGTGTAAGCCAACTATGTTCTCCCCTTATTATTCATATTACATGGGATGTTGTGAAGATTGCCTAACTTGCGACATATGCCTTCAATGCGATTATGTCTCTAAGTCATGCCTCGACACGTGGGAGCTATAGTCGCATCGAGGGTGTTACAGTTTACCTTAATACTTTTGTTGTAGTTGCAGATGCTTGCAATAGAGGTTAATCATAAGTGGGATTCTTGTCCAAGTAAGGTCAGTACCCAAGCACCGGTCCACCCACATACCAAATTATCAAAGTACCGAACACGAATCATATGAACGTGATTAAAACTAGCTTCACGATATTCCCATGTGTCCTCGGGAGCGCTTTACATCATATAAGAGTTTGTCCAGGCTTGTCCTTTGCTACAAAAAGGATTGGGCCACCTTGCTGCACCTTATTTACTTTCGTTACTTGTTGCTCGTTACAAATTATCTTATCACAAAACTATTTGTTACTACTTATTTGAGTACTTGCAGAGAATACCTTGCTGGAAACCGCTTATCATTTCCTTCTGCTCCTCGTTGGGTTCGACACTCTTACTAATCGAAAGGACTACGATAGATCCCCTATACTTGTGGGTCATCAAGACTCTTTTCTGGCGCCGTTGTCGGGGAGTGAAGCGCCTTTGGTAGGTGGAATTTGGTAAGGAAAAATTTATATAGTGTGCTGAAATTTACTGTCACTTGTTACCATGGAAAGTAATCCTCTGAGGGGCTTGTTCGGGGTATCTTCACCCCGACCAGTAGAGCAAAGAGTTGCTCCTCAACCTACTGAACCTACTGAAAATGAAAATGAAAATGCTTGCTTTGAAGTTCCTGTGGGTATGATAGAAAAACTGTTGGCTAATCCTTTTTTAGGAGATGGAACAAAACATCCTGATGAACATCTGATATATGTGGATGAAGTTTGTGGATTATTTAAGCTTGCAGGTGTACCCGGAGATGTTGTTAAGAAGAAAGTCTTCCCTTTATCTTTGAGGGGAGATACATTGACATGGTATAGGCTATGTGATGATATGAGGTCCTGGAATTACAAACGATTGAAATTGGAATTTCATCAGAAGTTTTATCCTATGCATCTTGTTCATCGTGATCGCAATTACATATATAATTTTTGGCCTCGCAAAGGAGAAAACATCGCTCAAGCTTGGGGGAGGCTTAAATCAATGTTATATTCATGCCCCAATCATGAGCTCTCAAGAGAAATGATTATTCAAAATTTTTATGCTCGGCTTTCTGGTATCAATCGCACCATGCTTGATACTTCTTGTGCTTGATCTTTTATGATGAAGACTATTGAATTCAAATGGGATTTATTGGAAAGAATTAAATGCAACTCTGAATATTGGGACCTCGACAATGGTAAGGAGTCAGGTATGAGACCTAGTTTTGATTGTATTAAATCTTTTATGGATGCCGATATTTTTCGTAAATTTAGCACTAAATATGGACTTGACTCTGAGATAGTAGCTTCTTTCTGTGAATCTTTTGCTACCTATGTTGATCTCCCCAAGGAGAAGTTGTTTAAATATCATCCTCCCATAGAAGTAAAAGTAGCTGCACCTATTAAAGTTGAAGAAAAGACTATCACTTATAATGATCCTATTGTTCCTACTTCTTATGTTGAGAAACCACCTTTCCTTGTTAGGATAAAGGATCATGCTAAAGCTTCAACTGTAGTTCGTAAAAGCAATATTAAAACATATACACCTCCTGAGAAAGTTAAAGTTGAACCTAATATTGCTATTGTTAAACATCTCTTGTCTGATAATATTGATGGGCATGTTATTTACTTCTGTGATGAAACTGCTAGAATTGCTAAACTCTGTGATAAAGATAAACCTAGACCTGTGGTAGGCATGCCTGTTATTTCTGTTAAAATAGGAGATCATTGTTATCATGGCTTATGTGATATGGGTGCTAGTGCTAGTGCAATACCTTATTCCTTATACAAAGAAGTTATGCATGATATTGCACCTGCTGAGATGGAAGATATTGATGTTACAATTAAACTTGCCAATAGAGATACTATTTCACTAATGGGAATTGTTAGAGATGTTGAAGTCTTGTGTGGAAAAACTAAATATCCTGCTGATTTTCTTGTTCTTGGTTCCCCACAAGATAGCTTTTGTCCCACTATATTTGGTAGACCCTTCTTAAATACTGTTAATGCTACCATAGATTGCAAAAGAGATGTTGATACTATCGGTTTAGATGATATGACTCATGAATTTAACTTTTCTAAATTTAGTAGACAACACCGTGAAGAAGAATTACCTAGTAAGGATGAAATTATTGGTCTTGCTTCTATTGTCGTACCTCCTAGTGATCCTTTAGAACAATATTTGCTAGACCATGAAAATGACATGTTTATGAATGAAAGAAGGGAATTAGATGAAGTATTCTTTAAACAGGAACCTATTCTGAAAAATAATTTGCCTGTTGAAATCCTAGGGGATCCTCATCCACCCAAGGGTGATCCCCTGTTTGAGCTTAAACCGTTACCTGATACTCTTAAATATGCTTATCTTGATGAGAAAAAGATATATCCTGTTATTATTAGTGCTAACTTTTCAGAGCATGAAGAAGAGAGATTATTGAAAACTCTGAAGAAGCACCGTGCTGCTATTGGGTATACTCTTGATGATCTTAAGGGCATTAGTCCCACTGTATGTCAACATAAAATTAATTTGGAAGAAGATGCTAAACCAGTTCGTGATCATCAACGCCGGCTAAATCCTAAAATGAAAGAAGTGGTAAGAAAGGAAATACTAAAGCTCCTTGAGGCATGTATAATTTATCCTGTTGCTGATAGTCAGTGGGTAAGCCCTGTCCATTGTGTCCCTAAGAAGGGAGGTATTACTGTTGTTCCTAATGATAAAGATGAATTGATTCCTCAAAGAATTATTACAGGTTATAGGATGGTAATTGATTTCCGCAAATTAAATAAGGCTACTAAAAAGGATCATTACCCCTTACCTTTTATCGATCAAATGCTAGAAAGATTGTCCAAACATACACATTTTTGCTTTCTAGATGGTTATTCTGGTTTCTCTCAAATACCTGTGTCAGCCAAAGATCAATCAAAGACTACTTTCACATGCCCTTTTGGTACTTTTGCTTATGGACATATGCCTTTTGGTTTATGTAATGCACCAGCTACATTTCAAAGATGCATGATGGCTATATTCTCTGACTTTTGTGAAAAGATTTGTGAGGTTTTCATGGACAACTTTTCCGTCTATGGATCTTATTTTGATGATTGCTTGAGCAACCTTGATCGAGTTTTGCAGATATGTGAAGAAACTAATCTTGTCTTGAATTGGGAAAAGTGCCACTTTATGGTTAATGAAGGTATTGTCTAGGGTCATAAAGTTTCTGAAAGAGGTATTGAAGTTGATAAAGCCAAGGTTGATGCTATTGAAGAGATGCCATGTCCCAAGGACATCAAAGGTATAAGAAGTTTCATTGGTCATGCCGGTTTTTATAGGAGGTTCATTAAGGACTTCTCGAAAATCTCTCGGCCTCTGACTAATTTATTACAAAAAGATATACCGTTCGTCTTTGATGATGATTATGTAGAAGCATTTGAAATACTTAAGAAAGCATTGATCTCTGCACCTATTGTTCAGCCACCTGATTGGAATTTACCCTTTGAAATTATGTGTGATGCTAGTGATTATGCTGTAGGTGTTGTTCTAGGACAAAGAGTTGATAAGAAACTAAATGTTATTCAATATGCTAGTAAATCTCTAGACAATGCTCAAAGAAATTATGCTACTACTAAAAACGAATTCTTAGCAATTGTATTTGCTTGTGATAAGTTTAGACCTTATATTCTTGATTCTAATGTAACTATTCACTCTGATCATGTTGCTATTAAATATCTTATGGAAAAGAAATATGCTAAACCTAGACTTATTAGATGGGTTCTCTTGCTACAAGAATTTGATTTGCATATTGTTGATAGAAAAGGAGCTGAGAACCCCGTTGCAGACAACTTGTCTAGGTTAGAAAATGTGCTTGATGACCCACTACCTATTGATGATAGCTTTCCTGATGAGCAATTAAATGTCATAAATGCTTCTCATACTGCTCCATGGTATGCTGATTATGCTAATTACATTGTTACTAAGTTTATACCACCTAGTTTCACATACCAGCAAAAGAAAAAGTTCTTCTATGATTTGAGGCATTACTTTTGGGATGACCCACATCTTTATAAAGAAGGAGTAGATGGTGTTATTAGACGTTGTGTACCTGAGCATGAACAGGAACAGATCCTACGCAAGTGTCACTCTGAAGCTTATGGAGGACACCATGCTGGAGATAGAACTGCACATAAGGTACTGCAATCTGGTTTTTATTGGCCTACTCTCTTCGAGGATGCCCATAAGTTTGTCTTATATTGCTATGAATGTCAAAGAATTGGTAATATTAGTAGACGTCAAGAAATGCCTATGAACTATTCACTTGTTATTGAACCATTTGATGTTTGGGGCTTTGACTATATGGGACCTTTTCCTTCATCTAATGGTTATACACATATTTTAGTTGTTGTTGATTACGTTACTAAGTGGGTAGAAGCTATTCCAACTAGTAGTGCTGATCATAACACTTCTATTCAAATGCTTAAAGAAGTTATTTTTCCAAGATTTGGAGTCCCTAGATATTTAATGACTGATGGTGGTTCACATTTTATTCATGGTGCTTTCCGTAAAATGCTTGCTAAATATGATGTTAATCATAGAATTGCATCTCCTTATCACCCTCAGTCTAGTGGTCAAGTAGAATTGAGTAATAGAGAAATCAAATTAATTTTGCAAAAGAGTGTTAATAGGTCTAGAAAGAATTGGTCCAAGAAACTAGATGATGCATTATGGGCCTATAGAACTGCATATAAAAACCCTATGGGTATGTCTCCGTATAAAATGGTCACAGGAACAGCATGTCACTTACCTCTCGAACTAGAACACAAGGCTTATTGGGCTATTAAAGAACTTAATTATGATTTTAAACTTGCCGGTGAGAAGAGGTTATTTGATATTAGCTCACTTGATGAATGGAGAACCCAAGCCTACGAAAATGCCAAGTTGTTTAAAGAAAAAGTTAAAAGATGGCATGACAAAAGGATACAGAAGCGTGAGTTTAATGTAGGTGATTATGTATTGCTATACAACTCTCGTTTAAGATTTTTTGCAGGAAAACTTCTCTCTAAATGGGAAGGTCCTTATGTTATCGAGGAGGTCTACCGTTCTGGTGCCATAAAAATCAACAACTTCGAAGGCACAAATCCGAAGGTGGTGAACGGTCAAAGAATCAAACATTATATCTCACGTAATCCCATAAATGTTGAAACCAATGTTATTGAAACCGTAACCCCGGAGGAATTCATAAGGGACACTTTTCGGAACGTTTCAGACTCCGAAAAGGAATAGGTATGTGGTACGGTAAGTAAACCGACTCCAAAACAGTTTTTAAGGCAATATTTCTCCGTTTTGGAATATTTAGAAAAATAGAAAAATAAGAAGCAGTCCGGCGCACCCTACCCTACTGGGCGCGCCCCCTACCTCGTGGGCACCTCGTGTGCTCTCCGGACTCCGTTTTCATACACGACACGTATTTTGGTCGGTAAAAAATCATTATATAATCTCCCGGGGATTTTGACTCCCGTATCACACAAATATCTCTTGTCTTTGTTTTGAGTTGTCCTGCTGTAGGCAGAGCAACATGTCATCCCAGGATTCGGAAGGAGAAAGCTATGTGGCTGATTACCTCGCAGATCCTGGGGTCTATGGGGATGTGGAGCACTGTGGTTGGACTACGGAAGAAGAAGAGGACTATGAACCCAAAGGAAAGGAGGAGACGAGCTCAGATGAATATGAAGTCCCACTACCTCAACCTGGGGACATGCTTGTGGAGTTCAAAAAGTCAAGCCTCCCGGATAGGGTAAAGAAAAGATCGAGTTTATCCCTTTTCGCCTCTTGCAGGAGAACAAGCAGGAACTATGCAAAAAGATACTGAGCTTGGAGCAGGAGATCGAGGACCTAAGGGATCAAAATTCTCTCCTCAAGCGCAAATTAAGGAAGAATCCTACGCATTCAACAAAATCACCACCGACTCCATCAACAAAGAAGAGTTGAGTGTCTGGTATGGGCACTCCACTTGGCAACAACCAAGCTTGGGGGAGTGCCCCGGTATCGTATCACCATCACTTTTATCTTTACTGTTTTTCTTAGTTCGATCCTTTTGGTAATTTCTTGATCTAGTAGAATAAAAGTTCTTAGTATGATCTAGTTGTGAGTTTTGCTTTATTATCCTTCTATGTAATCGAGTCCGTGAGCTATATAATAAAGATTAGTGTTGAGTCAAGGGCTTGATTATTTTGCCATGATCCTAAGCGGATAAAAGAAAAAGAGAAAGAAATAAAAAGAAACAAAGAGATCATGTGAATCTTATGGAGAGTAATGAGCTCACATAGAAAGAGTATGATGAATAAAAGTTGTTGAGGGTTGACAAACACAGTTTTGGTCATCGTTGCAATTAATAGGAAGTAATAAAGAAAGAGTGGTCTTCACATATAAATATACTATGTTGGACATCTTTTATGATTGTGAGCACTCATTAAAATATGACATGCTAAAGAGTTGACATTGGACAAGGAAGACAACATAATGGGTTATGTTTTCTTACATCTGAGATGAATTATATTGTCTTGGATCTTCCAACATGATGAGCTTGCCTTTCCCCCTCATGCTAGCCAAATTCATTGCACCAAGTAGAGATACTACTTGTGCTTCCAAATACCCTTAAACCAGTCTTGCCATAAGAGTCCACCATATCTACCTATGGATTGAATAAGATCCTTCAAGTAAGTTGTCATCGGTGCAAAGCAATAAAAATTGCTCCTTAAATATGTATGATTGATTGGTGTGGACGAAATAAGCTTTATACAATTGTGTGATACGGAAGTAATAAAAGTGATATACTGCATAATAAAGGTCCATGTCACAAGTGGCAATATAAAGTGACATTCTTTCGCATTAAGATTTTGTGCATCCAACCATAAAAGCGCATGGCAACCTCTGCTTCCCTCTGCGAAGGGCCTATCTTTTACTTTTATCTCCTACATTACATAAGAGTCATGGTGATCTTCACCCTTCCTTTTTACATTTTATTCTTTGGCAAGCACAATATGTTGGAAAGATCCTGGTATATATGGCTAATTGGATGTGGGTTTTCATGAACTATTACTATTGACATTATCCTTGAGGTAAAATGTTGGGAGGCAAAGCTATGAGCCCCTATCTTTCTCTGCGTCCGATTAAAACTTCATACCCATAAGTATTGCATGAGTGTTAGCAATTGTGAAAGACTATATGATAGTTGAGTATGTGGACTTGCTGAAAAGCTCTTATACATTGACTATTTCCTATGTTATGATAAATTGCAATTGCTTCAATGACTGAGATTATAGTTTGTTAGTTTTCAATGAAGTTTATGATTCACACTTGAAATTGTGATTGAATTGCTACTCTAGCATAAGAGATTATATGACAAGATTTATATAAGTTGTTGTTCTAAGAATGATCATGATGCCCTCGTGTCCGTATTTTATTTTTATCGACACCTCTATCTCTAAACATGTGGACATATTTTTCGATTTCGGCTTTTCGCTTGAGGACAACCGAGGTCTAAGCTTGGGGGAGTTGATACGTCCATTTTGCATCATGCTTTTATATCGATATTTATTGCATTATGGGCTGTTATTACACATTATGTCACAATACGTATGCCTATTCTCTCTTATTTTACAAGGTTTACATAAAGAGGGAGAATGCCGATAGCTAGGATTCTGGGCTGGAAAAGGAGCAAATATTAGAGACATATTCTGCACAGCTCCAAAAGTCATGAAACTTCACGGAAGATGTTTTCCAAATATATAAAAAATACTGAGAGCAAGAACTTCACCAGGGGGGGCACACCCTGCCCACGAGGGTGGGGGCCCGCCCTACCCCCCTGGGCGCGCCCCCTACCTCGTGGGCCCCTTGGTGGCCCTCCGGTGGCCATCTTCTGCTATATGGAGTCTTTCGATGGGAAAAAATCATAAGCCATCTTCTCGGACGAAACTCCGCCGCCACGAGGCAGAACCAATCTAGGGCTCTGGCGGAGCTGTTCTGCCGGGGAAACTTCCCTCCTGGAGGGGGAAATCATCACCATCATCATCACCAACGCTCCTCTTATCAGGAGAGGGCAATCTCCATCAACATCTTCATCAGCACCATCTCATCTCAAAACCCTAGTTCATCTCTTGTATACAATTCTTGTCTTCAAGTCCGGGATTGGTGCTAGTAGGTTGCTAGTAGTGTTAATTACTCCTTGTAGTTGATGCTAGTTGTTTAATTGGTGGAAGATCATATGTTCAGATCCTATATGCATATTAATACCCCTCTGATTATGAACATATTTATGCTTTGTGAGTAGTTATTTTTGTTCCTGAGGACATGGGAGAAGTCTTGCTATTAGTAGTCATGTGAATTTGGTATTCGTTCGATATTTTGATGAGATGTATGTTGTCTCTCCTCTAGTGGTGTTATGTGAACGTGATGAAAACTAGCTTCACGATATTCCCATGTGTCCTCGGGAGCGCTTTACATCATATAGGAGTTTTTTCCAGGCTTGTCCTTTGCTACAAAAGGATTGGGCCACCTTGTTGCACCTTATTTACTTTTGTTACTTATTGTTCGTTACTAATTACCTTATCACAAAACTATCTGTTACCACTTATTTCAGTACTTGCAGAGAATACCTTGCTGGAAACCGCTTATCATTTCCTTCTGCTCCTCGTTGGGTTCGACACTCTTACTTATCGAAAGGACTATGATAGATCCCCTATACTTGTGGGTCATCAGCGCCCTACCCCCTGGGCGCGCCCCCTGCCTCGTGGGCCCATGGTGGCTCCCCTCCACTTATTCGAACTACCACACACTCCTTCTTCCTCCCACAAACATCACTAACCAGCTCAAACCTGAGTCCAAGCTCATTTTGCTGCCATTTTCGATCTCCTTGCTCAAAGCTGCATTCAAAAAACTTCTTTGGGGGATTGTTCCTTGGTATGTGACTCCTCCAATGATCCAATTAGTTTTTGTTCTAGTGCTTTATTCATTGCATATTTTTGCTGCTTAGGTGACCCTGTTCTTGAGCTTGCATGTCAAATTTATGTGGTCAAAAGTAGTTTTGATGCATGATATTGCCTCTAGGCACTTGTAGGAGTAGTTTCTATCAATATTGTTAAGTTTGGTTCACTTTTATTTTGAAGTTACTAAAATTTCAGAAATTTTTCAGAGGAAGAAATGTGTTTAAGAAAATATACCAACGTGGTCCTTCAAGGAAGCAAGGACCCAGGCTCGCAATACGCGATGCTGACGATGAACCACCGAGGGAAGCTCAAGTGCGAGCTTGTGAATGGCCTTCAGAGGACTTTATGGATCGAGCAGGAATCAAGGAAGAATTTAACGCATATGTGCGTAATGCTGATCTTGAGAGCTTCGAGGCAGATAAGTGCCGCCAGTACCACTATCTCACTGATTCCTTTGTGAGAAGGTTTGAATTTTCATCATCACGCAATTCTCAAACTGTCCTATTTGATCTTTATGAAAATTCTTATACTATGGACTTAGAGGATTTTAACACTGCTTGCAAACTTCGACAATGGAGTAGTCCTAATGAACCTCGCAAATCTGAATTTAGAGATTTTTCTTGCTAGTATAACTGTGGGGAATCTAGAGACATACCACAAGCTACCATAGGGAGCATTCATTTTCCTGCTATACATTATTTTGCTCTCTTCATAGGTAGGTGCATAAATGGTAAGGATGAAGCATGTCACATGTGTGTCCTTGACCTCAGTGTTCTCAGGAGTGTTGTATTAGGAGATAGACATTATAACTTGGGGGCTATCGTTTCACGTAGGTTGCATAATAATAGATTTAATGGAGATTTCTTCGGTGGAATTTATGCAACTCGTCTAGCTAATTTTCTTGATATACCCATACGTGGGTATGATATTGAGTTGCCTCCTGTTTATTTAGATTATGAGGCCATGGTTCGTCATCAGTTTGTTGAGAGGAACGATCAGTTCCTCCAGTACCGACTAATCTTTGACAGACGACGCACCTATCACGTCGCTCTCCCTACTCCTGCTTTCTTTGACTCTCAGGAAAAAGGGAGATATGTTATAACCAGGGAGGAGGCAGACGAGTATAAGAGGAGGACGGAGACGGCCCGTCTCCAAGCGGTAGCTCATGAGGCAATAGCTGTTGCATCTCAGTACGACCCCAACTACAACTTTGGATATCCGCCAGGATAGCCGTGGCCATAGACCAACTTAGGCCAAAAGCCTAAGCTTGGGGGAGTACGTATTTCTCACCGACATTTCATTCATGTTCACACACTCATTGCTAGTTGTCGGTGCTCATACTTTTTCATTGTATCATCCATGCCATTTATTTTCCTTTTTTATGCTTTCTTCTTGTGTATTTAATAAACCTTAATAAAAACAAAAAAATCAGTTGTAGCTTTTAGTTAGTTTACTTTTCATGCTGTTGTAGTAGTAATTAAAAAGAAAACCCAAAAATATTTCTCGTTCTTCTTTTGCTTGTTGGGAGCTTTCCCGTGTAAATAGTTTTATTTCTTTCCTTTTTCTTTGGGGTCGAGAGGAGAAGACCATAATCAAAATGTTGAAGTGGCTCTTATATGCATTATTGTTGATCTAACAAAGAGCTCATATTACCTTGTCTTCTCTCTTGAATTGAATGCTTGCAGATTCCAGCTTAGTCCAATGCACGTGCACCATTATTATTATCCACACTATTCGGTCGTGCAAGTGAAAGGCAATAATGATGATTATATGATGAACTTATTGAGATGAGAAAAGCTGGTATGAACTCGACCTCTCTTGTTTTTGTAAATATGATTAGTTCATCGTTCCTGATTCAGCCTATTATGAATAAACATGTTTGCAATGACAATTAGAGATTGTAGTTGCTTATGCCATGCTTAATTAGCTAGAAGCTTATAATGGTTTACCTTGCGTGCCAACATGTTATTAAAATGGTTGTGATGTGGTATGATAGGGTGGTATCCTCTTTTGAATGATTCAAGTGGCTTGACTTGGCACATGTTCACGCATGTAGTTGAAACAAAATCAACATAGTCTCTACGATATTTATGTTCATGGTGCATTACATCCTGCTCATGCTTGCATTCGGTGTTGATTAATTTTAATGCATGTTCATGACTGGTGTTGCTCTCTAGGTGGTCGCTTCCCAGTCTTTTTCTAGCCTTCACCTATACTAAGTGGGAATACTGCTTGTGCATCCAATTCCATAAACCCCAAAGTTATTCCATATGATTCCACCATACCTACCAATATACGGTATCTACCTGCCGTTCCAAGTAATTTTGTATGTGCCAAACTCTAAACCTTCAAATAAACATTCTGTTTTGTATGCTCGAATAGCTCATGTATCAACTAGGGTTGTCTGTATCTTCCATTCTAGGCGGGATATTCTCAAGAGGAGTGGACTCCGCTCCTCACTCACGAGAAAATGGCTGGTCACCGGGATGCCCAGTCCCATGCTTTATGCAAATCAAATCAAAATAATTGCAAAAAACTCCCGCGGGACTGTTGTTAGTTGGAGGCACTCATTGTTTCAAGCAAGCTATGGATTGATGCTTGTTGGTGGAGGGGGAGTATAAACTTTACCATTCTGTTTGGGAACCGCCTATAATGTGTGTAGCATGGAAGATATCGCCATATCTTGGTTGTTATGTCGACAATGAAAGTATACCGCTCAAAATATTATTCATATATATTTCAAAACAGAGCTCTGGCACCTCTACAAATCCCTGCTTCCCTCTGCGAAGGGCCTATCTATTTACTTTTATGCTGAGTCATCATCCTCTTATTAAAAAGCACCAGTCGGAGAGCATCGCTGTCATTTGCATCTGTTACTGTTAGTTTACATTAAGTATATATGACTTGACTGGATCTCTTTTACCATGAATTACAATGTCTAGTCAGTCCTTGATCTTTAAAGGTGCTCTGCATTTATGTGTGCGGTCTCAGAAAGGGCTAGCGAGATACCATCTTTTTATATCATATCATGATTGTTTCGAGAAAGTGTTGTCATCCGAGATTTATTATTATTGCTCGCTAGTTCATTATGTCATTGATATGAGTAAACATGAGACCTAAATGTTATTTTGAATATGGTTAGTTCATAATCTTTGCTGAAAACTTGAATGCTGGCTTTACATATTTACAAAAACAAGAGCAAATAGAGTTTGTAAAAGTTTTTCTTTATCACTTTCAGTTTATCAACTGAATTGCTTGAGGACAAGCATGTTGGGGAACGTAGTAATTTCAAAATTTTCCTACGCACACGCAAGATCATGGTGATGCATAGCAACGAGAGGGGAGAGTGTTGTCCATGTACCCTCGTAGACCGAAAGCGGAAGCGTTAGCACAACGCGGTTGATGTAGTCGTACGTCTTCACGATCCGACCGATCAAGTACCAAATGCACAGTACCTCCGAGTTCAGCACACGTTCAGCCCGATGACGTCCCTCGAACTCTAATCAAGTCGAGTGTTGAGGGAGAGTTTCGTCAGTGAAAGTGCGTTATATCGACTAGAGGGGGGTGAATAGGCGATTTTTATGAAATTCTTCACTAAGGAATTTACCGGTGAGGAAATTCCTTAGCGAAGTACTACTAGCAGCGGAATAAGTACTCAAAAGTAAACATAACAGAATACAAGCATAGTCATCATGATGAAATGAAGACAGGTGCAGAGTACAGGAAGCATAAGCACAGGATAACACAGGATGAAGACAAACAGACTGAAGAAATTGAACTGAGGAAATTGAGAAAGTCTTCAGTCAAAGTCTTCAAACACAGATATGAACAAGCTCACAACACAGTTATGAGGAAATGAAAGAGTTGAGGAAATAGAACCAGTAAGCTTGGTGAGGACAATGATTTGGTAGACCAGTTCCAACTGTTGTCTCAGTTGTACGTCTGGTTGGAGCGGCTGAGTATTTAAACTCGAGGACACACAGTCCCGGACACCCAGTCCTGAACACGCAGCTCAGGAAACCCAGTCCTCATCGTATTCTCCTTTAGCTAAGGTCACACAGACCTCGCCCAATCACTTGTGGTAAGTCTTCGGGCGACTTCCAAACCTTCACAAACTTGGTCACTCGGTGATCCACAATTCCTCTTGGATGCTCTAGACCATGACGCCTAACCGTCTGGAAGAAGCACAGTCTTCAAAGGTAACAAGCATCGGATCCACGCAGGATCAATCTCTTCAGCGATGCTCAATCACTTGGGGTTTGTAGGTGTTTGGGTTTGGGTTTTTCGTTTTTCCTCACTTGATGATTTTCGCTCGAAGTCCTCGAAGGATGGGTTGCTCTCAAATGACAAGTGTCAGTTTCTCACAGAGCAGCCAACCAGCTAGTGGTTGTAGGGGGCGTCTATTTATAGCCTAGGGAGCAGCCCGACATGATAAGACATAAATGCCCTTCAATTGATATGATCGTTAGGTGGATAGATATTTTGGGACAGCTGGCGCATAGCACAGCAACGGTCGGAATTTTGAGTGGCAAAATCCTCAGGGCTATCATGTTCCTCACTGTGTAGGCAATCCGCACTGGCAAATTCCTAACTCCTCAGTCAGAACAAATTCCTCAGAGACCAGAAGAACTTCGTCTCTGTCACTGAAGAAATTGACTGAACTGTATGATATTTCCAATGGCTTCACTCGAAGGAATTGGTAGGTGTAGGATTTTGAGTTAAGCATCACATGGAAATTTTTCCTTAGTATTTCCTCGATCCCCTTTAATAGTATGGTGTTTCCTATGACTCAAGAAAGAGAAAATGAAACTACGAAAACAAAAGTCTTCACGCTTCATGTTCCTTGAATGAATACCAAGTCTTTAAGGTCACACCAATTTCTTCACTTTCAAAGTCTTCAGAAAGTCTTTAGAATACCAAATTCTTCAGACGAAGAACTTCATTTTTAGGGGTCGACTTTCTCTGTAAATATCAAACTCCTCATAGACTTATAGACCTGTGTACACTCATAAACACATTAGTCCCTTAACCTATAAGTCTTCAATACACCAAAGTCACTAAGGGGCACTAGATGCACTTACAATCTCCCCCTTTTTGGTGATTGATGACAATATAGGTTAAGTTTTCAACGGGGATGAACATATGAAGTGTAAATACTGATATTGAGGAATTTGATTGCAAGATATAGAAGAACTCCCCCTGAAGATGTGCATAGTGAGGAATTTGCTTTTGAAGCAATGCACGCTTGAAGAGTTGAATCATGGAGATCTCCCCCTATATCTTGTAATTCATACACGCATTTGACATATCACGAAGAAGAATTTGAAATGCATGATGAAATATGGTGACTGATGTAATTCAGCATGTGTGCATTAGAATATATGAGGAATAAGCATGCAGAAAAACATATCAAAAGTATCAGAGCACCATCGGGTTTAAGTTTACAACCCGATCCAATAAAGTCTCAGAAGAACGAGAGTTGTAACTTAACAGAAAAAACGCCCATATAGAAAGACCCGCTTGAAGACTAACTCAAAATTCTCCCCCTTTGTCATCAAATGACCAAAAGGATCGAATATGAGGACTAACGCCCCCGAAGAATATCAAGTTGATGAAGGAGCGCCAGCGTTGTTGGGGTCGTTTGTTGTAGTAGGGCCTGCCGCAGTGTCGTCCAAGTCTTCATTTTCATCAGTGTCACGCGATGAAGAATATGAGCTGGCCACCAGAGAAGGAACCTTGACCTTCTTGAATTTCTTCGGTGGAGGTGCAGACCAGTCAAAATCTTCCTTGAGACCCATTTTCTTCAGATCATCTTCACCATACAGATGTGACAGGATTGCCTAGGTGCGACCGAAGACTTGATGGAGGTAGTAATGGTTTTTCTTCACTGCATTATGTGTAGCAGTCATGTTGTGAAGAAATGAACGAAACTGACGCTTAACCCATTTGTGATTTCGATCCACCTTCTGGTGAAGACTAAGTAGATGTTCACGGTCAGTCATCACGCGTGGAGCAGTGGCTTGAGGAGTGTACTTGAGGAACAGTCCAGCATCGTGAAGAACACTAAGGACTGGTGCAAAGCACGGCAGAGATTCCATATCCACATGAGGAATGTGCTCATGGTAGAAGATTTTCTCTTTGTTGAACAGCACTAAGGAATAGAAATTGGCTTGACTAGCAGTCCAGAAACGCCTCTTCCTACTGCGAGCAGAGTTATAGGGGTTGTAGTCTTCTAAGAATACATGCTCACCGAAGAAATCATCAGCCGTGAACTTTTGCTTGCGTGAGAATGGATCCTTTGGCTTGGGCAGAGGAGTGTCAGTGAGTTGCATCACAACC
Source organism: Triticum dicoccoides (assembly GCF_002162155.2). Lineage (NCBI taxonomy): Eukaryota > Viridiplantae > Streptophyta > Magnoliopsida > Poales > Poaceae > Triticum > Triticum dicoccoides. Next base: position 108,531,675 of record NC_041392.1, on the reverse strand, counting down.
TCAGAAATCTCAATCGCAGGTTCTTCAGGCTGAGGAATTTCTGGTTCCTCTTCAGTGGCAGTCTGCGTCTTCAGATGTTCAGCAGCAGCATTTTCTTCAGCACTAGTGGCTGGAATTTCCTCATGTACAGATGAAGTGGGTGAGTTTCTTCAGAGCCCATTTGAACAGTTGGTGCAGGTGACTGAGGTATTTGCTGCAACGGTGTGAACATTGGAGAGTTTGGATGCTGACTTTCCCAGAATTCATTACTAGTTACGGGTGTGGAGCAGCCAACGTCCACATCTTTATCTTCCATTTCTTCAATGCCAGCCTCTTCAGATGTGAACTGAGGCATGGGCGAGGAGATGACAGGTGTTGAAGGGATCGCATCCACTTCAATTTCTTCATCCAACTGCTCAGACGAAGCAGCAGAAGGAGTTTCTTCATCAGATCCGCTGGGGATCACATATTCTTCATCAAAAGGAACAAGGTCCTTTGATGGCCTGGTTGAGATGGGAACAGTATCAATGGGATTAGCAAATGAACTTGTCATAGGCTTCATCTTCTTCGGAGCTGAAGAATCTGAAGCATCTGATGCTTTCCTTTTCCTCACTGCAGCATGCTCCGCAGCCTTGGTCTTCTTCACATCTGATGCAGATGGAAGGATTGGAGTTGGTGTAGGCGCAGGAGGAGCAGAGGAATCTGGTTGATTTTCTTCATTTTCTTTAGGCGCACCACTAGTGGGTGCCCTGGCAATTTCTTCTGCGGTTGGAATGCAGTCATCAGCCCTGGAACTCACATTTTCTTCAGCAGCCTAATTTTCATCAACGGTGCTGGCATGTTCTTCAGTCGGCTGAGCAGATGCTTCAGCCTGAGGAAGCTGCAACATTTGAGGTGAAGTTATCCGCAAGTTTCACAAAACGAACCTTGGCTCTAAGTCAATCGGCGTGATATGCGTCAAAGTCATCACTGAGTTTCTTGATCTCAGTTTGAATAGTGACAAGTTCTTCAGTTGTCATAGAGACAACGTTTTTCTTCAGATAGCACTCTTTCTTGTACTGAGCTTTCTTGATCTGCCCGGCCTTCTCAAATTTCCACTTTTCTTCTTGAATGAAGTGGGTCAGCATGTGACTTTGGCCAGGAGTCAGGCATGGGAGTGTTGGGTCCTTGTGCCAAACATCAATGTATTCGAGGATCAACTTGGGATCCAAAAGTAGTGGCACCTCTGTTCCCTTGGCTCTAGCGTCCCGGACTTGCCTATCTCTGATGATTTCTACAAGCTCATCATCATCAGCTTCGCCTTCATCAAACGGCACTTGGAAAGCGACCTACTTCTTCTGAGGACTTGGTCGAGGACCGCGTCCAGCAGTTGACTTTGTCTTCAGTAGTGAGGGGCCAGCTGAGGAACTTGGTGCAGCTGAGGAACTAGCTGAGACACCTGAGGCAATGGAGATGCTTGCAGTCCTTTGGCACGAGGCGAGATGCACAGGTGCTGCGGACTTTGTTGGAACAGCTGAGGACTTTGGAGGAGCTGAGGATTTTGAGGGAGCAGGAGCAGCATGAGGAATTCGCCGTGAGGGCTTTGAGGATTCTGGCCGTGAGGGCATTGCTGAGGAACTTGGCCTTGAGGGCATTATTGGTGAAGCACTTGCATTGCGCGCAGGCTTCTTTGACATAGCCTTCTTTGGCTTGACAGCAAGGACCTCAGCAGAGGCAGCAGCAACAGCAGAGTCTTCATTAAATTTCCTCACTGCTTCTCTGGCTTGCTTAGCCAGCTTGGCTTGGCGCTTGGCCCATTCATCAGGATAGTCTTCACCGCACTTGAGGCTGGTGGGATCAGCTATTTGGCCAGGTGCCAATGGAGGTCTTGGGCATGGAGGATTGAGTGTGAATTTCTTCATATACTTGGGAGTGACATATCTGTACTCCCTCCACTCTCTAGCCCATCTCCTCTCTATCTTCTGAATGTGCACCTTGCGCTCATTCTTGGTTTCCTTAGTAGGTGTGCAGTACCCAACATATATTTCATCAGGGATCTCAAACGATGTATTGACCTCAGGCCTCTTTCCTCCCTTCTGTGGCTTCTTACCGTCAGCCATTTTCTTCAGTTGAGGAATTTGGACAATTGAATTCTCTGAAGAAGTATGCAACTTTTCTTCGAGGAACGCTGCAAATGAGTTAAGTTGATGAGAACCTAGTGATTCAGCAGCTGACATGTGTACCTGTGAACAGAGTATAGTTGCGAGGAATTTGGAGAGGTCATATGCGTTCTCAGAGGGTTTTTCAAAAAGAACAAGTTTGAGGAATTTGACCAGATGAGTCTTTAAGAATTTCACTAAGTGTTCTTTGTCTTAGGTTCCAGAGTTGTATAGATCGAAGATCCACACAATTGAGGAATCTTGAAGAAAAATGATGCTTAGAGAAACGAATCAAGAACAGATGACTTGTGAGGTGTTTAGTGTGTGAAGATATGAAGAAAAACATCTTTGAAGATTTTGGGGATAATCATTCGAACAACGAGGGCAGTAAAAGTAACTTTTAATTACCCTGGACGAAGAACACGACGAACAATGAGGTGTAGAGATGAAGCTCGTATGTGTAGATCTTCCACGCCCTAACTCGGCAGAGGAAGACGGCTACGGCGGCGGCGGAGTGAAGATTTCCGCGGTTGGCGCGAGAACGTCGGCGACGAGGTCGAGGCAGTGAAGCTCTTCCTCACCAGCGGCGATGAAGTAGCGGCGGCGCTAGGGTTTGAGAAGCTCGAGCTGGAGAGAGGTCGAGCGGAGTAAAAGAAGTGAGGAAGGGAAGGAGGGGTATTTATAGCCACGGTCAAAAACTGCTCGCCCGAAGAAATTGGACGAACGTGCCCCTGACCCTTCTCATTCTCATGACATGTGTCACCCACGTAGTGAGAAGTGGAGATGAAAGTGCGTTACATCGACTAGAGGGGGGGTGAATATGCGATTTTTATGAAATTCTTCACTGAGGAATTTGCCGGTGAGGAAATTCCTTAGCGAAGAACTACTAGCAGCAGAATAAGTACTCAAAAGTAAACACAACAGAATACAAGCATAGTCATCATGATGAAATGAAGACAGGCACAGAGTACAGGAAGCGTAATCACAGGATAACACAGGATGAAGACAAACAGACTGAAGAAATTGAACTGAGGAAATTGAGAAAGTCTTCAGTCAAAGTCTTCAAACACAGATATGAACAAACATACAGCACAGTTATGAGGAAATGAAAGAGTTGAGGACATAGAACCAGTAAGCTCGGTGAAGACAATGATTTGGTAGACCAGTTCCAACTGTTGTCTCAGTTGTACGTCTGGTTGGAGCGGCTGAGTATTTAAACTCGAGGACACACAGTCCCGGACACCCAGTTAAGGACACTTAGTCCAAGACACCTAGTCCTCACCGTATTCTCCCTGAACTAAGGTCACACAGACCTCGTCCAATCACTCGTGGTAAGTCTTCAGGCGACTTCCAAACCTTCACAAACTTGGTCACTCGACGATCCACAATTCCTCTTGGATGCTCTAGACCATGATGCCTAACTGTCTGGAAGAAGCACAGTCTTCAAAGGTAACAAGCATCGGATCCACTCATGATCAATCTCTTCAGTGATGCTCAATCACTTGAGGTTTGTAGGTGTTTGGGTTTTGGTTTTTGGTTTTTCCTCACTTGATGATTTTCACTCATAGTCCTCGGAGGATGGGTTGCTCTCAAATGACAAGTGTCAGTTTCTCTCGGAGCAGCCAACCAGCTAGTGGTTGTAGGGGGCGGCTATTTATAGCCTAGGGAGAAGCCCGACATGATAAGACATAAATGCCCTTCAATGATATGACCGTTAGGTGGATAGATATTTTGGGACAGCTGGCGCATAGCACAGCAACGGTCGGAATTTTGAGTAGTAAAATCCTCAGGGCTATCATGTTCCTCACTGTGTAGGCAATCTGCACTGGCGAATTCCTAACTCCTCAGTCAGGACAAATTCCTCAAAGACCAGAAGAACTTCGTCTCTGTCACTGAAGAAATTGACTGAACTGTATGAGATTTCCAATGGCTTCACTCGAAGGGATTGGTAGGTGTAGGATTTGAGTTGAGCATCACATGGAAATTTTTCCTTAGTATTTCCTCGACCTCCTTTAACAGTACGGTGTTTCCTATGACTCAAGAAAGAGAAAAACAAAACTATGAACACGAAAGTCTTCAAGCTTCATATTTCTCGCATGAATATCAAGTCTTCACGGACACACCAATTTCTTCACTTTCAAAGTCTTCATGAAAGTCTTCAGAAATATCAAAATCTTCAGTCGAAGATATTCATTTTTAGGGGTCGACTTTTCCTGTAAATATCAAACTCCTCGTAGACTTATAGACCTATGTACACTCACACACGCATTAGTCCCTTAACCTATAAGTCTTCAATACACCAAAATCACTAAGGGGCACTAGATGCACTTACAATCTCCCCCTTTTTGGTGATTGATGACAATATAGGTTAAGTTTTCAACGGGGATAAACATATGAAGTGTAAATACTGATATTGAGGAATTTGATTGCAAGATATAGAAGAACTCCTCCTAAAGATGTGCATAGTGAGGAATTTGCTTTTGAAGCAATGCACACTTGAAGAGTTGAATCATGGAGATCTCCCCCTATATATTGTAATTCATACATGCATTTAACATATAATATGAAGAATTTGAAATGCATGATGAAATGTGGTGCCTGATGAAATCCAGCATGTGTGTAATAATATTAACGAGGAATAAGCATGCAGAATAGTGCATCAAGAGTATCAGAGCATAGTGCATCAAAAGTATCAGAGCACCATCGGGTTTAAGATTACAACTCGATCCAATAAAGTTTCAGAAGAACGAGAGTTGTAACTTAGCAAAAAACGCCCATATAGTACACCCGCTTGAAGACTAACTCATATTTCTCCCCCTTTGTCATCGAATGACCAAAAGGATCAAAAATGAGGACTAACGCCCCTGAAGATAATCATGTTGATGAAGGAGCGCCAGCGTTGTTGGGGTCGTTTGTTGATGTAGGGCCTGCCGCAGTGTCGTCCAAATCTTCAAGTTCATCAGTGTCGCGCGATGAAGAATATGAGCTAGCCACTAGAGAAGGAACCTTGACCTTCTTGAATTTCTTTGGTGGAGGTGCAGACCAGTCAAAATCTTCATTAAGACCCATGTTCTTCAGATCTTCTTCACCATACAGATGTGACAGGATTGCCCAGGTGCGACCGAAGACTTGATGGAGGTAGTAGTGGTTTTTCTTCACTGCATTGTGTGTGGCAGTCATGTTGTGAAGAAGTGAACCAAACTGACGCTTAACCCATTTGTGATTTTGATCCACCTTCTGGTGAAGACTAAGCAGAAGTTCACGGTCAGTCATCACGCGCGGAGTAGTGGCTTGAGGAGTGGACTTAGGTGCATTGGCAGAGTCGTGTGTGGCAGAGTCATCATTGGTGGAATAAGATGCAGCTTTGCGAAACTGACCATCCAATGGACGAATGCCTTCATCAATTACAGCTGGTGCCTTGCCCTTTCCATCTACTGAGGAATATGTCTGCCTGAGGACTTCAATTGGGGGCAAGTAGCTGAGATGATTCTGGAAATCAGCTTTGTAGTTGAGTGAAGACCTTGTCCTGACGAATCTCATGATCCAAGGTGCATAAAGCTTCAGCTCAAACGGAGACAGTGCAACATTGGCCATAGTCCTCATGAAGAAATCGTGATAATTGACAGGAATGCCATGAACGATGTTGAATACCAGATTCTTCATGATGCCAACAATTTCCTCATCAGATGAGTCATGGCCTTTGATAGGACTGATTGTCCTCGTAAGAATACGATAGACAGCTCTGGGCACGTACAGCAATTCCTTCCTGAGGAATTTGATTCTTGGTGCTTGACCTGGCTTCAAAGGTTTCATCAGCACCTGCATGTAATGATGTGTGAGCTCAGGTTCACTGTAGATGCAGCGAGCTTCTTCAAGGGGAGGACTGAGTGGTAGAGCATGAAGCAATTCAGAGGCTGGTGCAGTGTAGTGGGTGTTTTCAGACATCCAGTCCAGCACCCATGAATTCACATCTTCAGCATCTCCGGTGATGTGCAACGTTGCATAGAATTGAAGAATCAGTTCCTCATTTCAATCGCAGATGTCAGAGCAAAAGTTGAGCAGCCCAGCGTCGTGAAGAACACTGAGGACTGGTGCGAAGCACGGCAGAGATTCCATATCCACGTGAGGAATATGCTCATGGTAGAAAATCTTCTCCTTGTTGAACAGTACTGAGGAATAGAAATTGGCTTGACTAGCAGTCCAGAAACGCCTCTTCCTAATGCGAGCAGAGTCATATGGGTTATAATCTTTGAAGAATACGTGCTCGCCGAAGAAATCATCATCCTTGAACTTTTGCTTGCGTGAGAATGGATCCTTTGGCTTCGGCAGAGGAGTGTCTGTGAGTTGTATCACGACCACAGGAATCTCAATCGCAGGTTCTTCAGGCTGAGGAATTTCTGGTTCCTCCTCAATGGCAGTCTGCGTAGTTGGTTATGCAGCAGCAGCAGTTTCATCAGCGCTAGTGGCTGGAATTTCCTCATGGACAGATGCAGTGGGATGAGTTTCTTCAGAGCCCATGTGAACAGTTTGTGTGGGGGACTGAGGAATTTGCTGTAGAGGAGTGAACATTGGAGAGTTTGGATGCTGACTTTCCCAGAATTCATCACTGATGACGGGCGTGGAGCAGCCAATGTCCACATCATCATCTTCCATTTCTTCAACGCCAGCCTCTTCAACTATGAAATGAGGCATAGGCGAGAAGATGATAGGTGTTGAAGGGATCGCATCCACTTCAATTTCTTCATCTAATGGTTCAGACGAAGCAGCAGAATGAGTTTCTTCATCAGATCCGCTGGGGATCACATATTCTTCATCAAAAGGAACAAGGTCCTTTGATGGCCTGGTTGAGATGGAACAGCATCAATCGGATGTGCAAATGAACTTGTCATATGCTTCATTTTCTTCGGAGCTCAAGAATCTGAAGCAGCTGATGCTTTCCTTTTCTTCACTGCAGCACGCTCTGCAGCCTTGGTCTTCTTCACGTCCGATGCAGATGGAAGGATTGGAGTTGAAGTTGGTGCAGGAGCAGCTGAGGAATCTGGTTGATTTTATTTAGGCACAACTGATGCAGTTGCCCTGAGTTCTTCAGTTTCTTCAGGCACACCACTAGTGGGTGCCCTGGCAATTTCTTCAGCGGCTGGAATGCAGTCATCAGCCCTGGAACTCACATTATCTTCAGCAGCCTGATTGTCATCGGCGGTGCTGGCATTTTCTTCAGTAGGCTGAGCAGATGCTTCAGCCTGAGGAATTTCCTGTTGCGTTGGGGCTGCAACATTGGAAGTCAAGTTATCCACAAGTTTCACAAAATGAACCTTGGCTCCAAGCCAATCAGCGCGATATGCTTCAAAGTCATCACTGAGTTTCTTAATCTCAGTTTGAGTAGTGACAAGTTCTTCAGTTGTCATAGAGACAACATTTTTCTTCAGATAGCGCTCTTTCTTGTACTACACTTTCTTGATCTGCCTGGCTTTCTCAAATTTCCACTTTTCTTCTTGAATGAAGTGGGTCAGCATGTGACTTTGGCCAGGAGTCAGCTTGAAGTCAGGCAAGGGAGTGTTGGGGTCCTTGTGCCAATCATCAATGTAGTCGAGGATCAGCTTGGGATCCAAAAGCAGTGGCACCTCTGATCCTTTGGCTCTAGCGGCCCTGACTTTCCTGTCTCTGATGATTTCTACAAGTTCATCATCATCAGCTTCGTCTTCATCAGACGGCACTTGGAAAGCGACTTGCTTCTTTTGAGGACTTGGGCGTGGACCTCGTCCAGCAGTGGCCTTTGTCTTCAGTGGTGAGGGGCCAGCTGAGGAACTTGGTGCAGCTGAGGAACTAGCTGAGACACCTGAGGCAATGGAGATGCCGGCAGTCCTTTGGCATGAAGCAAGATGCACAGGTGCTGAGGATTTGGTCGGAACAGCTGAAGGCTTTGGCGGAGGAGCTGAGGACTTTGGAGGAATAGGAGCAGCATGAGGAATTGGCCGTGAGGGCTTTGATGATTCTGGCTGTGAGGGCATTGCTGAGGAAGCACTTGGCTTGCGCGCAGGCTTCTTTGACATAGCCTTCTTTGGCTTGACAGCAAGGACCTCAGCAGAGGCAGCAGCAGCAGCAGAGTCTTCATTAAATTTCCTCACTGCTTCTCTGGCTTGCTTAGCCAGCTTGGCTTGGCGCTTGGCCCATTCATCAGGATAGTCTTCACCGCGCTTGAGGCTGGTGGGATCTGCTATTTGGGGTGCCAATGGAGCTCTTGGGCATGGAGGATTGAGTGCAAATTTCTTCATGTACTTAGGAGTGACATATCTGTACTCCCTCCATTCTCTTGCCCATCTCCTCTCTATCTTCTGAATGCGCACTTTGCGCTCATTCTTGGTTTCCTCAGTAGGTGTGCAGTACCCAGCATATATGTCATCAGGGATCTCAAACGATGTATTTACCTCAGGCCTCTTTCCTCCCTTCTGTGGCCTTTTACCATCAGCCATTTTCTTCAGTTGAGGAATTTGAACAATCGTATTCTCTAAAGAAGTATGCAACTTTTCTTCGAGGAACGCTGCAAATGAGTTAAGTTGATGAGAACCTAGTGATTCAGCAGCTGACATGTGTACCTGTGAACAGAGTATAGTTGCGAGGAATTTGGAAAGGTCATATGCGTTCTCAGAAGGTTTTTCAAAATGAACAGGTTTGAGGAATTTGACCAGATGAGTCTTGAAGATTTTCACTAAGCGTTCTTTGTCTTAGGTTCCAGAGTTGTATAGATCGATGATCCACACAATTGAGGAATCTTGAAGAAAAATGATGCTTAGAGAAATGAATCAAGAACAGATGACTTGTGAGGTGTTCAGTGTGTGAAGATATGAAGAAAAACACTTTTGAAGATTTTGTAGATAATCATTTGAATCAATGAGGGCGGTAAAAGTAACTTTTATTTACCCTGGATGAAGAACACGACGAACTGGAGTGAGGAGATGTGAAGTTCATATGTGCAGATCTTCCATGCCCTAACTTGGCGGAGGAAGATGGCTACGGCGGCGGCGGAGTGACGATGTCCGCGGTCGGCGCGAGTACGTCGGCGACGAGGTCGAGGCAGTGAAGCTCTTCCTCACCGGCGGCAATGAAGTAGCGGCGGCGCTAGGGTTTGAAAAGCTCGAGCTGGAGAGAGAGGTTGAGCGGAGTAAAAGAAGTGAGGAAGGGAAGGAGGGGTATTTATAGCCACGGTGAAAAACTGCTCGCCCGAAGAAATTGGACGAACGTGCCCCTGACCCTACTCATTCGCATGACATGTGTCACCCACGTAGTGGGAGGTGGAGATCGTGTTAGATCGTGGGTGAGTGGATAAGTGTATCGAGGGATGCGGAACGGTTTGAGCGGCAAAACCGAAATTTCGATAAGATAGGTTTTAAAGTTCCGTTCGCAATTTCTTCAGCTGACAAGGACACAATGAAGATTTTGAACGAGTTTCAAATAGAACGCACATGAAGAATTTGTGAACAGATTGGGTTGATTATAGCATAGAGGGGAAGGGTCCGATCACATTCACTTAGCAGAAAACCAACTTGAAGAAATAGCAATAAGTGAATGTTGTAGAGGACATAAACTCATATATATATATATATAGCCAATGAGAAAACGACGGAACCAGTGAATACTAGGCAAAGTTGAAGAATATGAATAATTTGAGGAATTTCAACTTTTGGTGGTGGCGTGACCCACCGTATATGAATGATGATTTCAGACACCGTGTACAATTATCGTAGGGTTCTGAGAATCAAATTCCTCGTTAATTTCTTCACACTAAGAGTGTTATTCTTCATTGATTGAAGAAAAACGTTTCTTCATGTGTTGCACATCTAAGTCATCAATTTTGCATTAGTGTTCGGATGAGTGTCCTTTTCAAAGAACATTCGAAGACTCTAAGATATTTAGCTCACACCGCAACTTGCTAAATCTCTTCTCATCCAAGGGCTTTGTGAAGATATTGGCTAGCTGTTCTTCAGTCTTCACATGCTCAATAGAAATGTCTCCCTTCAACACATGATCACAAAGAAAATGATGACGAATCTGAATGTGCTTTGTCTTTGAGTGCTGAACTGGGTTGTGAGCAATCTTGATGGCACTCTCATGGTCACAGAAGAGAGGTACATTCTTCATGTTGACACCATAGTCCTTGAGAGTTTGCTTCATCCATAGAAATTGGGCACAGCAAGAACCAGCGGCAATGTACTCAGCTTCAGCAGTAGATACTGATACGCAGTTCTGTTTCTTCGAGGACCAACATGCCAAAGATCGTCCGAGGAAATGACATGTACCAGATGTTGACTTGCGATCCACACGATCACCAGCATAGTCACGGTCAGGATATCCAACAAGATCAAAAGCCGAGCCCTTGGGGTACCATAATCCAAGTGTTGGTGTGTGAGCTAGATATCGAAGAATATGCTTCACAACCTTATGGTGTGATTCCTTCGGTGTAGCTTGAAATCGGGCACACATGCAAACACTAAGCATTATATCTGGCCTAGATGCACATAAGTATAATAAGGAACCTATCATGGAGCAGTATACCTTATGATCGAAGTCAATACTATTTTCATCAGTGCACAGATGGCCATTTGTGGGCATAGGAATTTTGACGCCTTTGCAATCTTGCATGCCAAATTTCCTCAGTACATCCTTGAGGTATTTCTCCTGAGATATGAATATTCCATTGTGTTGTTGACGAATTTGAAGACCTAAGAAGAATTTCAACTCTCCCATCCTAGACATTTGATATTCTTCACTCATCATATAGGAAAATTCATCACTATAACGTTGGTCAGTACAGCCAAAGATAATATCATCAGCATATACTTGGCACACAAACAATTCACCATCATAAGATTTAGTGAAAAGAGTAGGGTCGAGTGAACCGGGTTTGAAGCCTTTCTTCATGAATAGTTCCTTCAAAGTATCATACCAAGCCCGTGGGGCCTACTTGAGGCCATAGAGGGCCTTGTTGAGTCTGAAGACTTTGTCAGGATTCTTTGGATCTTCAAAACCTGGGGGTTGAGCAACATACACTTCTTCCTCAAGCTTACCATTGAGGAATGCACTTTTCACATCCATTTGATATAGAGTGATATCATGATGGTTAGCATAAGCAAGTACTATGCGAATAGACTCAAGTCTAGCAACAGGTGCAAAAGTTTCATCGAAATCAATTCCTTCAACCTGTGTGTAGCCTTGAGCTACAAGCCGTGCCTTATTCCTCACCACAAGGCCATTTTCATCTTGCTTGTTGCGGTAGATCCACTTTGTGCCGATGATATTGTGCTTGCGAGGATCTGGACGTTTGACCAGTTCCCAGACATTGTTAAGCTCGAACTGATATAATTCTTCTTGCATGGCCTGAATCCACTCAGGCTCCAGAAATGCTTCATCTACCTTAGTGGGCTCTGTATAGAGACAAAAGCATACTGCCCACAAAAGTTAGACAAATGTGAAGCTTTTGAGCGTGTGAGAGGACCTGGCGCTTTGATGTCATTGATGATCCTTTCAACTTGCACTTCTTTTGCAATGCGAGGATGAGCTGGTTGTCGTTGAAGAGTTTGATCAGCATTTTCTTCAGCACCATTTTCTTCAACATTTTCTTTAGGTGCATTAGCTCGACGTTCTTCATGTTTTGGAATGAATTCTTCAGCAGATTCTTCAGTAGGAATGCCATCCTCAGTAGCCTTGAACTTGATAGTTTCCTCAGGTGATGGTTCATCTATCACAGTAGGTAGGTGCTCTCTTTGCGAGCCATTAGTTTCATCGAACCACACATCTACAGTTTCAACAACTTTGTGAAGAACGTTGTTGAAGACTCTGTAGGTGTGCGAGTCCTTTCCGTAACTAAGCATAAAACCTTCATGTGCTTTCGGTGCAAATTTTGAGTTGTGATGAGGATCTCTAATCCAACATTTAGCACCGAAGACTTTGAAATAACTTACATTGGGTTTCTTATCAGTGAGGAGTTCATAGGCAGTCTTTTTGAAGAATTTGTGAAGATATACTTTGTTGATGATGTGGCACGCAGTATCAATTGCCTCAGTCTAGAAACGACGAGGCGTTTTATATTCATCAAGCATAGTGCAAGCCATCTCAGCAAGAGTCCTGTTCTTGCGCTCCACGGCGCCGTTTTGCTGAGGAGTGTAAGGAGCAGATAACTCATGAGTGATACCAAGTTCATCAACATAGTCATCGAGACCAGAATTCTTGAACTCAGTGCCATTGTCACTTCTGATGTGATTGATCTTCACACCAAAGTTGGTTGAAGCCCTCGAGGAAAATCGTTTGAACACTTCCTGCACTTCATGTTTGTAAGTAACAAGGTGTACCCATGTGTAACGAGAATAATCATCAACAATAACGAAGCCATATTGAGATGCTTCATTTGAGAAAGCAGAATAATGATTAGGACCAAAGCGATCCATGTGAAGCAATTCAAATGGGCAAGTGGTGGTCATGATAGTCTTCGCTGGATGCTTGGCCTTGGTCATCTTCCGAGCTTCACAGGCTCCGCATAGGTGATCCTTGAGGAATTTGACATTCTCGATGCCAATGGCATGCTTCTTATTTGCAAGCGTGTGCAAATTCCTCATGCCTGCATGACCAAGTCGTCGATGCCAGAGCCAGCCTTCTGAAGCTTTTGCAAGTAAGCACACGGCTGGTTGTGGTCCTGTAGAGAAATCAACAATATACAGGTCTCCTCTCCTAAAGCCTTCAAAGACTTTGGAATTGTCAGCTTCCATAACCACAACACAACGGTACTTGCCAAAGACAACAACCATATCAAGATCACAAAGCATTGAGACAGACATAAGGTTGTATCCTAAGGACTCAACAAGCATGACTTTGTCCATGTGTCGATCCTTTGTAATCGCAACCTTACCTAGACCCAATACCTGACTTTTGCCTTTGTCAGCAAAGATGATATGCTTCAGATGCGACGGAGATAATGGAGCATCCATCAATAGATTCTTGTCACCAGTCATGTGGTTTGTACATCCACTATCAAGGACCAACTCAGTGGCTTTGTGTTGATCATCCTGCAGATGAATTAGTGCAGCTTACAAACTCATATACTTCATCAGTGAAGAATATGATATCAATTCATCAGATCAATTTCATCAAGTAAAAGAACTGATAAAGCAATATGAGGACGTGAGAAATAAAGTTCATTTCTTCATGATTAGCTTGCGTCCTATCAGGCATGCTCAGGTCTCCAGCAAATTCTTCAGACGATTACGTGCGTCTGGAGACCTGACCCTGCAGAAGAGATTAGTTCTTTTTCTTCACCACCCACATCTGAAGGGGTGGCAAAGAGTTCATCATTCTGCGAGCTCCATACGAGAAGGATGGCATAGAAGCCAATCCATTTTGTTTCACATAAGATGGGTTAGAGTAAGCATATGAGTAAGCAGAGAAATTCTTCGAGGACTTATAGACATAATGATTTGAAGAATAATGCACATATCCATAATCCTTAGATCTTCCCTGCGAAACAGACGGGTTAGCACAATGATTTTCATATGAGGACTTTGATCCATATGAAGAATTTGATCTGGGGTTCCTATTCTTCACAGGTGGCGTCATGATGACATTCACCTGAAGATTTTCAAGGCATCTTTTGGGAACCCAGATTTTCTTCATAGGAGGACCGTTCCTGCAGTTAGTGCCAACATATCTAGCAAATACTTCACCATTCTGATGTTTGAACAGTTTATAGTTGGAGTCAAATGACTCATCATCAGAACGAGGAGATTCACATGCAAATCCAGATAAGTTAGATGGATCAACTGGAGGTCCTTTTGCAGCAACCCATGTAGTTTTGGGGTACTGCTCAGGCTTCCAATATGTACCATCTGCATTGAGTTTCCTCTCAAAGGCAATACCCTCTTTCCTAGGGTTCCTGTTGAGGATCTACTTTTTACGCACATCACAAAGAGTCTGATGCCCTTTGAGGCTTTTGTACATGCCTGTCATGTACAATTCCTTCAGCCCTGCATCGTCTGATACTAGCAATGTCCTTAGATGAGGAATTAGTGATAGCAGAGGCATCTGAAGAATTTGAACCATTAGCAGCATTTGAACATTCAGGTGAAGAATTAGCAGATTCACGTTCAATGCATTTCAAACATGGAGGAACAAATTCTTCCTGAGAAGAGCTGATTTGTTGAGCAAGTAATGAATCGCGCTCCTTCTGAAGATCTTCATAACTCACTCTTAGCTTCTCAAGGTCTTGCTTTCTTTGAAGAAATTCATAAGAAAGCTTCTCATGATCGGATAAGAGAGTGTTATGATGACCTTGAAGATTGTCAAACCTAGTCTAAAGTCTCTGAAGATTTTCAGTCAAGGCTTTAGTGCGATCCATTTCTTCACCCAACATATCATCACTTTTGTCTAGCATGATTTGAACCTTTTCTAAAGTCCTTTGTTGTTTTACAGCAATCTTAGCAAGTTTAGAATAGCCGGGCTTAAGGTTTTCATCAGATTCATTCTCACTAGATTCAGAGGAGGTATATTTGAGTACCTTGGCACCCTTTGCCATGCAGCAATAGGTGGGACGTAGTCATAATCGCCTTCATCAGCCTTGTTGGTGAGGTCATTTTCTTTAGTGTTGAAGATAGACTTGCTGACGAATGCAGTAGCGAGAGCTAGGCTCGCCACTCCGGATTCGGACTCCTCAGATGTCTCCTCTTTCTCATTTTCTTCAGATTCAGCCTCAGAGTCCATTTCCTTGCCAATGAATGCCCTAGCCTTCTTGGAGCTGCTCTTCTTGTGATACGAAGGCTTTGAGGATTTTGATGATGAAGATTTTGTGGATTTCTTCTTTTTCTTCGCATTATCAGAACTGTAATCCTTGTATTTCTTCTTCTTTGATTCCTTTTCCCACTAAGGACAGTCTTGAATGTAATGTCCAGGTTTCTTGCATTTGTGACACAGCCTCCTCTTGTAGTCACTGGATGAGGAATCATTGCTCCTTGAGGGTCTTCCAAAGCGACCATGTCTTGAGAACTTTTGGAACTTCTTCACAAGCAAAGCTAGATCATGGCTTAGTTCTTCAGGATCACCAAGGCTGCTACCAGAGTCTTCATCTTCGGACTCAGATGCTGCCTTGGCCTTCAGTGCACGTGTTCTGCCATAGCTTGAACCATAGAGATCTCTCTTTTCAGCAAGTTGGAACTCATGAGTATTTAGTCTCTCGAGAATATCAGCGGGATCAAGTGACTTGTAATCAGCACGTTCTTGTATCATCAATGCCAGAGTGTCAAATGAGGAATCAAGCGATCTCAGCAATTTCTTCACCACCTCATGGTCAGTGATGTCAGTGGCACCAAGTGCTTGAAGCTCATTTGAGATGTCAGTGAGGCGATCAAAGGTTTGTTGAACATTTTCATTGTCGAGTCTTTTGAAGTGGTTGAAGAGATTGCGAAGAACATCAACTCGAGAGTCACACTGAGTTGAGACTCCTTCATTCACTTTGGACAACCTGTCCCAGATAAGCTTCGTTGTTTCCAAAGCACTCACTCTGCCATACTGTCCTTTGCTTAGATGGCCACATATGATATTCTTTGCTTGAGAGTCGAGTTGCTTGAATCTCTTCACATTGGCAGCATTCAGAGAAGGTGTGACTGAGGGAACACCATTTTCCACAACATACCAGAGATCGTTATCAATTGCTTCAAGATGCATTTGCATCTTATTCTTCCAGTAGGGGTAGTCCCTCCCATCGAAGGTAGGACACCCAGCAGGGACCTTGATCATACCTGCGGTCGACATAACTAAAACTCTAGGCGGTTAAACCAAAATCACACAGAACAAGGGAGTACCTTGCTCTAGGCGGTTAGACCAGTTCCAACTGCTGTCTCAGTTGTACGTCTGGTTGGAGCGGTTGAGTATTTAAACTGAAGGACACACAGTCCCGGACACCCAGTCAAGGACACTTAGTCCAAGACACCCAGTCCTCACCGTATTCTCCCTGAACTACGGTCACATAGACCTCGTCCAATCACTTGTGGTAAGTCTTCAGGCGACTTCCAAACCTTCACAAACTTGGTCACTCGGCGATCCACAATTCCTCTTCGATGCTCTAGACCATGACGCCTAACCGTATGGAAGAAGCACAGTCTTCAAAGGTAACAAGCGTCGGATCCACTCAGGATCAATCTCTTCAGTGATGCTCAATCACTTGGGGTTTGTAGGTGTTTGGGTTTTGGGTTTTTGGTTTTTCCTCACTTGATGATTTTTGCTCAAAGTCCTCGGAGGATGGGTTGCTCTCAAATGACAAGTGTCAGTTTCTCTCGGAGCAGCCAACCAGCTAGTGGTTGTAGGGGGGCAGCTATTTATAACCTAGGGAGCAGCCCGACATGATAAGACATAAATGCCCTTCAATGATATGACCGTTAGGTAGATAGATATTTTGGGACAGCTGGCGCATAGCACAGCAACGGTCGGAATTTTGAGTAGTAAAATCCTCAGGGCTATCATGTTCCTCACTATGTAGGCAATCCGCACTGGCGAATTCCTAACTCCTCAGTCAGGACAAATTCCTCAGAGACCAGAAGAACTTCGTCTCTGTCACTGAAGAAATTGACTGAACTGTATGAGATTTCCAATGGCTTCACTCGAAGGGATTGGTAGGTGTAGGATTTGAGTTGAGCATCACATGGAAATTTTTCCTTAGTATTTCCTCGACCTCCTTTAACAGTACGGTGTTTCCTATGACTCAAGAAAGAGAAAAACAAAACTATGAACACGAAAGTCTTCAAGCTTCATATTTCTCGCATGAATATCAAGTCTTCACGGACACACCAATTTCTTCACTTTCAAAGTCTTCATGAAAGTCTTCAGAAATACCAAAATCTTCAGTCGAAGATATTCATTTTTAGGGGTCAACTTTTCCTGTAAATATCAAACTCCTCATAGACTTATAGACATGTGTACACTCACACGCGCATTAGTCCCTTAACCTATAAGTCTTCAATACACCAAAATCACTAAGGGGCACTAGATGCACTTACAGGAGATCGTGTTAGATCATGGTTGAGTGGATAAGTATATCGTGGGATGCGGAACGGTTTGAGCGGCAAAGCCGAAAATTTAGATAAGATAGGTTTTAAAGTTCCGTTCACAATTTCTTCAGCTGACAAGGACACAGTGAAGATTTTGAACGAGTTTCAAGTAGAACGCACATGAAGAATTTGTGAATATATTGGGTTGAGAATAGCATTGAGGGGAAGGGTCCAATCACATTCACTTAGCAGAAAAACCAACTTGAAGAATTAACAATAAGTGAATGGTGTAGAGGACATAAACTCATATATATATATAGCCAATGAAGAAAAATGACGGAAGCAGTGAAGACAATGCAAAGTTGAAGAATATGAACAATTGAGGGATTTCAACTTTTGGTGGTGCCGAGACCCACCGTATAAGAATGATGATTTCAGACACCGCGTACAATTATTGTAGGGTTCTGAGAATCAAATTCTTCATTAATTTCTTCACACTAAGAGTGTTATTCTTCATTGAGTGAAGAAAAACGTTTCTTCATGTGTTGCACATCTAAGTCATCAATTTTGCATAAGTGTTAGGATGAGTGTCCTTTTTAAAGAACATTCAAAGATTCTAGGATATTTAGCTCACACCGCAACTTGCTAAATCTCTTCTCATCCAAGGGCTTTGTGAAGATATCGGCTAGCTTTTCTTCAGTCTTCACATGCTCAATAGAAATGTCGCCCTTCAACACATGATCACGAAGAAAATGATGACGAATCTGAATGTGCTTTGTCTTCGAGTGCTAAACTGGGTTGTGAGAAATCTTGATGGCACTCTCATTGTCACAGTAGAGAGGCACATTCTTCATGTTGACGCCGTAGTCCTTGAGAGTTTGCTTCATCCATAGCAATTGAGCACGGCAAGAACCAGCGGCAATATACTCAGCTTCAGCAGTAGATAGTGATACGCAGTTCTATTTCTTCGAGGACCAACAGACCAAAGATCGTCCGAGCAAATGACATGTACCAGATGTTGACTTGCGGTCCACATGATCACCGGCATAGTCAGAGTTAGAATACCCAACGAGATCAAAAGCCGAGCCCTTGGGGTACCATAATCCAAGTGTTGGTGTGTGAGCTAGATATCGAAGAATATGCTTCACAACCTTATGGTGTGATTCCTTCGGTGTAGATTGAAATCAGGCACACATGCAAACACTAAGCATTATGTCTGGCCTAGATGCACATAGGTACAATAAAGATCCAATCATGGAGCAGTATACCTTATGACCGAAGTCAATACCATTTTCATCAGTGCATAGATGGCCATTTGTGGGCATAGGAATTTTGACGCCTTTGCAATCTTGCATGCCGAATTTCCTCAGTACATCCTTGAGGTATTTCTCCTGAGATATGAATATGCCATTGCGTTGTTGACGACTTTGAAGACCTAAGAAGAATTTCAACTCTCCCATCATAGAAATTTGATATTCTTCACTCATCATATAGGCAAATTCATCACTATAACGTTGGTCAGTAGAGCCAAAGATAATATCATCAACATATATTTGGCACACAAATAATTCACCATCATAAGATTTAGTGAAAAGAGTAGGGTCGAGTGAACCGGGTTTGAAGCCTTTCTTCATGAGAAATTCCTTCAAGGTATCATCCCATGCCCGTGGGGCCTGCTTGAGGCCATAGAGGGCTTTGTTGAGTCTGAAGACTTTGTCAGGATTCTTTGGATCTTCAAAACCTAGGGGTTGAGCAACATATACTTCTTCCTCAAGCTTACCATTAAGGAATGCACTTTTCACATCCATTTAATATAAAGTGATATCATGATGGTTAGCATAAGCAAGTAATATGCGAATAGCCTCAAGTCTAGCAATAGGTGCAAAAGTTTCATCAAAATCAATTCCTTTAACCTGTGTGTAGCCTTGAGCTACGAGCCGTGCCTTATTCCTCACCACAAGGCCATTTTCATCTTGCTTGTTGCAGTAGATCCACTTTGTGCCAATGATATTGTGCTTGCAAGGATCTGGACGTTTGACCAGTTCCCAGACATTGTTGAGCTCAAACTAATGTAATTCTTCTTGCATGGCCTGAATCCACTCAGGCTCCAAAAATGCTTCATCTACCTTAGTGGGCTCTGTAATAGAGACAAAAGCATAGTGCCCATAAAAGTTAGATAAATGTGAAGCTTTTGAGCGTGTGAGAGGACCTGGCGCTTTGATGTCATTGATGATCTTTTCAACTTGCACTTATTTTACAATGCGAGGATGAGCTGGTTGCCGTTGAAGAATTTGATCAGCATTCTCTTCAGCACCATTTTCTTTAGTATTTTCTTCAGGTGCATTAGCTCGACGTTCTTCATGTTCTGGAATGAATTCTTCAGCAGATTCTTCAGTAGGAATGACATCCTCAGTAGCCTTGAACTTGATTGTTTCCTTAGGTGCTGGTTCATCTATCACAGTAGGTAGGTGCTCTCTTTGCGAGCCATTAGTTTCATCGAACCGCACATCTACAGTTTCAACAACCTTGTGAAGAACGTTGTTGAAGACTCTGTAGGTGTGCGAGTCCTTTCCGTAACCAAGCATAAAACCTTCATGTGCTTTCGGTGCAAATTTTGAGTTGTGATGAGGATCTCTAATCCAACATTTAGCACCGAAGACTTTGAAATAACTTACATTGGGTTTCTTATCAGTGAGGAGTTCATAGGAAGTCTTCTTGAAGAATTTGTGCAGATATACTCTGTTGATGATGTGGCACGCGATATCAATTGCCTCAGTCCAGAAACGATGAGGCGTTTTGTATTCATCAAGCATAGTGCGAGCCATCTCAGCAAGAGTCATGTTCTTACGCTCCACGACGACGTTCTGCTAAGGAGTATAAGGAGCAGATAACTCATGAGTAATACCAAGTTCATCAAGATAGTCATCGAGACCAGAATTCTTAAACTCAGTGCCATTGTCACTTCTGATGTGCTTGATCTTCACACCAAAGTTGGTTGAAGCCCTCGAGGAAAATCGTTTGAAGACTTCCTGCACTTCATGTTTGTAAGTAACAAGGTGTACCCATGTATAACGAGAGTAATCATCAACAATAACAAAGCCATATTGAGATGCTTCATTTGAAACAGCGGAATAATGATTAGGATCGAAGAGATCCACGTGAAGCAATTCAAATGGGCGAGTAGTGGTCATGATAGTCTTCGCTGGATGCTTGGCCTTTGTCATCTTCCAAGCTTCACAGGCTCCGCATAAGTGATCCTTGAGGAATTTGACATTCTCGATGCCAATGATATGCTTCTTCTTTGCAAGCGTGTGCAAATTCCTCATGCCTGCATGACCAAGTCGTCGATGCCAGAGCCAGCCTTCTGAAGCTTTTGCAAGTAAGCACACGGCTGGTTGTGGTCTTGTAGAGAAATCAACAATATACAAGTCTCCTCTCCTAAAGCCTTCGAAGACTTTGGAATTGTCGGCTTCCATAACCACAACACAATGGTACTTGCCAGAGATAACAACCATATCAAGATCACAAAGCATTGAGACAGACATAAGGTTGTATCCTAAGGACTCAACAAGCATGACTTTGTCCATGTGTCGATCCTTTGTGATCGTAACCTTACCTAGACCCAATACCTGACTTTTGCCTTTGTCAGCAAAGATGATATGCTTCTAATGCAACGGAGATAATGGAGCATCCATCAATAGATTCTTGTCTCCAGTCATGTGATTTGTACATCCACTATCGAGGACCCACTCAGTGGCTTTGGGTTGATCATCCTGCAAATGAATTAGTGTAGCTTACAAACTCATATACTTCATCAGTGAAGAATATGACATCAATTCATTAGATCAATTTCATCAAGCAACAGAACAGATAAGGCAGTGTGAGGATGTGAGAAATGAAAGTTCATTTCTTCATGATTAGCCTGTGTCCTATCAGGCATACTCAGGTCTCCAGCAAATTCTTCAGACGATTACGTACATCTGGAGACCTGACCCTGCAGAAGAGATTAGTTATTTTTCTTCACCACCCACATCTGAAGGGGTGGCAAAGAGTTCATCATTCTGCGAGCTCCATACGAGAAGGATGGCATAGAAGCCAGTCCATTTCGTTTCACATAAGAGAGGTTAGAGTAAGCATAAGAGTATGCAGAGAAATTCTTCGAGGACTTATGGACATAATGATTTGAAGAATAATGCACATATCCATAATCCTTAGATCTTCCCTGCGAAACAGGCGGGTTAGCACAATGATTTTCATATGAGGACTTTGATCCATATGAAGAATTTGATCTGGGGTTCCTATTCTTCACAGGTGGCGTCATGATGACATTCACCTGAAGATTTTTAAGGCATCTTTTGGGAACCCAGATTTTCTTCATAGGAGGACCGTTCCTGCAGTTAGTGCCAACATATCTAGCAAATAATTCACCATTCTGATGTTTGAACAGTTTATAGTTGGAGTCAAATGACTCATCATCAGAACGAGGAGATTCACATGCAAATCCAGATAAGTTAGATGGATCAACTGGAGGTCCTTTTGCAGCAACCCATGTAGTTTTGGGGTACTGCTCAGGCTTCCAATATGTACCATCTGCATTGAGTTTCCTCTCAAAGGCAATACCCTCTTTCCTAGGGTTCCTGTTGAGGATCTACTTTTTAAGCACATCACAAAGAGTCTGATGCCCTTTGAGGCTTTTGTACATGCCTGTCATGTACAATTCCTTCAGCCCTGCATCGTCTGATACTAGCAATGTCCTTAGATGAGGAATTAGTGATAGCAGAGGCATCTGAAGAATTTGAAACATTAGCAGCATTTGAACATTCAGGTGAAGAATTAGCAGATTCACGTTCAATGCATTTCAAACATGGAGGAACAAATTCTTCCTGAGAAGAGCTGATTTGTTGAGCAAGTAATGAATCGCGCTCCTTCTGAAGATCTTCATAACTCACTCTTAGCTTCTCAAGGTCTTGCTTTCTTTGAAGAAATTCATAAGAAAGCTTCTCATGATCGGATAAGAGAGTGTTATGATGACCTTGAAGATTGTCAAACCTAGTCTAAAGTCTCTGAAGATTTTCAGTCAAGGCTTTAGTGCGATCCATTTCTTCACCCAACATATCATCACTTTTGTCTAGCATGATTTGAACTTTTTCTAAAGTCCTTTGTTGTTTTACAGCAATCTTAGCAAGTTTAGAATAGCCGGGCTTAAGGTTTTCATCAGATTCATTCTCACTAGATTCAGAGGAGGTATATTTGAGTACCTTGGCACCCTTTGCCATGAAGCAATAGGTGGGAGCATAGTCATAATCGCCTTCATCAGCCTTGTTGGTGAGGTCATTTTCTTTAGTGTTGAAGATAGACTTGCTGACGAATGCAGTAGCAAGAGCTAGGCTCGCCACTCCGGATTCAGACTCCTCAGATGTCTCCTCTTTCTCATTTTCTTCAGATTCAGCCTCAGAGTCGATTTCCTTGCCAATGAATGCCCTAGCCTTCTTGGAGCTGCTCTTCTTGTGATATGAAGGCTTTGAGGATTTTGATGATGAAGATTTTGTGGATTTCTTCTTTTTCTTCGCATTATCAGAACTGTAATCCTTGTATTTCTTCTTCTTTGATTCCTTTTCCCACTAAGGACAGTCTTGAATGTAATGTCCAGGTTTCTTGCATTTGTGACACAGCCTCCTCTTGTAGTCACTGGATGAGGAATCATTGCTCCTTGAGGGTCTTCCAAAGCGACCATGTCTTGAGAACTTTTGGAACTTCTTCACAAGCAAAGCTAGATCATGGCTTAGTTCTTCAGGATCACCAAGGCTGCTACCAGAGTCTTCATCTTCGGACTCAAATACTGCCTTGGCCTTCAGTGCACGTGATCTGCCATAGCTCGAACCATAGAGATCTCTTTTTTCAGCAAGTTGGAACTCATCAGTATTTAGCCTCTCGAGAATATCAACGGGATCAAGTGACTTGTAATCAGCATGTTCTTGTATCATCAATGCCAGAGTGTCAAATGAGGAATCAAGCGATCTCAGCAATTTCTTCACCACCTCATGGTCGGTGATGTCAGTGGCACCAAGTGCTTGAAGCTCATTTGAGATGTCAGTGAGGCGATCGAAGGTTTGTTCAACATTTTCATTGTTGAGTCTTTTGAAACGATTGAAGAGATTGCAAAAAACATCAACTCGAGAGTCACGCTGTGTTGAGACTCCTTCATTCACTTTGGACAACCTGTCCCACATAAGCTTCGCTGTCTCCAAAGCACTCACTCTGCCATATTGTCCTTTGCTCAGATGCCCACATATGATATTCTTCGCTTGAGAGTCGAGTTGCTTGAATCTCTTCACATCAGCAGCATTTAGAGAAGGTGTGACTGAGGGAACACCATTTTCCACAACATACCAGAGATCGTTATCAATTGCCTCAAGATGCATTCGCGTCTTATTCTTCCAGTAGGGGTAGTCCGGCCCATCAAAGGTAGGACACCCAGCAGAGACCTTGATCATACCTGCGGTCGACATAACTAAAACTCCAAGCGGTTAAACCAAAATCACACAGAACAAGGGAGTACCTTGCTCTGACACCAATTGAAAGTGTGTTATATCAACTAGAGGAGGGTGAATAGGTGATTTTTATGAAATTCTTCACTGAGGAATTTGCCGGTGAGGAAATACCTTAGCGAAGTACTACTAGCAGCGGAATAAGTACTCAAAAGTAAACATAACAGAATACAAGCATAGTCATCATGATGAAATGAAGACAGGTACAGAGTAGAGGAAGCATAAGCACAGGATAACACAGGATGAAGACAAACAGACTGAAGAAATTGAACTGAGGAAATTAAGAAAGTCTTCAGTCAAAGTCTTCAAACACAGATATGAACAAGCTCACAACACAGTTACGAGGAAATGAAAGAGATGAGGAAATAGAACCATTAAGCTTGGTGAGGACAGTGATTTGGTAGACCAGTTCCAACTGCTGTCTCAGTTGTATATTTGGTTGGAGCGGCTGAGTATTTAAACTCGAGGACACATAGTCCCGGACACCCAGTCCTGAACACACAGCTCATGTCACCTTCCTCACCGTATTCTCCTTGAGCTAACGTCACACAGACCTCGCCCAATCACTCGTGGTAAGTCTTCAGGCGACTTCCAAACCTTCACAAACTTGGTCACTCGGTGATCCACAATTCCTCTAGGATGCTCTAGACCATGACCCCTAACCGTCTGGAAGAAGCACTGTCTTCAAAGGTAACAAGCGTCGGATCCATGCAGGATCAATCTCTTCAGTGATGCTCAATCACTTGGGGTTTGTAGGTGTTTGGGTTTGGGTTTTTCGTTTTTCCTCACATGATGATTTTCGCTCAAAGTCCTCGGAGGATGGGTTGCTCTCAAATGACAAGTGTCAGATTCTCACGGAGCAGCCAACCAGCTAGTGGTTGTAGGGGGCGGCTATTTATAGCCTAGGGAGTAGCCCGACATGATAAAACATAAATGCCCTTCAACTGATATAACCGTTAGGTGGATAGATATTTTGGGACAGCTGGCGCATAGCACAGCAACGGTCGGAATTTTGAGTGGCAAAATCCTTAGGGCTATCATGTTCCTCACTGTGTAGGCAATCTGCACTGGCGAATTCCTAACTCCTCAGTCAGAACAAATTCCTTAGAGACCAGAAGAACTTCGTTTCTGTCACTGAAGAAATTGACTGAACTGTATGAGATTTCCAATGGCTTCACTCGAAGGAATTGGTAGGTGTAGGATTTTGAGTTGAGCATCACATGGAAAATTTTCCTTAGTATTTCCTCGACCCCCTTTAACAGTACAGTGCTTCCTATGACTCAAGAAAGAGAAAATTAAACTATGAAAACAAAAGTCTTCACGCTTCATGTTCCTCGAATGAATACCAAGTCTTCAAGGTCACACCAATTTCTTCACTTTCAAAGTCTTCAGAAAGTCTTCAGAATACCAAATTCTTCAGATGAAGAATTTCATTTTTAGGGGTCGACTTTCTCTATAAATATCAAACTCCTCATAGACTTATAGACCTGTGTACACTCATAAACACATTAGTCCCTTAACCTATAAGTCTTCAATACACCAAAATCACTAAGGGGCACTAGATGCACTTATAGTCAGCACGACGGCGTGGTAACGATGATGATGTTCTACCGTCGCAGGGCTTCGCCTAAGCACCGCTACAGTATTATCGAGGTGGACTATGGTGGAGGGGGGCACCGCACACGGCTAAAAGATCAAATCAATTGTTGTGTCCATGGGGTGCCCCCAGTATATAAAGGAGCAAGGGGGGAGGTGCGGCCGGCCAGGAGGAGGCGTGCCAGGAGGAGTCCTACTCCCACCGGGAGTAGGACTCCCTCCCTTCCTTGTTGGATTAGGAGAAGGGGGAAAGAGGAGGGAGAGAGGAAGGAAAGGGGGGCGCCGTCCCCCTCTCCTTGTCCTATTCGGACTAGAGGGGGAGGGGCGCGCGGCCCTCCCCTAGCCGCCTCTCCTCTTCTCCACTAAGGCCCACTATGGCCCATTAAGCCCCCGGGGGGTTCCGGTAACCCCTCGGTACTCCGGTAAAATCCCAATTTCACCCGGAACATTTCCGATATCCAAATATAGGCTTCCAATATATCAATCTTCATGTCTCGACCATTTCGAGACTCCTCATCATGTCCGTGATCACATCCGGGACTCTGAACAACCTTCGGTACATCGAAACTCATAAACTCATAATATAATCGTCATCGAAACTTTAAGCGTGCGGACCCTATGGGTTCGAGAACTATGTAGACATGACCGAGACACGTCTCCGGTAAATAACCAATAGCGGAACCTAGATGCTCATATTGGCTCCCACATATTCTACGAAGATCTTTATCGGTCAGACCGCATAACAACATACGTTGTTCCCTTTGTCATCGGTATGTTACTTGCCCGAGATTCGATCTTCGGTAATTACCGGCAAGTCTCTTTACTCGTTCTGTAATACATCATCCCGCAACTAACTTATTAGTTGCAATCCTTGCAAGGCTTAAGTGATGTGCATTACCGAGTGGGCCCAGAGATACCTCTCCGACAATCGGAGTGACAAATCCTAATCTCGAAATACGCCAACCCAACAAATACCTTCGGAGACACCTGTAGAGCACCTTTATAATCACCCAGTTACGTTGTGACGTTTGGTAGCACACAAAGTGTTCCTCCGGTAAACGGGAGTTGCATAATCTCATAGTCATAGGAACATGTATAAGTCATGAAGAAAGCAATAGCAACATACTAAACGATCGAGTGCTAAGCTAACGGAATGGGTCAAGTCAATCACCACATTTTCCTAATGATGTGATCCCGTTAATCAAATGACAACTCATGTCTATGGTTAGGAAACATAACCATTTTTATCAACGAGCTAGTCAAGTAGAGGCATACTAGTGACACTTTGTTTGTCTATGTATTCACACAAGTATTATGTTTCCGGTTAATACAATTCTAGCATGAATAATAAACATTTATCATGATATAAGGAAATAAATAATAACTTTGTTATTGCCTCTAGGGCATATTTCCTTCAGTCTCCCACTTGATAAATAAATAAATAATAAGTTGAAGCGTCTCTTGATGTGCTTGGTTCTCTTGTGAAATCTGGATTCCTTCGCCAAGTCAATTGCTCCAGTATTGTCACAAAAGATTTTCATTGGACCAGATGCACTAGGTATGACACCTAGATCGGATATGAACTCCTTCATCCAGACTCCTTCATTTGCTGCTTCCGAAGCAGCTATGTACTCTGCTTCACATGTAGATCCCACCACGACGCTTTGTTTAGAACTGCACCAACTGACACTTCCACCGTTCAATGTAAACACGTATCCGGTTTTTGATTTAGAATCATCCGGATCAGTGTCAAAGCTTGCATCAACGTAACCATTTACAATGAGCCCTTTGTCACCTCCATAAACGAGAAACATATCCTTAGTCCTTTTCAGGTATTTTCAGGATGTTCTTGGCCGCTGTCCAGTGATCCACTCCTGGATTACTTTGGTACCTCCCTGCTAGACTTATAGCAAGGCACACATCAGGTCTCGTACACAGCATTGCATACATGATAGAGCCTATGGCTGAAGTATAGGGAACATCTTTCATCTTCTCTCTATCTTCTGCACTGGTCGGGCATTGAGTCTTACTCAAGTTCACACCTTGTAACACAGGCAAGAACCCTTTCTTTGCTTCATCCATTTTGAACTTCTTCAAAACTTTGTCAAGGTATGTGCTTTGTGAAAGTCCGATTAAATGGCTTGATCTATCTCTATAGATCTTGATGCCCAATATATAAGCAGCTTCACCGAGGTCTTTCATTTAAAAACTCTTATTCAAGTATCCCTTTATGCTATCCAGAGATTCTATATCATTTCCAATCAGCAATATGTCATCCACATATAATATCAGAAATGCTACAGAGCTCCCACTCACTTTCTTGTAAATACAGGCTTCTCCAAAAGTCTGTACAAAACCAAATGCTTTGATCACACTATCAAAGCGTTTATTCCAACTCCGAGAGGCTTGCACCAGTCCATAAATGGATCGCTGGAGCTTGCACACTTTGTTAGCTCCCTTTGGATCGACAAAACCTTCCGGTTGCATCATATACAACTCTTCTTCCAGAAATCCATTCAGAATGCAGTTTTTACATCCATTTGCCAAATTTCATAATCATAAAATGCGGCAATTGCTAACATGATTCGAACAGACTTAAGCATCGCTACGGGTGAGAAGGTCTCATCGTAGTCAATCCCTTGAACTTGTCGAAAACCTTTCGCAACAAGTCAAGCTTTACAGACAGTAATATTACCGTCAGCGTCAGTCTTCTTCTTGAAGATCCATTTATTCTCAATGGCTTGCCGATCATCGGGCAAGTCAACCAAAGTCCACACTTTGTTCTCATACATGGATCCCATCTCAGATTTCATGTCCTCAAGCCATTTTTCAGAATCTGGGCTCACCATCGCTTCTTCATAGTTCGTAGGTTCGTCATGGTCTAGTAACATAACCTCCAGAACAGGATTACCGTACCACTCTGGTGCAGATCTTACTCTGGTTGACCTACGAGGTTCAATAACAACTTGATCTGAAGTTCCATGATCATCATCATTAACTTCCTCACTAATTGGTATAGACGTCACAGGAACCAGTTTCTGTGATGAACTACTTTCCAATAAGGGAGCAGGTATGGTTACCTCATCACGTTCTACTTTCCTCCCACTCACTTCTTTCGAGAGAAACTCCTTCTCTAGAAAGGATCCATTCTTAGCAACGAATGTCTTGCCTTCGGATCTGTGATAGAAGGAGTACCCAACAGTCTCCTTTGGGTATCCTATGAAGACACATTTCTCCGATTTGGGTTCGAGCTTATCAGGTTGAAGCTTTTTCACATAAGCATTGCAGCCCCAAACTTTAAGAAATGACAACTTTGGTTTCTTGCCAAACCACAGTTCATAAGGCGTCATCTCAATGGATTTCGATGGTGCCCTATTTAATGTGAATGCGGCCGTCTCTAAAGCACAACCCCAAAATGATAGCGGTAAATTAGTAAGAAACATCATGGATCACACATATCTAGTAAAGTACGATTATGACGTTTGGACACACCATTACGTTGTGGTGTTCCGGGTGGCGTGATTTGCGAAACTATTCCGCATTGTTTCAAATGTAGACCAAACTCGTAACTCAAATATTCTCCTCCACGATCAGATTGTAGAAACTTTATTTTCTTGTTACGATGATTTTCAACTTCACTCTGAAATTCTTTGAACTTTTCAAATGTTTTGGACTTATGTTTCATTAAGTAGATATACCCATATCTGCTTAAATCATCTGTGAAGGTGAGAAAATAACGATACCCGCCACGAGCCTCAATATTCATTGGTCCACATACATCAGTATGTATGATCTCCAATAAATCAGTTGCTCGCTCCATAGTTCCAGAGAACGGCATTTTAGTCATCTTGCCCATGAGGCACGGTTCGCAAGTACTAAGTGATTCATAATCAAGTGGTTCCAAATGTCCATCAATATGGAGTTTCTTCATGCGATTCACACCGATATGACCTAAACGGCAGTGCCACAAATAAGTTGCACTATCATTATCAACTCTGCATCTTTTGGCTTCAACATTATGAATATATGTATCACTACTATCGAGATTCATCAAAAATAGACCACTCTTCAAGGGTGCATGACCATAAAAGATATTACTCATATAAATAGAACAACCATTATTCTCTGATTTAAATGAATAACTGTCTCGCATCAAACAAGATCCAGATATAATGTTCATGCTCAACGCTGGCACTAAATAACAATTATTTAGGTCTAATATTAATCCCGAAGGTAGATGTAGAGGTAGCGTGCCGATGGCGATCACATCGACTTTGGAACCGTTTCCCACGTGCATCGTCACCTTGTCCTTGGCCAGTGTTCGCTTAATCCGTAGTCCCTGTTTTGAGTTGCAAATATTAGCAACAGAACCAGTATCAAATACCTAGGTGCTACTGTGAGCTCTGGTAAGGTACACATCAATAACATGTATATCACATATACCTTTGTTCACCTTGCCATCCTTCTTATCCGCCAAATACTTGGGGTAGTTCTGCTTCCAGTGACCAGTCTGCTTGCGGTAGAAGCACTCAGTCTCAGGCTTAGGTCCAGACTTGGGTTTCTTCTCTTGAGCAGCAACTTGTTTGCTGTTCTTCTTGAAGTTCCCCTTCTTCTTCCCTTTGCCCTTTTTCTTGAAACTGGTGGTCTTATTGACCATCAACACTTGATGCTCCTTCTTGATTTCTACCTCCGCAGCCTTTAGCATTGCGAAGAGCTCGGGAATCGTCTTATCCATCCCTTCCATGTTATAGTTCATGACAAAGCTTTTGTAGCTTGGTGGCAGT
The DNA here is from genome assembly GCF_002162155.2 of Triticum dicoccoides. Lineage (NCBI taxonomy): Eukaryota > Viridiplantae > Streptophyta > Magnoliopsida > Poales > Poaceae > Triticum > Triticum dicoccoides. The sequence continues at coordinate 108,501,610 of NC_041392.1, read as the reverse complement.
GATTGAAGAATTCTGTCAATGACGCTATCATCCGGAAGATTAACTCCTAGTTGAATCACGTGATTGTAGTACCCATACATCTTGAGTATATGCTCACTGACAGAACTATTCTCCTCCATCTTGTAGCTATAGAACTTATTGGAGACTTCATATCTCTCAATCCGGGCATTCTTTTGAAATATTAACTTCAACTCCTGGAACATCTCATATGCTCCATGACGTTCAAAACGTCGTTGAAGTCCCGGTTCTAAGCCGTAAAGCATGGCACATTGAACTATCGAGTAGTCATCAGCTTTGCTCTGCCAGATGTTCATAACATCTGGTGTTGCTCCTGCAGCAGGTTGGCACCTAGCGGTGCTTCCAGGACGTAATTCTTATGTGCAGCAATGAGGATAATCCTCAAGTTACGGACCCAGTCTTTGTAATTGCTACCATCATCTTTCAACTTTGCTTTCTCAAGGAACGTATTAAAATTTAACGGAACAACAGCACGGGCAATCTATCTACAAACAACATAGACAAGCACGATACTATCAGGTACTAAGTTCATGATAAATTTAAGTTCAATTAATCATATTACTTAAGAACTCCCACTTAGATAGACATCTCTCTAATCCTCTAAGTGATCACGTGATCCATATCAACTAAACCATAACCGATCATCACGTGAAATGGAGTAGCTTTCAATGGTGAACATCACTATGTTGATCATATCTACTATATGATTCACGCTCGACCTTTCAGTCTCAGTGTTCCGAGGCCATATCTGCATATGCTAGGCTCGTCAAGTTTAACCTGAGTATTCTGTGTGTGCAAAACTGGCTTGCACCCGTTGTAGATGGACGTAGAGCTTATCACACCCGATCATCATGTGGTGTTTGGGCACAACGAACTTTGGCAACGGTGCATACTTAGGGAGAACACTTTTATCTTGAAATTTAGTGAGAGATCATCTTATAATGGTACCGTCAATCAAAGCAAGATAAGATGCATAAAAGATAAACATCACATGCAATCAATATAAGTGATATGATATGGCCATCATCATCTTGTGCTTGTGATCTCCATCTCCAAAGCACCGTCATGATCACCATCGTCACCAGCGTGAAACCTTGATCTCCATCGTAGCATCGTTGTTGTCTTGCCAATCTTATGCTTCTACGACTATCGCTACCGCTTAGTGATAAAGTAAAGCATTACAGGGCGATTGCATTGCATACAATAAAGTGACAACCATATGGCTCCTGCCAGTTGCCGATAACTCGGTTACAAAACATGATCATCTCATACAATAAAATTTAGCATCATGCTTTGACCATATCACACCACAACGTGCCCTGCAAAAACAAGTTAGACGTCCTCTACTTTGTTGTTGCAAGTTTTACGTGGCTGCTATGGGCTGAGCAAGAACCGTTCTTACCTATGCATCAAAACCACAACGATAGTTTGTCAAGTTGGTGTTGTTTTAACCTTCGCAAGGACCGGGCGTAGCCACACTCGGTTCAACTAAAGTTGGAGAAACTGACACCCGCCAGCCACCTGTGTGCATAACACGTCGGTAGAACCAGTCTCGCGTAAGCGTACGCGTAATGTCGGTCCGGGCCGCTTCATCCAACAATACCGCTGAACCAAAGTATGACATGTTGGTAAGTAGTATGACTTATATCGCCCACAACTCACTTGTGTTCTACTTGTGCATATGACATCTACGCATAAAACCAGGCTCGGATGCCACTGTTGGGGAACGTAGTAATTTCAAAATTTTCCTACGCACACGCAAGATCATGGTGATGCATAGCAACAAGAGGGGAGAGTGTTGTCCATGTACCCTCGTAGACCGAAAGCGGAAGCATTAGCACAACGCGGTTGATGTAGTCGTACGTCTTCACAATCCAACCGATCAAGTACCGAACGCACAGTACCTCCGAGTTCAGCACACATTCATCCTGATGACGTCCCTCGAACTCCGATCCAGCCGAGTGTTGAGGGAGAGTTTCATCAGCACGACGGCGTGGTGACGATGATGATGTTCTACCAACGCAGGGCTTCGCCTAAGCACCGCTACAGTGTTATCGAGGTGGACTATGGTGGAGGGGGGCACCGCACACGGCTAAAAGATCAAATCAATTGTTGTGTCCATGGGGTGCCCCCAGTATATAAAGGAGCAAGGGGGGAGGTGCGGCCGGCCAGGAGGAGGCGTGCCAGGAGGAGTCCTACTCCCACCGGGAGTAGGACTCCCTCCCTTCCTTGTTGGATTAGGAGAAGGGGGAAAGAGGAGGGAGAGAGGAAGGAAAGGGGGGCGCCGTCCCCCTCTCCTTGTCCTATTCGGACTAGAGGGGGAGGGGCGCGCGGCCCTCCCCTAGACGCCTCTCCTCTTCTCCACTAAGGCCCACTATGGCCCATTAAGCCCCCGGGGGGTTCCGGTAACCCCTCGGTACTCCGGTAAAATCCCAATTTCACCCGGAACATTTCCGATATCCAAATATAGGCTTCCAATATATCAATCTTCATGTCTTGACCATTTCGAGACTCCTCATCATGTCCGTGATCACATCCGGGACTCTGAACAACCTTCGGTACATCGAAACTCATAAACTCATAATATAATCGTCATCGAAACTTTAAGCGTGCGGACCCTATGGGTTCGAGAACTATGTAGACATGACCGAGACACGTCTCCGGTAAATAACCAATAGCGGAACCTAGATGCTCATATTGGCTCCCACATATTCTACGAAGATCTTTATCGGTCAGACCGCATAACAACATACGTTGTTCCCTTTGTCATCGGTATGTTACTTGCCCGAGATTCGATCTTCAGTATCTCAATACCTAGTTCAATCTCGTTACCGGCAAGTCTCTTTACTCGTTCCGTAATACATCATCCCGCAACTAACTCATTAGTTGCAATCCTTGCAAGGCTTAAGTGATGTGCATTACCGAGTGGGCCCAGATATACCTCTCCGACAATAGGAGTGACAAATCCTAATCTCGAAATACGCCAACCCAACAAATACCTTCGGAGACACCTGTAGAGCACCTCTATAATCACCCAGTTACGTTGTGACGTTTGGTAGCACACAAAGTGTTCCTCCGGTAAACGGGAGTTGCATAATCTCATAGTCATAGGAACATGTATAAGTCATGAAGAAAGCAATAGCAACATACTAAACGACCGAGTGCTAAGCTAACGGAATGGGTCAAGTCAATCACATCATTCTCCTAATGATGTGACCCCGTTAATCAAATGACAACTCATGTCTATGGTTAGGAAACATAACCATCTTTGATCAATGAGCTAGTCAAGTAGAGGCATACTAGTGACACTCTGTTTGTCTATGTATTCACACAAGTATTATGTTTCCGGTTAATACAATTCTAGCATGAATAAACATTTATCATGATATAAGGAATTAAATAATAACTTTATTATTGCCTCTAGAGCATATTTCCTTCAAAGCGAAGGTTTAAGCTTGGGGGAGTTGATACGTCTCTGTCGTATCTACTTTTCCAAACACTTTTGCCCTTGTTTTGGACTCTAACTTGCATGATTTGAATGGAACTAACCCGGACTGACGTTGTTTTCAGCAGAATTGCCATGGTGTTATTTTTGTGCAGAAATAAAAGTTCTCGGAATGACCTGAAAATCAACGGAGAATTATTTTGGAATATATAAAAATACTGGAAGGAAGATCCACGTCAGGGGGGCCACCATATGTCCACGAGGGTGGGGGCGCGCCCTACCCCCTGGGCGCGCCCCCCTGCCTCGTGGGCCCCCTGACGCTCCACCGACCTCAACCCTGACTCCATATATTCACTTTCGGGGAGAAAAAAACCAGGGAGAAGGATTCATCGCGTTTTACGATATGGAGCCGCCGCCAAGCCCTAAACTCTCTCGGGAGGGCTGATCTAGAGTCCGTTCGGGGCTCCGGATAGGGGAATTCGTCGTCATCATCAACCATCCTCCATCACCAATTTCATGATGCTCACCGCCATGCATGAGTAATTCCATCATAGGCTTGCTAGACGATGATGGGTTGGATGAGATTTATCATGTAATCAAGTTAGTTTTGTTAGGGTTTGATCCCTAGTATCCACTATGTTCCGAGATTGATGTTGTTTTGACCTTGCTATGCTTAATGCTTGTCACTAGGGCCCGAGTGCCATGATTTCAGATCTGAACCTATTATGTTTTCATCAATATATGAGAGTTCTTGATCCTATCTTGCAAGTCTATAGTCACCTACTATGTGTTATGATCCGGCAACCCCGAAGTGACAATAATCGGGACCACTCCCGGTGATGACCATAGTTTGAGGAGTTCATGTATTCACTATGTGTTAATGCTTTGGTCCGGTACTCTATTAAAAAGAGGCCTTAATATCCCTTAGTTTCCAATAGGACCCCACTGCCATGGGCAGGTAGGACAAAAGATGGCATGCAAGTTCTTTTCCATAAGCACGTATGACTATATTCGGAATACATGCCTACATTACATTGATGAATTGGAGCTAGTTCTGTGTCACCCTAGGTTATGACTATTACATGATCGATCGCATCGGCATAATTCTCCATCACCGATCCATTGCCTACGAGCTTTCCATATATTGTTCTTTGCTTATTTACTTTTCCTTTTCTATTGTTACAATCACTACAAAACACCCAAAATACTACTTTTGTTACTATTACTTTTGCTATCGTTACCACTACTATCATATTACTTTGCTACTAAACACTTTGCTGCAGATATTAAGTTTCCAGGTGTGGTTGAATTAACAACTCAGCTGCTAATACTTGAGAATATTCTTTGGCTCCCCTTGTGTCGAATCAATAAATTTGGGTTGAATACTCTACCCTTGAAAACTGTTGTGATCCCCTATACTTGTGGGTTATCACACATGCTCACTGGTTGAGCTATTCTCCTCCATCTTGTAGGCAAAACACTTTGTCAGAGGTCTCATACCTCTCGACTCGGGCATGAGTCTGAAATACAAATTTCAGCTCTTGGAACATCTTATATGCTCCGTGGCATTAAAAATGTTTTTGAAGTCCCGGTTCTAAGCCGTAAAGCATGGTGCACTAAACTATCAACTAGTCATCATACCGAGCTTTGCCAAACATTCATAATGTCTGCATCTGCTCCTGCAATAGGTCTGTCACCTAGCGGTGCATCAAGGACATAATTCTTCTATGCAGCAATGAGGATAATCCTCAGATCACGGACCCAGTCCGCATCATTGCTACTATCATCTTTCAACATAGTTTTTCTCTATGAACATATCAAAAATAAACGGGGAGCTACATCGCGAGCTATTGATATACAACATAGTTATGCAAATACTATCAGGACTAAGTTCATGATAAATTAAATTTCAATTAATCATATTACTTAAGAACTCCCACTTAGATAGACATCCCTCTAGTCATCTAAATGATCACGTGATCCAAATCAACTAAACCATGTCCGATCATCACGTGAGATGGAGTAGTTTTCAATGGTGAACATCATTATGTTGATCATATCTACTATATGATTCATGCTCGACCTTTCGGTCTCCAGTGTTCCGAGGCCATATCTCCATATGCTAGGCTCGTCAAGTTTAACCCGAGTATTCCGCGTGTGCAAAACTGGCTTGCACCCGTTGTATGTGAACGTAGAGCTTATCACACCCGATCATCATGTGGTGTCTTGATGACCCACAAGTATAGAGGATCTATCGTAGTCCTTTCGATAAGTAAGAGTGTCGAACCCAACGAGGAGCAGAAGGAAATGATAAGCGGTTTCCAGCAAGGTATTATATGCAAGTATAGAAACAAGTGGTAACAGATAGTTTTCTGATAGGATAATTTGTAACGAGCAACAAGTAACAAAAGTAAATAAAGTGCAGCAAGGTGGCCCAATCCTTTTTGTAGCACAGGACAAGCCTGGACAAACTCTTATATAGAGAAAAGTGCTCCCGAGGACACATGGGAATATCGTCAAGCTAGTTTTCATCACGTTCATATGATTCGCGTTCGGTACTTTGATAATTTGGTATGTGGGTGGACCGGTGCTTGGGTGCTACCCTTACTTGGACAAGCATCCCACTTATGATTAACCTCTATTGCAAGCATCCGCAAATACAACAAAAGTATTAAGGTAAACCTAACCATAGCATGAAACATATGGATCCAAATCAGCCCCTTACGAAGCAACGCATAAACTAGGGTTTAAGCTTCTGTCACTCTAGCAACCCATCATCTACTTATTACTTCCCAATGCCTTCCTCTAGGCCCAAATAATGGTGAAGTGTCATGTAGTCAACATTCACATAACACCACTAGAGGAGAGACAACATACATCTCATCAAAATGCCGAACGAATACCAAATTCACATGACTACTAATAGCAAGACTTCTCCATGTCCTCGGGAACAAAAGTAACTACTCACAAAGAATAGACATGTTCATAATCAGAGGGGTATTAATATGCATATAGGATCTGAACATATGATCTTCCACCAATTAAACCAACTAGCATCACCTACAAGGAGTAATTAACACTACTAGCAACCTACTAGCACCAATCTCGGACTTGGAGACAAGAATTGGATACAAGAGATGAACTAGGGTTTTGAGATGAGATGGTGTTGATGAAGATGTTGATGGAGATTGCCCTCTCCCGATGAGAGGAGCGTTGGTGATGAGGATGGCGATGATTTCCCCCTCCCGGAGGGAAGTTTCCCCGGCAGAACAGCTCCGCCAGAGCCCTAGATTGGTTCCGCCAAGGTTCCGCCTCGTGGCGGCGGAGTTTCGTTCGAGAAGATGACTTATGATTCTTTTTTTCCATCGAAAGACTCCATATAGCAGAAGATGGTCACCGGAGGGCCACCAGGGGGCCCACGAGGTCGGGGCGCGCCCCCTGGGGGTAGGGCGCGCCCCCCACCCTCGTGGGAAGGGTGTGGCCCCCCTGGTGAAGTTCTTGCTCTCAGTATTTTTTATATATTTGGAAAACATCTTCCGTGAAGTTTCAGGACTTTTGGAGTTGTGCAGAATAGGTCTCTAATATTTGCTCCTTTTCGAACCCAGAATCCCAGCTGCCGGCATTCTCCCTCTTTATGTAAACCTTGTAAAATAAGAGAGAATAGGCATAAGTATTGTGACATAATGTGTAATAACATCCCATAATGCAATAAATATCAATATAAAAGCATGACGCAAAATGGACGTATCAACTCCCCCAAGCTTAGACCTCGCTTCTCCTCAAGCGAAAAGCCGAAATAGAGAAATATGTCCACATGTTTAGAGATAGAGGTGTCTATAAAAATAAAATACGGACATGAGGGCATCATGATCATTCTTATAACAGCAACTTATATAATTCTTGTCATATAATCTCTAATGGTAGAGTAATAATTCAATCACAATATCAAGTATGAATCGTAAACTTCATTGAAAACTAACAAACTACAATCTGAGTCATTGAAGCAATTGCAATTTATCATAACATAGGAAAGAGTCAATGTATAAGAGCTTTTCAGCAAGTCCACATACTCAACTATCATATAATATTTCACAATTGCTGACACTCACGCAATACTTATGGGTATGGAGTTTTAATCGGACATAGAGAAAGATAGGGGCTTATAGTTTTGCCTCCCAACGTTTTACCTCAAGGGTAATGTCAACAGTAATAGTTCATGAGAACTCACATCCAATTAGCGATATATACCAGGATCTTTCCAACATATTGTGCTTTCCAAAGGATAAAATGTAAAAAGGAAGGGTGAAGATCACCATGACTCTTATGCAATGTAGGAGATAAAAGTAAAAGATAGGCCCTTCGCAGAGGGAAGCAAAGGTTGTCATGCGCTTTTATGGTTGGATGCACAAAATCTTAATGTGAAAGGACATCACTTTATATTGCCACTTGTGATATGGACCTTTATTATGCAGTCTGTCGCTTTTATTACTTCCATATCACACGCTCGTATAAAGCTTATTTCCTCCACACCAATCAATCATACATATTTAGAGAGCAATTTTTATTGCTTGCACCGATGACAATTTACTTGATGGATCTTGCTCAATCCATAGGTAGATATGGTGGACTCTTATGGCAAGACTGGTTTAAGGGTATTTGGAAGCACAAGTAGTATCTCTACTTGGTGCAATGAATTTGGCTAGCATGAGGGGGAAAGGCAAGCTCATCATGTTGGAAAATCCAAGACAATATAATTTATCTCAGATGTAAGAAAACATAACCCATTACGTTGTCTTCCTTGTCCAATGTCAACTCTTTAGCATGTCATATTTTAATGAGTGCTCACAATCATAAAAGATGTCCAAGATAGTATATTTATATGTGAAGACTTCTCTTTCTTTATTACTTCCTATTAATTGCAACGATGACCAAAACTGTGTTTGTCAACTCTCAACAACTTTTATTCATCATACTCTTTCTATGTGAGCTCATTACTCTCCATAAGACTCATATGATCTCTTTGTTTCTTTTTATTTCTTTCTCTTTTCTTTTATTCCCTTAGGATCATGGCAAAATAATCAAGCCCTTGACTCAACACTAATCTTTATTATATAGCTAACGGACTCTATTACATAGAAGGATAATAAAGCAAGACTCACAGCTAGATCATACTAAGAACTTTTATTCTACTAGATCAAGATATTATCAAAAGGATCGAACTAAGAAAACGGTAAAGATAAAAGTGATGGTGATACGATACCGAGGCACTCCCCCAAGCATGGCAGTTGCCAAGAGGAGTGCCCATACCCATGTGATTATGTCTCCTTTGTTGGTGAAGAAGGTGGAGTCGTTGATGATGGATGGTCGCACATCGAGCATAGGAGGTCTTCTAACTTGCGGATAATGCCCTTGAGTGCAATGATATGCTCCTTCAACAAAATATTTTCACGTGTGAGATACTTATTTTGTATGTGAGCTAACTCGATCATCTTGAAAGGTTCGATCTCGGTTGGGGTAAGAAGATTGTGATCAAGTTGAAGGATGTCTTCTGTTGCCGGAGCTTGGTCCTCCGTGGCCTTCTTGATCCCTTCATCCTTGTTGGTCTCCATGGGTTCTTCTCTCTTCAGCTCTATCTTCATTAGCCAAGCATCGTTGCCCTCATGGTTGGAGGAGGAGGGAGACGACATAGTGCCTGTCCTTGACAACCCTGACAGAAAACAACTCAAAACAAAGACAGGAGATTTTTGCGTGATATGGGAGTCAAAACCCCCGGGAGATTATATAATGAATTTTTACCGACCAAAATACGTGTCGTGTACGAAAACGGAGTCCGGAGAGCACACGAGGTGCCCACGGGGTAGGGGGCGCACCCAGTAGGGTAGGGCGTGCCCTCCACCCTCGTGGAGCCCTCGTGTCCTTCCCGGACTGCTGCTTATTTTTCTATTTTTCTAAATATTCTAAAACGGAGAAATATTGCCTTAAAAACTGTTTTGGAGTCGGTTTACTTACCGTACCACATACCTATTCCTTTTTGGTGTCTGAAACGTTCCGGAAAGTGTCCCTTATGTATTCCTCTGGGGTTACGGTTTCAATAACATTAGTTTCAACATTTATGGGATTACCTGAGATATAATGTTTGATTCTTTGATCGTTCACCACCTTCGGATTTGTGCCTTCGAAGTTGTTAATTTTTATGACGCCGGAACGGTAGACCTCCTCGATAATGTAAAGACCTTCCCATTTAGAGAGAAGTTTTCCTGCAAAAAATCTTAAACAAGAGTTGTATAGCAATACATAATTACCTACATTAAACTCGCGCTTTTGTATCCTTTTATCTTGCCATCTTTTAACTTTTTCTTTAAACAACTTGGCATTTTCGTAGGCTTGGGTTCTCCATTCATCAAGTGAGCTAATATCAAATAACCTCTTCTCACCGGCAAGTTTAAAATCATAATTAAGTTCTTTAATAGCCCAATAAGCCTTGTGTTCTAGTTCGAGAGGTAAGTGACATGCTTTTCCTGTAGCGACCAGACCTCAAACGGTCCAATCTCTGTGCTCAGGTGTCATCCCTGGATCAGTAATGCTGACACCACACAGTACTTGAAGGATTTATAACAGAGTAGCAATCACACACTTATTACATCGAGTGTCTCAAAGAGAACTTATTACAATAAATATGGCTTAAGGCCATCTAATAACGATAACAACGAAAGGCTTGGATGATAAGTGAGTCCATCAACTCCAACGACATCACTGAGTATAGAACCACGACCTAAAAACTCCTTAATCGCCGTCTGAAAAGTCTGCAACATTAACGTTGCAGCCCGAAACGGGCCAGCACATGGAATATGCTGGCAATGTAACATATAGAGAGTAATGGAATGAAATAGGCTATTCTATATGCATATTTGGCTGGTGGAAAGCTCTATGGTTACAGTTTTGCATAAAGCCAATTTTTCCCTATTGCAAAGGAATAAATTTTATTTAACTATCATGGTGGTTGTTAAACATTGAGAATGGTTGACAACATTCTCAATCCCAATTAAGCATCATCATTAAACAAACCCAACAAAATTAATTTAGAGTAACATGTTGAGATTCACATGATAATCCAAGTACTAGATACTCAAGATGTCCATAACTGGGGACACGGCTAACCATGATTAGTTTATACACTCTGCAGAGGTTTGCGCACTTTTCCCCACAAGACTCGATCGCCTCCGTTTGGTTTCTCCCACTACATGGTGTTTGAGAAGACGGATGACCGAGACATAGTCTTTCAGAAGCGCTAGCACCTTACGATCGGGTAGACCATTACACCTACTTTCCCCTACATCTGCTAGTCTACCACTGTAAGAGTTCGCACAACTTAATCAACTATGCTAGAGCCCATAATAGCTTGTGGCTGCACACGGAAGTTTCTAGTATGAATAATCTCATGATCCCTTTGAGCCTGGGTGGCGATCCATAAAAAAATAGGCCATCCTGGAATACCCAGGTGCCTCAATCCACCCAGATGTGTGTTCATGTTGCCACCTTAAGTAAACCATTAATTAACAATCTCACATCTGTCATGGATACACTCACCCAATCCACGTCTACTAGCATAGCATGGCATAATAAGCAAACGTAGAAGTAACTCCCAAAGGTTTGGTAATAACAGGTAATAGGTACTACCTCAACTACTTCCCAAACCCACAATTTAATTATATCCTAATCATGCAATGTGTGAGGATTGATCTAATGCAATAAAATTGGGTAGAGGGAAAGCATGATCAAAGTGTTACTTGCCTTGCTGATGATCCGGGAAACCTAGTGATTCGAAGTAGTAAGCTGCGCACTCCGGGTACTCTATCACAAACAAACAAGCATACAATGAGTACTCAACTAATGCACAGGTAAAACTCAAATAAGAGGTCTAACCAGAAAGTTCAACTTAAGAACTCCGGTTGGCAAAAAGAATCAAACCGAACGAAGCAACGAAAGACAAACGGCAAAAGAAACAGGCTTCGTTTACTATTCTGGATCTAGGGCAACTTTTACAGTGGAAAAAACTTGTTTAAGTTGGTTAAACAGAAAGAGGGTTCGAGACGAAACTCCAGGCGCTTGAATCGCCTGATTCTGATAAACGGGCGAAAAGTTAGACTAAATCGAAAATCGGATCAGAAATCGCGATCAGAAAAATCGTGGATTTAATCCGAGAAAAAGAAAAACGACGAACGTTCGTTAAAACAAACGAACGAACGAACGCTCGCTAATTAAATAAACCGGAAAAACCGATCTATTTAAAAGAACGAAACTAAAAAAACAAACAAAACCGTCGGAAAACCGAACGGTTTTTTCGAGAAAAACCGGAGGTGAAAAAAAAACTACCTCCGGCGAACGGCGGCGACGGCAGTCCGGCGGGCGGCGGCGGGTCCGGCGGGGCGGCGGCGGGGCGGCGCGGTGACGGCGGGACCGGCTAGGGTTAGGGTTTGGGCGGGTGCGCGGCTTGGGCTTCGGCCGGGGCCTCGGGGCGCTACAAAAAGGCCCGGCCAGGAGGAGTCCTGGCCGGTTACGGCCCAAGGTCGGTTCAGACGTTTTTTTAATAAATAATTACGCTCGGAAGAAAAAACAAAAGAAATACTAAACGGACTCCAAAAATCCCGAAATAAATTTTCCCCGGCTTATAAAATCAAGCCGCACAGGATGAACATTTATTTGGGGCCTAAATGCAGTTTTGAAAAACGCGCATTTTTCCTAAATTCAAATAAAATGGCAAATAAAACCAAAATAAAATCTTAATTGATATTTTTATTAAATCATCAATATTTCTTTATTTTGGGAAAGTCATTTTATTCCCTCTCTCTTATTTTTGTACTATAAATAATTGAAGATAAAATAAATAAAATCAAATGATCCTATTTTCAAAATTTGAGACAACTCAAATATGAAAATAACGAAATCCCCAATTCTCTCCGAGGGTCCTTGAGTTGTGTAAAGTTTCTAGGATCAACCAAAATGCAATAAATATGATATGCAATGATGATCTAGTGTATAAGATTCCAAATTGAAAATTTGGGATGTTACAAACCTACCCCCCTTAAGGTGAATCTCGCCCTCGAGATTCGGGTTGGCTAGAAAATAGGTGAGGGTGGTCCTTCAGCAAATCTTCCTCTCATTCCCAGGTGGCTTCATCCTCCGTGTGGTGGCTCCACTGAACCTTGCAAAACTTGATAACCTTGCTGCGGGTGACTCGACTGGCATACTCTAGAATCTTAACTGGTTTCGACTCATAGGTCAAATCATTGTCCAACTGAATTGCTTCCAGTGGTACCGTATCTCTCAGCGGTATGTCAGCCATCTCTGCGTGGCACTTCTTCAACTGGGATACATGGAACACGTTGTGAACTCCCGACAATCCTTCAGGTAATTCCAACTTGTAGGCTACTTCTCCCATACGTTCCAAAACTTTGTATGGGCCTACAAAACGTGGCGCTAACTTTCCCTTAACTCCAAAGCGCTTAACTCCTCGAAGTGGTGATACTCGAAGATAAACTCGGTCTCCGACTTCGTAAACTGTCTCCTTGCGTTTAGAATCTGCGTAGCTTTTCTGCCTGGATTGGGCTACCTTGAGCCTATCGCGAATCAATTTCACTTTCTGTTCAGACTCCCTTATCAGATCCGGTCCAAACAACTGGCGGTCTCCAACTTCATCCCAGGACAATGGGGTCCTGCACCTCCTGCCGTACAAGGCTTCGAAAGGGGCCATCTTCAAACTGGATTGATAGCTGTTGTTGTAAGAGAACTCTACATATGGCAAATTCTCGTCCCAACTAGATCCATAATCTAGCGCACAAGCTCTCAGCATATCCTCCAAAATCTGATTGACTCTCTCAGTCTGTCCATCTGTCTGCGGGTGGAAAGCTGTGTTAAACTCCAGTCTGGTTCCCAAAGTTTCACGCAACTGATTCCAGAACCTTGAGGTAAATTGGGTTCCTCTATCTGATACTATGCTCATTGGAACTCCATGCAGACAAACGATTCTAGTCATGTATATCTTTGCCAACTTTGCATTGGTATAGGTGGTCTTCACGGGAATGAAATGAGCTACCTTTGTCAAACGATCGACTACAACCCATATCAAGTCATAGCTTGAACGTGTTCTGGGCAATCCTGTAATAAAATCCATGCCTAACTTATCCCACTTCCATTCGGGTATCGGCAATGGCTGTAATAATCCTGCTGGCTTCTGATGCTCTGCCTTTACTCTCTGACATACATCACAAACCGCTACATATTCCGCAATATCCTTCTTCATTCCGGCCCACTAGAAAATATCCTTCAAATCCAAATACATCTTGGTATTTCCTGGGTGAATTGAATACGGTGAATCATGGGCCTCTTGTAAAATTAACTTCCTGATCTTCGAATCATTAGGCACATAAACACGGTCTTCAAACCATAAGGTATCGTGCTCATCCTCATGAAATCCCTTAGCTTTTCCTTTGCTCATTTTCTCCTTAATAGAAGCAATCTCCTTGTCAGTCTTTTGGGCTTCTCTGATCTTATCCATCAATGTAGATTGAATCTCCAATGTTGCTACATAGCCTTTCGGCACTATTTCCAAACATAGCTCTCGAAGATTTTCGTCTAACTCCCTTGGTAAATCTCCTGTCATTAGGGTGTTGACATGACTCTTGCGGCTCAAGGCATCAACTACTACGTTAGCCTTTCCGGGGTGATAATGCAATTTCATATCATAATCCTTGATGAGCTCCAACCATCTCCTTTGTCTGAGGTTCAACTCCTTATGTGTGAAAATATACTTCAAACTCTTGTGATCCGTGTACACCTCGCAATGGTTTCCAATCAGAAAATGTCTCCAAGTCTTCAATGCATGTACTACGGCTGCTAACTCCAAATCATGTGTAGCATAATTCAACTCATGGGGCTTAAGCTGTCGTGAGGCATATGAAACAACTCTTCCTTCCTGCATAAGAACTGCCCCCAGTCCTCGATGTGAAGCGTCACAATACACCTCATAATCCTTGGTCTGATCCAGTAAAATCAACACTGGTGAGGTAACCAAACGTTTCTTCAACTCCTGGAAACTAGCCTCACATTCCTCAGTCCATATGAACTTGGTATCCTTCTTCAACAACTCCGTCATAGGCTTCACAATTTTTGAGAAATTCTCAATAAACCTCCGGTAGTATCCTGCAAGTCCAAGAAAACTCCGGATCTCTCCAACTGTGGTTGGCGCTTCCCACTTGGTCACGGTATCAACTTTAGTGGGATCTACTGCTATACCTTCTCCGGATATAACGTGTCCGAGAAATCCAACTTCTTTCAACCAAAACTCACATTTGCTAAATTTGGCATATAATTGATGTTCTCTGAGCTTACTAAGTACCAAATGCAAATGCTCCTTATGCTCCTCTTCATTCTTCAAGTAAACCAGGATATCATCAATGAACACAACGACGAACTTATCCAAGAACTCCATAAACACTTTGTTCATCATGTTCATAAAATATGCAAGTGCGTTAGTCAGACCAAATGACATAACGGTATACTCGTACAGCCCATACCTGGTGGTAAAAGCCGTCTTAGGTATATCCTATTCTCGAATCTACACCTGGTGGTATCCTGATCGTAGATCGATCTTGGAAAACACCTTAGCTCCTTGCAATCGATCAAACAGATCATTGATCATCGGTAGTGGGTACTTGTTCTTGATGGTTACTTCATTCAATCCTCGATAATCAACAACCATCCTTAACGATCCATCCTTCTTCTCCACTAGAAGTACTGGCGATCCCCAAGGCGATGAACTTGGGCGAATGTATCCTTTATCCAGTAACTCCTTAATTTGCTTCTTAATCTCCATCAAATCCTGTGCAGGCATCCTATATGGTCTCTTTGATATTGGCTCTATGCCTGGCAAAATCTCAATCAAAAACTCAATATCTCTATCCGGTGGCATGCCTGGCAATTCTTCTGGAAATACATCAGGGAAATCCTTCACTACTGGTACTTGTAGGATCAAAAGTATGTCTAGAGGGGGGGTGATTAGACTACTTGACCAAATAAAAATCTATCCTTTTCCCAATTTTAGTTCTTGGCAGATTTTAGCTATCTTAACACAAGTCAAGCAATCTCCACACAATTCAAGCAAGCATGCAAAAGAGTATATGAGTAGTGGAAAGTAAAGCATGCAACTTGCAAGAATGTAAAGGGAAGGGTTTGGAGGATTCAAACGCAATTGGAGACACGGATGTTTTTGTCGTGGTTCCGATAGGTAGTGCTATCCTACGTCCATGTTGATGGAGACTTCAACCCACGGAGGGTAACGGTTGCGCGAGTCCACGGAGGGCTCCACCCACGAAGGGTCCACAAAGAAGCAACCTTGTCTATTCCATCACGGCCGTCGCCCACGAAGGACTTGCCTCACTAGCGGTAGATCTTCACGAAGTAGGCGATCTCCTTGCCCTTACAAACTCCTTGGTTCAACTCCACAATCTTGTCGGAGGCTCCCAAGTGACACCTAGCCAATCTAGGAGACACCACTCTCCAAGAAGTAACAAATGGTGTGTTGATGATGAACTCCTTGCTCTTGTGCTTCAAATGATAGTCTCCCCAACACTCAACTCTCTCTCACAGGATTTGGATTTGGTGGAAAGAAGATTTGAGTGGAAAGCAACTTGGGGAAGGCTAGAGATCAAGATTCATATGGTTGGAATGGAATATCTTGACCTCAACACAAGTGTAGGTGGTTCTCTCTGAGAAAATGTGTATTGGAAGTGTAGGTATGTTCTGATGGCTCTCTCCACGAATGAAGAGTGGGTGGAGGGGTATATATAGCCTCCACACAGAATCTAACCGTTACACACAATTTTCCAAACTCAGTGGGACCGAATGGTTAAACTCGGTCGGACCGATTCAACAAACCTAGTGACCGTTAGGATTTTCGGTGGGACTGAGATGCAACTCGGTAGGACCAATATGGTTAGGGTTAGGGCATAACGTAATCTCAGTGTAACCGATTACACAAACTCGGTGGGACCGATTTTGGTAATAGGCTAACCAGAGAGTTGGTCAGGTAAACTCGGTGGGACCGATTCGCTCATCTCGGTGAGACCGAAATGTTACAAAAGGGAAACAGAGAGTTTACATTGCAATCTCGGTGGGACCGGTCGCTCATCTCGACCGAAATGTTACGAAGGGAAATAGAGAGATTACAATCCCATCTCGGTGAGACCGAGATCCCTATCGGTGAGACCGATTTGCCTAGGGTTTGTGGCAGTGGCTATGATATTTGAAACTCGGTGGCGCCGGATAGAAAGAATCGGTGGGGCCGAGTTTGACTTTTGGTTTAGGTCATATGTGGATGTGGGAAGGTAGTTGAGGGTTTTTGGAACATATCACTAAGCACTTTGAGCAAGCAAGCCATTAAGCAACACCTCATCCCTCCTTGATAGTATTGGCTTTTCCTATAGACTCAATGTGATCTTGGATCACTAAAATATAAAATGTAGAGTCTTGATTTTGAAGCTTGAGCCAAACTTTTTGTCCTTAGAATTTTGAGGGATCCACTTTCCTCATCCATGCCATGCCATTCATTGAGCTTTTCCTGAAATATTAATCTTGGAATAATGTTAGCTCAATGAGCTATATGTTGTTAGGAATTACCAAAACCACCTAGGGATAGTTGCACTTTCAGTACTTCCTCCTGCACAACTCATGTTAAACAATTTACTTGAGTCCTCTTCGGCACATGCCGGGATACATACTTGATCCTTCTCCCTTCTGGGGTGGTAAGCAAGATTGACCTACTGGCGCAATCGATGTTTCCTCCATACATCAACAACCACTCCATATCCAGAATTACATCCAAACCTTGTGATTCCAATATTATCAAATCTGAGGGGAACACATGCCTACCTATACTTGATGGCACTTGAAAACATCCTTGGCTAGCCATATACTCCGCTCCTGGTGAGCTTACTAACATAGGTGTTCTAAGAACTTTGGTGGGCAGGTTATACTTATCCACAAATCCCCTTGATATGTATGAATGCGATGCACCCGTATCGAAAAGAACAAGTGCAGTAAATGACTTAACCAAAAACTTACCGATTACTGCATCCGGCTGCTCTTCAACCTCCTCCACGTTAACGTGGTTCACCTGTCCCCTGTTGAAAGGGTTCAGCTTCTTCCCAGAGCTTCCATTGCCATTTCCATTCTGGGATTCAGGACATTCATTGGCATAATGTCCGGTCTTCTGGCACTTAAAACAAGTGACTTGGCTCAGGTCTCTCTTGGCTGGGGTCGATGGGTTGGTGCGGTTCTGGCCGTTGCTTCCTCCATTCCCATTACCATTCTTGGTGCCATTGTGATTGTGCGAGCTACCTCCTCCATGGGTATGCTGAAAATGTCCTCCCGGTCTAGGGGTAAAACATGGCTTCTGCTGAGCTCCTGAAGTGTACTTCCCTTGTCCATACTTCCTCTTGCGATTCTCAATCTGCTGCTGCTTCCCTTCAATCATAAGAGCACGATCTACCAACTCCTGGTAGTTGTTGAAGGTGGCTACCATCAAGTGCATGCTCAACTCATCATTCAGTCCTTCCAGAAACTTCTCCTGCTTAGTTGCATCCGTAGCAACGTCATCTGGGGCATGACATGCTAATTTACTAAAGTCCTCCACATACTGGCCAACTGTCCGTCCTCCTTGGCGCAAGTTGCGAAACTCTCGCTTCTTCATGGCCATAGCTCCTGCTGAAACATGCGCAGTTCGAAAAGCCTGCTGAAATTGGTCCCATGTGACAGTGTCGACAGGGAAAGTGGCTGTGAAATTCTCGCACCATGATGCTGCGGGTCCTTCAAGCTGATGTGCAGCAAACTTCACCTTTTCCGCATCCGTGCATCCTGCTGTGGTCAACTCTCTAGCTGTCTTGCGGAGCCAATCATCTGCCACTATCGGCTCAGTGCTACTGGAAAACACTGGCGGATTCAGCCTAAGAAAATGGGCTAAGTGATCAATAGGTGGTGGTGGTGGTGGGTTGTTGTTGTTGTTCCCCTGGTTCTGATTCTGGAGTAGCAACTGCATTAATGTGTTCTGCTGCTGGATCAACTGGGTGAGCTCCGGTGGAAAGGTAAATCCGGGGTCACGTCTCGGAGGCATCTGAGGGTTTAGAAAAGATGAGATTTAAGAATAGAGGGGGTCTATAGAGAAAACACTACCCATATGCACATGAGGCAAAAGCAAACAATTCACTTCATTCAATCAATCAAACAATGGCATACAAACGATCTAACTATCGCAAAAGTGATCGGACTACTATATTTACATGGTGGACTATTACTACTGATGAGGTGGTCTACTAGAAATATTCTTCGGTTCCAGACTCCATGATATCTGCTCCAGCTTCATCAACATAGTCATCATCGCTATCATCTGGATCCGAGTCGGTGTCATCGATGATGATGATGTAGTCTTCCGGGCGAATCTCCTTGGGTTCTTCGTCTTCCTCTACTGGGGTAGGGCCTCCTATGAATATTCCGATCTTCATTGTTAGGTCGGCATTCTTGTCCACTAGTACTTCGATTTCCTCTTCATAATCTTCACGTGTTGCCTTGAGTTCTTCCTCTAGTTCCCTTATTCTTGTCTTTGCCTTCTTCAGGTCTATCATGTCGGCGCACATCTGGTTTTCCTGACGTCGAATGTGCTGGTTTAACTCCTGGATAAAAGTTGCAATTGATCTATCCTTCCTGGTGCTGATCATCTCCAGTGCTCATCTCGGCGCCCACAAATCTGGTAGATAGTATCCTTAAGATCATTGTGGTAGACTTCTCTAATACGTCCCATGGCGATGTGAGCTGCCATGCTCTTTCCTAGACTCCAAGTTGGTGCATCAAAAGAAAACTCTATGGGCTCAGTGACTGGCATGAACGTCCTTCCTGGAACTTGTACTTGAATCATCCAGCGCTCCTCTTCAGGTAAAGTGGCGTTGTAGGTTCCGGTGAAGCTTGGTACTCCTATGTTCAGGTATCTAGTGACTTCCTTCAAGTGGCGCCCAAAGGTTGTATCTTCATCCGGTTGAGTGAACTTGTTCCTTACATCTGCCATCCTAAAAGAGTAGAAAAGATGAGAAGTCAGAAGGAGAAGAGAGTGAGTAGTGATCTAGGTCTTTAGCTTAGTGGTCGTGTCCTACAGTCAGCATGTGCTCTGATACCATCTTGTAGCGACCAGACCTCAAACAGTCCAATCTCTGTGCTTAGGTGTCATCCCTGGATCAGTAATGCTGACACCACAAAGTACTTGAAGGATTTATAACAGAGTAGCAATCACACACTTATTACATCGAGTGTCTCAAAGAGAACTTATTACAATAAATATGGCTTAAGGCCATCTAATAATGATAACAGCGGAAGGCTTGGAAGATAAGTGAGTCCATCAACTTCAACGGCATCACTGAGTATAGAACCACGACCTAAAAACTCCTTAATCGTCCTCTGAAAAGTCTGCAACATTAATGTTGCAGCCCGAAACGGGTCAGCACATGGAATATGCTGGCAATGTAACACATAGAGAGTAATGGAATGAAATAGGCTATTCTATATGCATATTTGGCTGGTGGAAAGCTCTATGGTTACAGTTTTGCGTAAAGCCAATTTTTCCCTACTGCAAAGGAATAAATTTTATTTAACTATCATGGTGGTTGTTAAACATTGAGAATGGTTGATAGCATTCTCAATCCCAATTAAGCATCATCATTAAACAAACCCAACAAAATTAATTTAGAGTAACATGTTGAGATTCACATGATAATCCAAGTACTAGATACTCAAGATGTCCATAACCGGGGACACAGCTAACCATGATTAGTTTATACACTCTGCAGAGGTTTGCGCACTTTTCCCCACAAGACTCGGTCGCCTCCGTTTGGTTTCTCACTCTACATGGTGTTTGAGAAGACGGATGACCGAGACATAGTCTTTCAGAAGCGCTAGCACCTTACGATTGGGTAGACCGTTACACCTACTTTCCCCTACATCTACTAGTATACCACTGTAAGAGTTCGCACAACTTAATCAACTATGCTAGAGCCCATAATAGCTTGTGGCTGCACATGGAAGTTTCTAGTATGAATAATCTCATGATCCCTTTGAGCCTGGGTGGCGGTCCATAAAAAACAGGCAATCCTGGAATACCCAGGTGCCTCAATCCATCCAAATGTGTGTTCAAGTTGCCACCTTAAGTAAACCATTAATTAACAATCTCACATCTGTCATGGATACACTCACCCAATCCACGTCTACTAGCATAGCATGGCATAATAAGCAAACATAGAAGTAACTCCCAAAGGTTTGATAATAACAGGTAATAGGTACTACCTCAACTACTTCCCACACCAAATTTAATTAGATCATAATCATGCAATGTGTGAGGATTGATCTAATGCAATAAACTGGGTAGAGGGAAAGCATGATCAAAGTGTTACTTGCCTTGATGATGATCCCGGAAACCTAGCGATTCGAAGTAGCAAGCGGCGCACTCCAGGTACTCTATCACAAACAAACAAGCATACAATAAGTACTCAACTAATGCATAGTTAAACTCAAATAAGAGGTCTAACCAGAAAGTTCAACTTAAGAACTCTGGTTGGTAAAAAGAATCAAACCGAACGAAGCAACGAGAGACAAACGGCAAAAGAAACAGGCTTCGTTTACTATTCTGGATCTACGGCAATTTTTACAGTGGCAAAAACTTGTTTAAGTTGGTTAAACGGAAAGAGGGTTTCGAGATGAAACTCCAGGCACTTGAATCGCCTGATTTCGATAAACGAGCGAAAAGTTAGACTAAAACGAAAATCGGATTAGAAATCGTGATCAGAAAAATCGCGGATTTAATCCGAGCAAAAGAAAAACGACGAACGTTCGTTAAAACGAACGAACGGACGAACGCTCGCTAATTAAATAAACCGGAAAAACCGATCTATTTAAAAAACGAAACTAAAAAAACGAACAAAACCGTCGAAAAACCGAACGGTTTTTTCGAGAAAAACCGGCGGCGAAAAAAAACTACCTCCGGCGAACGGCGGCGGCGGCGGTCCGGCGGGTTGGCGGGGCAGCGCGGCGGCGGCGGCGGAGCGGCGCGGCATGGCGGCGGGGCCGGCTAGGGTTAGGGTTTGGGCGGGGGCGCGGCTTGGGCTTCGGTCGGGGCCTCGGGGCGCTATAAAAAGGCCCGGCCAGGAGGAGTCATGGCCGGTTACGGCCCAAGGTCGGTTCGGACGTTTTTTTAATAAATAATTACGCTCGGAAGTACAAACAAAAGAAATACTAAACAGACTTCAAAAATCCCGAAATAAATTTTCCCCGGCTTCTAAAATCAAGCCGCACAGGATGAACATTTATTTGGGGCCTAAATGCGATTTTGAAAAACGCGCATTTTTCCTAAATTCAAATAAAATGACAAATAAAACCAAAATAAAATCTTAATTGATTTTTTTATTAAATCTCAATATTTATTTATTTTGGGAAAGTCATTTTATTCCCTCTCTCTTATTTTTGTAATAGAAATAATTGAAGATAAAATAAATAAAATCAAATGATCCTATTTTCAAAATTTGAGACAACTCAAATATGAAAATAACGAAATCCTCAACTCTCTCCGAGGGTCCTTGAGTTGCGTAAAATTTCTAGGATCAACCAAAATGCAATAAATATGATATGCAATGATGATCTAGTGTATAACATTCCAAATTGAAAATTTGGGATGTTACATTTCCATAGACCATTTTATACGGAGACATACCCATAGGATTTTTATATGCAGTTCTATAGGCCCATAATGCATCATCAAGTTTCTTGGACCAATTCTTTCTAGACCTATTAACAGTCTTTTGCAAAATTAATTTAAGTTCTCTATTACTCAATTCTACTTGACCACTAGACTGAGGGTGATAAGGAGATGCAATTCTATGATTAACATCATATTTAGCAAGCATTTTACGGAAAGCACCATGAATAAAATGTGAACCACCATCAGTCATTAAATATGTAGGGACTCCAAATCTTGGAAAAATAACTTCTTTAAGCATTTTAATAGAAGTGTTATGATCAGCAATACTAGTTGGAATAGCTTCTACCCACTTAGTAACGTAATCAACAGCAACTAAAATATCTGTATAACCATTAGAGGAAGGAAAAGGTCCCATATAGTCAAAGCCCCAAACATCAAATGGTTCAATAACAAGTGAATAATTCATAGGCATTTCTTGACGTCTACTAATATTACCAATTCTTTGACATTCATCACAAGATAAGACAAACTTACGGGCATCCTTGAAGAGAGTAGGCCAATAAAAACTAGATTGTAGTACCTTATGTGCAGTTTTCTCTCCAGCATGGTGTCCTCCATAAGCTTTGGAGTGACACTTGCATAGGATCTGTTCCTGTTCATGCTCAGGTACACAACGTCTAATAACACCATCTACTCCTTCTTTCTAAAGATGTGGGTCATCCCCAAAAGTAATGCCTCAAATCATAGAAGAACTTTTTCTTTTGCTGGTATGTGAAACTAGGTGGTATAAACTTAGCAACAATGTAATTAGCATAATCAGCATACCACGGAGCAGTATGAGAGGCATTTATGACATTTAATTGCTCATCAGGAAAGCTATCATCAATAGGTAGTGGGTCATCAAGCACATTTTCTAACCTAGACAAGTTGTCTGCAACGGGGTTCTCAGCTCCTTTTCTATCAACAATATGCAAATCAAATTCTTGTAGTAAGAGAACCCATCTAATAAGTCTAGGTTTAGCATCTTTCTTTTCCATAAGATATTTAATAGCAGCATGATCAGTGTGAATAGTTACTTTAGAATCAACAATATAAGGTCTAAACTTATCACAAGCAAATACAACTGCTAAGAATTCTTTTTCAGTAGTAGCATAATTTCTTTGAGCATTGTCTAGAGTTTTACTAGAATATTGAATAACATTTAGTTTCTTATCAACTCTTTGTCCTAGAACAACACCTACATCATAATCACTAGCATCACACATAATTTCAAAGGGTAAATTCCAATCAGGTGGCTGAACAATAGGTGCAGAGATCAATGCTTTCTTAAGTATTTCAAATGCTTCCACACAGTCATCATCAAAGACAAATGGTATATCTATTTTGTAATAGATTAGTCAGAGGCCGAGAAATTTTTGAGAAGTCCTTAATGAACCTCCTATAAAAACCGGCATGACCAAGGAAACTTCTTATACCTTTGATGTCCTTGGGACATGGCATCTTTTCAATAGCATCAACCTTGGCTTTATCAACTTCAATACCTCTTTCAGAAACTTTATGCCCCAAGACAATACCTTCATTAACCATAAAGTGGCACTTTTCCCAATTCAAGAAAAGATTAGTTTCTTCACATCTCTGCAAAACTCGATCAAGGTTGCTCAAGCAATCATCAAAAGAAGATCCATAGACGGAAAATTCGTCCATGAAAACCTCACAAATCTTTTCACAAAAGTCAGAGAATATAGCCATCATGCATCTTTGAAAGATAGCAGGTGCATTACATAAACCAAAAGGCATACGTCTATAAGCAAAAGTACCAAAAGGGCATGTAAAAAGTAGTCTTTGATTAATCTTTGGCTGACACAGGTACTTGAGAGAAACCAGAATAACCATCTAGAAAGCAAAAATGTGTATGTTTAGATAATCTTTCCAGCATTTGATCGATAAAAGGTAAGGGGTAATGATCTTTTTTATTAGCCTTATTTAATTTGCAAAAATCAATTACCATCCTATAACCTGTAATAATTCTTTGAGGAATCAATCATCTTTATCATTAGGAACAACAGTAATACCTCCCTTCTTAGGGACACAATGGACAGGGCTTGCCCACTGACTATCAGCAATGGCATAAATTATACATGCCTCAAGGAGTTTTAGTATCTCCTTTCTTACCACTTCTTTCATTTTAGGATTCAGTCGGTGTTGATGATCACAAACTGGTTTAGCATCTTCTTCCAAATTAATTTTATGTTAACATAGAGTGGGACTAATGCCCTTAAGATCATCAAGAGTATACCCAATAGCAGCACGGTGCTTCTTCAGAGTTTTCAATAATCTCTCTTCTTCATGCTCAGAAAGGTTAGCACTATTAATAACAGGATATATCTTTTTCTCATTAAGATAAGCATATTTAAGAGTATCAGGTAACGGTTTAAGCTCAAACACGAGATCACCCTTTGGTGGAGGAGGATCCCCTAGGATTTCAACAGGTAAATTGTTTTTCAGAATAGGTTCATGTTTAAAGAATACTTCATCTAATTCCATTCTTTCATTCATAAACATATCATTTTCATGGTTTAGCAAATATTGTTCTAAAGGATCACTAGGAGGTATGGCAATAGAAGCAAGACCAATAATTTCATCCTTACTAGGTAATTATTCTTCACGGTGTTGTCTACTGAATTTAGAAAAATTAAATTCATGAGTCATATCATCTAAACCGATAGTAACAACATCTATTTTGCAATCTATGGTAGCATTAATAGTATTTAGGAAGGGTCTACCAAATATAGTGGGACAAAAACTATCTTGTGGGGAACCAAGAACAAGAAAATCAGCAGGATATTTAGTTTTCCCACACAAGACTTCAACATCTCTAACAATTCCCGTTGGTGAAATAGTATCTCTATTGGCAAGTTTAATTGTGACATCAATATCTTCCATCTTAGCAGGTACAATATCATGCATAACTTCTTTGTACAAGGATAAGGTATTGCACTAGCACTAGCACCCATATCACATAAGCCATGATAACAATGATCTCCTATTTTAACACAAATAACAGGCATGCCTACCACAGGTCTAGGTTTATCTTTATCATGGGGTTTAGCAATTCTAGCAGTTTCATTACAGAAGTAAATAACGTGCCCATCTATATTATCAGACAAGAGATCTTTAACAATAGCAATATTAGGTTAACCTTTAACTTGCTCAGGAGGGGTATAAGTTTTAATATTACTTTTACGAACCACAGTTGAAGCTTTAGCATGATCCTTTATCTTAACAGGGAAAGGTGGTTTCTCAATATAAGAAGTAGGAACAATAGGATCATTATAAGTGATAGTCTTTTCTTCAACTTTACCAGGTGCAGCTACTTTTACTTCTATGGGAGGATGATATTTAAACCACTTCTCCTTGGGGAGATCAACATAAGCATCAAAAGATTCACAAAAAGAAGCTACTATCTCAGAGTCAAGTCCATATTTAGTGCTAAATTTACGAAAAATATCGGTATCCATAAAAGATTTAAAACAATCAAAACTAGGTGTCATACCTGATTCCTTACCATTGTCGAGGTCCCAATCTTCAGAGTTGCGTTTAATTCTTTCCAATAAATCCCATTTGAATTCAATAGTCTTCATCATAAAAGAGCCAGCACAAGAAGTATCAAGCATGGTGCGATTGTTACCAGAAAGCCGAGCAAATTTTTGAATAATCATTTCTCTTGAGAGCTCATGATTGGGGCATGAATATAACATTGACTTAAGCCTCCCCCAAGCTTGAGCGATGCTTTCTCCTTCGTGAGGCCAAAAATTATATATATAATTGCGATCACGATGAACAAGATGCATAGGATAAAACTTCTGATGAAATTCCAATTTCAATCGTTTGTAATTCCAAGACCACATATCATCACATAGCCTATACCATGTCGATGCATCTCCCCTCAAAGATAAGGGGAAGACCTTCTTCTTAACAACATCTCCGGGTACACCTGCAAGCTTAAATAATCCACAAACTTGATCCACATATATCAGATGTTCATCAGGATGTTTTGTTCCATCTCCTAGAAAAGGATTAGCTAGCAGTTTTTCTATCATACCCGAAGGAACTTCAAAGCAAGCATTTTCATTTTCATTTTCATTTTCAATAGGTTCAGTAGGTTGAGGAGCAACTCTTTGCTCTACTGGTCGGGGTGAAGATACCCCGAACAAGCCCCTCAGAGGATTACCTTCCATGGTAATAAGTGACAGTAAATTTCAGCACACTATATAAATTTTTCCTTACCAAATTCCACCTACCAAAGGCTCTTCACTCCCCGGCAACGGCGCCAGAAAAGAGTCTTGATGACCCACAAGTACAGGGGATCTATCGTAGTCCTTTCGATAAGTAAGAGTGTCGAACCCAACGAGGAGCATAAGGAAATGATAAGTGGTTTCCAGCAAGGTATTCTCTGCAAGTATTGAAACAAGTGGTAACAGATAGTTTTGTGATAGGATAATTTGTAACGAGCAACAAGTAACAAAAGTAAATAAAGTGCAGCAAGGTGGCCTAATCCTTTTTGTAGCAAAGGACAAGCCTGGACAAACTCTTATATAGATAAAAGCGCTCTCGGGGACACATGGGAATATCGTCAAGCTAGTTTTCATCACGTTCATATGATTCGCGTTCGGTACTTTGATAATTTGGTATGTGGGTGGACCGGTGCTTGGGTGCTGCCCTTACTTGGACAAGCATCCCACTTATGATTAACCTCTATTGCAAGCATCCGCAAATACAACAAAAAGTATTAAGGTAAACCTAACCATAGCATGAAACATATGGATCCAAATCAGCCCCTTACGAAGCAACACATAAACTAGGGTTTAAGCTTCTGTCACTCTAGCAACCCATCATCTACTTATCACTTCCCAATGCCTTCCTCTAGGCCCAAATAATGGTGAAGTGTCATGTAGTCGACGTTCACATAACACCACTAGAGGAGAGACAACATACATCTCATCAAAATATCGAACGAATACCAAATTCACATGACTACTAATAGCAAGACTTCTCCCATGTCCTCAGGAACAAAAGTAACTACTCACAAAGAATAGACATGTTCATAATCATAGGGGTATTAATATGCATATAAGATCTGAACATATGATCTTCCACCAATTAAACCAACTAGCATCAACTACAAGGAGTAATTAACACTACTAGCAACCTACTAGCACCAATCCCGGACTTGGAGACAAGAATTGGATATGGGAGATGAACTAGGGTTTTGAGATGAGATGGTGCTGATGAAGATGTTGATGGAGATTGCCCTCTCCCGATGAGAGGAGCGTTGGTGATGACGATGGCGATGATTTCCCCCTCCGGGAGGGAAGTTTCCCCGGCAGAACAGCTCCGCTAGAGCCCTAGATTGGTTCCGCCAAGGTTCCGCCTTGTGGCGGTGGAGTTTCGTCCGAGAAGACGGCTTATGATTTTTTCCCATCAAAAGACTCCATATAGCAGAAGATGGTCACCGGAGGGCCACCAGGGGGCCCACGAGGTAGGGGGCACGCCTTGGGGGGTAGGGTGCGCCCCCACCCTTGTGGGAAGGGTGTGGCCCCCTAGTGAAGTTCTTGCTCTCAGTATTTTTTATATATTTGGAAAACATCTTCCGTGAAGTTTCAAGACTTTTGGAGTTGTGCAGAATATGTCTCTAATATTTGCTCCTTTTCCAGCCCAGAATCCCAGTTGCCGGCATTCTCCCTCTTTATGTAAACCTTGTAAAATAAGAGAGAATAGGCATAAGTATTATGACATGATGTGTAATAACAGCCCATAATGCAATAAATATCGATATAATAGCATGATGCAAAATGGACGTATCATGTCTCGGCACGAACTGTCGCAACGGTGCATACTCAGGGAGAACACTTATACCTTGAAATTTAGTGAGAGATCATCTTATAATGTTACCGCTGAACTAAGCAAAATAAGATACATAAAGGATAAACATCACATGCAATCAAAATATGTGACATGATATGGCCATCATCATCTTGTGCCTTTGATCTCCATCTCCAAAACACCGTCATGATCTCTATCGTCACCGGCATGACACCATAATCCCCATCATCTTGATCTCTATCAACGTGTTGTCACATGGTCGTCTCACCAACTATTGCTTTTGCAACTATTGCTATCGCATAGCGATAAAGTAAAGCAATTATATGGTGCTTGCATCTTATGCAATGAAGAGACAACCATAAGGCTCCTGCCAGTTGCCGATAACTTTAACAAAACATGATCATCTCATACGACAATTTATATCTCATCACGTCTTGACCATATCACATCACAACATGCCCTGCAAAAACAAGTTAGACGTCCTCTACTTTGTTGTTGCAAATTTTACGTGGCTGCTACGGGCTGAGCAAGAACCGTTCTTACCTATGCATCAAAAACTACAACGCGGTATGGTGATTGCTTTTTGATCTTCAGAAAGAACCATGTTCATTGAATCTGATTCAACTAAAGTTGGAGAAATAGACACCCACTAGCCACCTGTGTGTGAAGAACGTCAGTAGAACCAGTCTCTCGTAAGCGTACGCGTAATATCGGTCTGAGCCGCTTCATCCAACAAAACCGCGGAATCAAGAATCAACTAGTGACGGCAAGCAATATGTATATACCCACGCCCACAACTCCTTTGTGTTCTACTCGTGCATATAACATCTACGCATAGACCTGGCTCGGATGCCACTATTGGGGAACGCAGTAATTTCAAAATTTTCCTGCGCACACGCAATATCATGGTGATGCATAGCAACAAGAGGGGAGAGTGTTTTCCACGTACCCTTGTAGACCGTAAGCGGAAGCGTTATGACAACGCGGTTGATGTAGTCGTATGTCTTCACGATCGACCGATCTTAGTACCGAAAGTACGGCACCTCCGTGATCTGCACACGTTCGGCTCGGTGACGTCCCACGAACTCACGATCCAGCAGAGTGTCGAGGGAGAGCTTCGTCAACACGATGGCGTGATGACGGTGATGATGATGCTACCGGAACAGGGCTTCGCCTAAGCACCACTACGATATGACCGAGGTGGATTATGGTGGAGGGGGGCACCGCACACGGCTAAGAGATCAATGATCAACTTGTGTGTCTATGGGGTGCCCCCTGGCCACGTATATAAAGGATGGAGGGAGGAGGAGGCCGGCCCTCATAAGGCGCACCCAAAGTGTGGAGTCCTACTAGGACTCCCTAGTCCTAGTAGGATTCCACCTCCCACATGGAATAGGAAAAAGGGAAGGGAGAAGGAGAAGGAAGGAAGGGGGCGCCCCCTTTCCCTAGTCCAATTCGGACTAGTCCCTGGGGAAGGGGCGCGACCACCCTTGAGGCCTTTCTCTCCTTTCCCGTATGGCCCATTAAGGCCCAATACGAATTCCCGTAACTCTCCGGTACTCCGAAAAATACCCGAATCACTCGGAACCTTTCCGATGTCCGAATATAGCCTTCCAATATATCGATCTTTACATCTCGACCATTTTGAGACTCCTCGTCATGTCCCCGATCTCATCCGGGACTCCGAACAAATTCGGTCATCAAATCACATAACTCATAATACAAATCGTCATAGAACATTAAGCGTGCGGACCCTACAGGTTTGAGAACTATGTAGACATGAGATTATGCAACTCCCGAATACCGGAGGAACACCCTGTGTATAAGTCATGAAGAAAGCAGTAGCAATGAAACTGTAACGATCATCGTGCTAAGCCAACGGATGGGTTAAGTCAATCACATCATTCTCTAAATAACAACTTTATTATTGCCTCCAGGGCATATTTCCTTCAGTCCCAGCCCCCCAAGCTGGTCCTGAGGTGGCGAGGCAAAGAGCTCGGCATTCCGAAGTGGTGACATAGCACAACCAATGTGGCGAGGTGGAACCCCCAGTCTGACCAAGGCGACAGAGCAGGTTGACAGTAAGACGCCGAAGTCCCCGGCGTGGTTTAATGAAGTGATGACGAAGCCACCGGTCCAGCCGAGGTGGCGTGGTACGTCAGTAACCGAGGTGACAGCGCTGCCCAACCCAGATCATTTACCTGTGTGTCGAACACTAGATGAGGTAGAGGCAACTGAACATGTTGGTATGGCAATTTGACCAACAAGGTGATCACGCGAGCCGATTTATACCGATTGGGACGACAACGTCGACTAGCCGAAGTGACCGCATGACGTAGTCGAAGTCGATTATATCGAAGCCAATGTCGATGCGGGGCGCCGGCGTGGCAAATCCTGAATTCGCAGGGCGGTCCTAGTTCCCGATGTGGCGTTCGCCAAATTGCGGACGGGAAAATGACCGAACCATCACCCAACCATCGCTAATGCGGCTGTCATTTGACAGTCCTGTGTACAGAGGGTGGAACAAACCAGAGTAATATTCCTCCGAAAAAATAAGCCCATGCAAGCAAAAAATTAGTAGGAATAATAGCACATGGTTTATTTGTTGTAGCAATCCAAAGAGACACACGCGGGCATTCATGGATTTGCATCTAGTAATAGTACTAGTGCCAGCGCTAGCTTGATGTTGTGTGCGCGTGCTCGGCCGGGACGCGACGAAGCGAAGCCCCTGGTCCAGCTAACGTGACGAAGCTGGTCGGTTGGTGACGCCGAAGTCTTCAAAGTAGGTTGATGAAGAGATGGCGAAGCTCCCGGTCCAGCCGAGGTGACGGAGCAGGTCGGTAAGGTGACGTTGCAGCCGCTGTGCCAGCCGAGGTGTTGAAGCGGTTCGGTATGGCAGACATCGGTTGGAAGAAGCTACGGCTCGGCCATGCTGACGCTGATCATAACTTGTGACGCGGTCAATGCCGAATTGATGAAGTGACCGAGCGTGATGTCAGTGTGCCTGACCCGTGCAATCCATGGGGCGATGGTGTTGGTGATGATTTAGCCTTCGCGATGGCAAACTCTTGTTCGGCTTGCCAAACTGATGATCCGACAAGGTTAGGCTCGGCTCGATGAAGCGACGATCTGTCTAGCGCAGGTTGGCAGACGTGGAGCAAGGGCTGGTTTGACACCGGCACGACGGTGAAGATTACTTCCGAAAAGGAGCAAAATTTGTGAGCATGTGTTCGGAAACAAAACACAATACCCTAGAAAGAGATTCTTCCAAAAAGGTTGTCCAATATCCTGTTCATGAAAAAAGATGAACTCGGGCCAGATTCGTATTCGCATAGAAAACATATCCGAAAAGTGATGCACTAATCGGAAGGTTCCCAGAGTTTGAGCGGTCGGATCGAGCTAAAATTTTGAGAGGTGGTACATATGGCAATTCTGCAGAAGATGAACGGTTGGATCTTCCAAATAACCTCTGAGCTAGGCTCTGGAGACCACGCCATAAACTCGTCCAGATTCCCGTCTAGACTCGACAGGCCTTTGGTATATCATAGATCGCCGAAGATTCCTCCATCGGAAGGCGACACAATTTTATAGGGTTATTGTATACTCAATTCCGCACAATTTCACCAAAGGGTTCATCAAATCGACTCCCTAGGAGATGGTGGCAGAGAGAACAAGTTGGCTGTACAGAAAAAACTGTGCGATCGCACGAGCGCAATGTTGACGATGAGCCCCCAGGCTCCATGGACGACTTTTCCATGGTCTCGGTTGAGATTTGAGCTGATGATGATGAAAGTATCCGTCTGATCTTGATGACTGACATGGAGCGCGGTCCTCGATCCAGCCAAGGTGACCAGCCGAGCTGGCGACAAAGATGCCGACATCGACCATAAAGCTTGGCTCCAATGCGTAGATCGTGCCCGAGATGATCTGGATTCCCATCGCACCGTGGCGACTGTCGGCCGGCTCTCAATGAAAGCACCAATGTCGTTTCTATATCCGGCATATCTCGTAGTAGGGGTCCTAAGCTAGGCATCTTGGAGCCATGGTAACATGGACACGGGATTTTACCCAGGTTCGGGCCCTCTTGATGGAGGTAAACCCTACGTCCTCCTTTTGATTGTATTCATATGGGGATAGTACATAGTATAGGTATCTACCACGAGATTGTAGTAATGAATATGAGATGTTCTATTGACTAGCCTGTCCTCGGTTTATATAACACACCAGAGGCCTAGGGTTTAGAGGAGTCCTTGTCTTGGGTGCCAAGTCTTGTGGAATCCTCCTTGTATGCGGCATGGGCTGCCCGAAGTGGCCCATAAGTGAACCGCCATGGGTGTCCTCGGCCCAATCCAGCTGGTCGGGAGACTACATGGTGAGTACCCCCTAGTCCAGCACACCGTCACCTGGGAGGTGCCCTGAGGGGGGCACAACCCACCAGGGCACGCCTGGAGGCCCAGGCGCGCCCAGGTGGGTTGTGCCCACCTCGGTGGCCTCCCGCACCCCTTCTTTCCTCTATAAAATCCCAAATGTTCCAAAAACCCTCGGGGTAAACCTAGATCAGAAGTTCCACCGCCGCAGGCCTCTATAGCCACTGAAAACTAATCTAGACCCCGTTCCGGCACTCCGCCGGAGGGGGAAATCATCATCGGTGGCCATCTTCATCATCCCGGCGGCCACCACGATGAGGAAGGAGTAGTCCACCCTCGGGGCTGAGGGTTTGTACCAGTAGCTATATTTTTAATCTCTCTCTCTCTCTTGTTCTTGAGATATCACGATCTTGATGTATCGCAGGCTTTGTTAGTATAGTCGAATCATATGGTGTTTTCCCCTCTCTATCTTGTTGTGATGAATTGAGTTTTTCCCTTTGAGATTTCATTGTTATCGGATTGAATACTTTTATGGATTTGAGAGCACTTGATATATGTCTTGCATATGAATATTCGTGGTGATAATTGGGTATCGTATTGATTCAATTGATATATGTTTTGGCACTCAACTCACAGATTCCCGAGGTGACATTGGGGTAATCTACGCATAGGGGTTGATGCACGTTCTTGTCTTTGTTTCTCTGGTAGAAATCTTGGGGCACTTTTTGAATTTCTTTGTGTTGGATTGAGTATTATGAATCTGAAATTATTTAGTGTTATTTTAGTACGAACTCTTGGATAGATCGATCAGAAAGAATAGCTTCAAGGTGGTTTCGTACCCTACAAATGATTTCTTCTTATGTTCTCCGCTAGATAGGAACTTTGGAGTGATTATTCGTTGCACGTTGAGGTATGGTTATATGATCCAATTATATTAGCATTGTTGAGAGATTGCACTAGTGAAAGTACGAACCCTAGGCCTCATTTTTAAGCATTGCAATACCGTTTTTGCTCTATTTTATCAATTGCTACCTTGCTGTTTTTATTTATTTAGATTATAAAAATATATTTCTACCATTCATATTACACTTTGTTCACCATCTCTTCGCCGAACTAGTGCATCTATACAATTTTCCATTGCTAAATAGTAAAATGCAGCCATCTAGGCCCTTCCATAGTGATTTGGCATTGTATTAGGAGTGTTGGGGACACAAGAGATTTCTTGTATTTGGTTGCAGGGTTGTTTGAGAGAGACCATCTTCATCCTACGCCTCCCACGGATTGATAAACCTTAGGTCATCCACTTGAGGGGAAATTGCTATGGTCCTACAAAACTCTGCGCTTGGAGGCCCAACACGAGTCTACAAGAATAAAGTTGCGTAATAGACATCAGTGTCCATGAGATTTCCCCAGGTTGTTTGTTATTGTGAAGTCGGAGCTGCAACGCGTAGTCCTGGCGGTGAAGATGACGAGTAGTAGGTGGCTTGTTCGGTGATTTTCAGCGTCGTCAACTTTGCACAGTTCCGCTTTGTACCTTCACATCAGAATCGAAGCTACAATGACCCACCGCGCTTGATTGAAAGCATGGTATGGACCTTCATATGACTTTGCATATCCTCTACATCATGGGTTGGGTCGACAGTCGTCTTCAATGAAGTCAAAATTGCTTGCTCATGGAGATGGGATGGGATGATGCTTGCTCAAGGGTGTAGCGATCAGACCTCAAACAGTCTGATCTCTATGCTCCGGTGTCATCCCTGGATCAGTAATGCTGACACCACACAATACTCGGAGGATTTATAGCAGAGTAGCAATCACACACTTATTACATCGAGTGTCTCAAAAGAGAACTTATTACAATAAATATGGCTTAAGGCCATCTAATAACTATAACAGCGGAAGGTTTGGAAGATAAGTGAGTCCATCAACTCCAACGGCATCACTGAGTATAGAACCACGACCTAAAAACTCCTTAATCATCGTCTGAAAAGTCTGCAACATTAACGTTGCAGCCCGAAAACGGGTCAGCACATGGAATATGCTGGCAAGGTAACACATAGAGAGTAATAGAATGAAACAGCTATACTATATGCATATTTGGCTGGTGGAAAGCTCTATGGTTACATTTTTGCGTAAAGCCAATTTTTCCCTACTTCAAAGGAATAAAATTTAATTACTATCATGGTGGTTGTTAAACATTAAGAATGGTTGACAGCATTCTCAATCCCAATTAAGCATCATCATTAAACATAACCCAACAAAATTAATTTAGAGTAACATGTTGAGATTCACATGAAAATCCAAGTACTAAATACTCAAGATGTCCATAACCGGGGACACGGCTAACCATGATTAGTTTATTACACTCTGCAGAGGTTTGCGCACTTTTCCCCACAAGACTCGATCGCCTCCGTTTGGTTTCTCGCACTACGTGGTGTTTGAGAAGACGGATGACTGAGACATAGTCTTTCAGAAGCGCTAGCACCTTACGATCGGGTAGACTGTACCACCTACATCCCCTACATCTGCTAGTCTACCAATGTAAGAGTTCGCACGACTTAGTCAACTATGCTAGAGCCCATAATATCTTGTGGCTGCACACGGAAGTTTCTAGTATGAATAGTCTCATGATCCCTTTGAGCCTAGGTGGCGGTCCAAAAGAAAGCAGGCAAGTCCTGGAATACCCGAGTGCCTCAATCCACCCAGATGTGTGTTTAAGTTGCCACCTTAGATAAACCATTAATTAACAATCTCACATCTGTCATGGATTTCACTCACCCAATCCACGTCTACTAGCATAGCATGGCATAATAAGCAAACGTAGAAGTAACTCCCAAAGGTTTGATAATAAACAGGTAATAGGTACTACCTCATCTACTTCCCATCCCACAATTTAATTAGATCCTAATCATGCAATGTGTGAGGATTGATCTAATGCAATAAAACCGGGTAGTAGAAAAGGTATGATCAAAGTTTTACTTCCCTTGTTGATGATCCGTGAAACCTAACGATTCGAAGTAACAGGCGGCGCACTCCGGGTATTCTATCGCAGACAAACAAACAAGCATACAATAAGTACTCATCTAATGCACAGGTAAAACTCAAATAAGAGATCTAACCAGAAGGTTCAACTTAAGAACTCCGGTTGGCAAAAAGAATCAAATCGAACGAAGCAACGAAAAACAAACTGCGAAAGAAAACAACTTCATTCTACTAATCTGGATCTAGGGCAAATTTTACAGTAACAAACACTTGTTTAAGTTGGTTAAACGGATAGAGGGTTTTGAGACAAAACTCTAGGCGCTTGAATCGCCTGATTTCGATAAACGAGCGAAAAGTTAAACTAAAACGAAAATCGGATCAGGAATCGCGATCAGAAAAATCGCGGATTTAATCTGAGAAAAAGAAAAACGACGAACGCCGATTTTTTTCCTCTTTTCTCTTTTTTTTGGCACGGAAAACGAGGCGCGATGAACCTCGGGCGGCGGGATCGTCGGCGGTGGCGACTCTGGCGGTGCGCGCGGATCGAGGCGGTGCTGATGCGGCTCGGGGCGGCGCTATTTAAAGGGTGCCCCCGGGCTGTGTCCCGCTCGGGTACGACCCGAAGTCGGGTTTTTTTTTAGTTATTCCGCTCGGAAGAAAAATAAAAAGAAATACTAAACAGACTCCAAAAATTCCGAAATAAATTTTCACGGGCTTCTAAAATCATGCCGCATAAGGTGAAGATTTATTTGGGCCCTAAATGCAATTTTGAAAAACGCACATTTTTCCTAAATTCAAATAAAACACCGAAAAACACCGAAATAAAATCTTATTTGATTTTATTATTTGATCCTAAATATTTCTTTATTTTGGGAAAGTCATTTTATTCCCTCTCTCATATTTTTGTAATAGAAATAATTGATCATAAAATAAATAAAATCAAATGATCCTATTCTCAAAATTTGAGAGAACTCAAAAAATGAAAATAACGAAATCCCCAACTCTCTCCGTGGGTCATTGAGTTGCGTAGAATTTCTAGGATCAACCAAAAAGCAAAATAAAATACGATATGCATTGATGATCTAATGTATAACATTCCAAATTGAAAATTTGGGATGTTACAAACCTACCCCCCTTAAGATGAATCTCGCCCTCGAGATTCGGGTTGGCTAGAAAATAGGTGAGGGTGGTCTTTGAGCAAATCTTCCTCTCGCTCCCAGGTGGCTTCATCCTCCGTGTGGTGGCTCCACTGAACTTTGCAAAACTTGATAACCTTGCTGCGAGTAACTCGGCTAGCAAACTCAAGAATCTTGACTGGTTTCTCCTCGTAGGTCAAATTGTTATCCAACTGAATAGTTTCCAAAGGCATTGTATCTCTCAACGGTATGTCAGCCATCTCCGTGTGACACTTCTTTAATTGAGAAACGTGGAACACATCATGAACTCCTGACAATCCTTCGGGCAATTCCAACTTATAGGCCACTTCTCCCATACGCTTCAAAACTCGATATGGTCCTACAAATCGTGGCGCTAACCTCCCTTTAACTCCAAAACGCTTTGTTCCTCGAAGTGGAGATACTCGAAGATAAGCTCTGTCTCCGACTTCGTAAACTGTCTCCTTGCGTTTAGAATCCGCATAACTCTTCTGTCTGGACTGGGCTACCTTGAGCCTATCGCGAATCAATTTCACCTTCTGTTCAAACTCCTTAATCAAGTCAGGTCCAAACAACTGGCGGTCTCCAACTTCGTCCCATGACAACGGTGTCCTGCACCTCCTTCCGTATAATGCTTCGAAAGGGGCCATCTTTAAACTGGTTTGGTGACTGTTGTTGTAAGAGAACTCTGCATATGGTAAATTATCGTCCCAAATAGATCCATAATCTAGCGCACAAGCTCTCAGCATATCCTCCAAAATCTGATTGACTCTCTCGGTCTGTCCATCTGTCTGTGGATGAAAAGTTGTACTGAATTCTAGCCTGGTTCCCAAAGTTTCGTGCAACTGCTTTCAGAACTTTGAGGTAAA
This sequence comes from Triticum dicoccoides, assembly GCF_002162155.2. Taxonomy (NCBI): domain Eukaryota; kingdom Viridiplantae; phylum Streptophyta; class Magnoliopsida; order Poales; family Poaceae; genus Triticum; species Triticum dicoccoides. Next base: position 108,464,105 of record NC_041392.1, on the reverse strand, counting down.
CTAGGTTCCTCTATCCGATACGATACTCCTTGGAACTCCATGCAGGCATACGATCCTGGTCATGTATATCTTTGCCAACTTATCACTGGTGTAAGTGGTCTTTATTGGGATGAAATGAGCTACTTTCGTCAATCGATCAATTACAACCCAAATCGAGTCATAGCCTGAACGAGTCCTGGGCAATCCCGTGATAAAATCCATGTCTAGCTTATCCCACTTCCATTCGGGTATCGGCAATGGTTGTAACAATCCTGCTGGCTTCTGATGCTCTGCCTTTACTCTCTGACATACATCACAAACTGCTACATACTCCGCTATATCCTTCTTCATTCCGGTCCACCAGAAAATATCTTTCAAATCCAGATACATCTTGGTATTTCCTGGGTGAATCGAATACGGTGAATCGTGCGCCTCTTGCAAAATCAACTTCCTGATCTCTGGGTCATTGGGCACATAAACGCGGTCTTCAAACCATAGGGTGTCGTGCTCATCCTCACAAAATCCTTTAGCTTTTCCTTTGCTCAGTTTCTCCTTTATAGCGGCAATCTCTTTGTCAGCTTTCTGAGCTTCCCTGATTCTATCCATCAAAGTTGACTGAATCTCCAATGCTGCTACATAGCCTCTCGGAACTATTTCCAACCATAGTTCACGAAGATTTTCTGCTAACTCCTTGGGTATTTCTCCCGTCATTAATGTATTGACATGGCTCTTACGGCTTAATGCGTCGGCTACTACATTAGCCTTTCCAGGATGATAATGCAGTTTCATATCATAATCCTTTATAAGCTCCAACCATCTCCTTTGTCTGAGATTCAACTCCTTCTGTGTGAAAATGTACTTCAAACTCTTATGATCCGTATACACCTCACAATGGTTTCCAATGAGAAAATGTCTCTATGTCTTCAAAGCATGCACTACGGCTGCTAAGTCCAAATCATGCGTGGCATAATTCAAGTCATGAGGCTTCAGTTGTCTTGAGGCATATGAAACAACTCTCCCTTCCTGCATAAGCACTGCTCCAAGTCCTCGATGTGAAGCGTCGCAATACACCTCATAATCTTTGGTCTGGTCTGGCAAAATCAACACTGGTGAGGTAACCAAGCGTTTCTTCAACTCCTGGAAACTAGCCTCACATTCCTCCGTCCATATGAACTTGGTATCTTTCTTCAATAACTCAGTCATAGGCTTCGCAATCTTTGAGAAATTCTCAATAAATCTCCGGTAGTATCCTGCGAGTCCAAGAAAACTCCGGATCTCTCCAACTGTTGTTGGGGCTTCCCACTTGGTCACAGTTTCAACTTTAGCGGGATCTACTGCTATACCTTCTCCAGATATAACATGCCCGAGGTATCCTACTTCCTTCAACCAAAACTCACATTTGCTGAACTTGGCATATAATTGATGTTCTCTGAGCTTTCCAAGTACCAAACGCAAATGCTCCTTATGTTCCTCTTCATTCTTCGAATAAACCAGGATATCATCAATGAACACTACGACGAACTTATCCAAGAACTCCATAAACACTTTGTTCATCATGTTTATAAAATAGGCAGGTGTGTTAGTCAGACCAAATGACATAACGGTATACTAATACAACCCATACCTGGTTGTAAAAGTTGTCTTCGGAATATCTTGTTCTCGAATCTTCAACTGGTGGTATCCTGATCGCAGATCGATCTTGGAAAATACCTTAGCTCCTTGCAATCGATCAAACAGATCGTTGATCATTGGTAGCGGGTACTTGTTCTTGATCGTTACTTCATTCAATCCTCGATAATCAACAACCATCCTTAACGATCCATCCTTCTTCTCCACTAGAAGTACCGGCGATCCCCAAGGTGAAGAACTTGGGTGAATATATCCTTTATCCAGTAACTCCTTAATCTGCTTCTTAATTTCCACCAAATCCTTTGCTGGCATCCTATATGGTCTTTTTGATATTGGCCCTGTGCCTGGCAATAGGTCAATCAAAAACTCAATATCTCTATCCGGTGGCATGCCTGACAACTCCTCTGGAAATACATCAAGGAAATCCCTTACCACTGGTACTTCCTCCTGCACAACTCCTGTTAGGCAATTTACTTGAGTCCTCTTTAGCACATGCCGGGATACATACTTGATCCTTCTCCCTTCTGGGGTGGTAAGAAAAATTGTCTTACTAGCACACTCAATATTCCCTTCATACTTTGATAACCAATCCATGCCTAATATCACATTCAATCCTTGAGATTCCAATACTATTAGGTCTGAGGGAAAAACATAGTTACCAATCCTTAATGGTAACCGATCACACCATAGACTAGCCACATATTCTGCTCCGGGCAAGGTTACTAACATGGGTGACCTAAGGGCTTGGGTTGGTAGGTTATACTTATCCACAAATCCTCTTGAGATGTATGAATGCGATGCGCCAGTATCAAAAAGAATGAGTGCAGTAAATGACTTAACCAAAAACTTACCTATTACTGCATCGGGCTGAACTTCAACCTCCTCCATGCTAACGTGGTTCACCTGTCCCCTGTTAACAGGGTTCGGCTTCTTCCCTGAACTTCCATTGACATTTTGGCCTTCAGGACATTCATTGGCATAATGTCCGGTCTTCGAACACTTAAAGCAAGTGACTTGGCTTAGGTCCTTCTTGGCTGGGGTTGAGGGGTTGGTGTGGTTTTGGCTGTTGCTTCCTCCATTGCCATTACCATTCTTGGTGCCATTGTGATTGTGCGAGCTACCTACTCCATGGGTATGCTGAAAATGTCCTCCCGGTCTAGGGGTAAAACGTGGCTTCTGCTGAGCTCCTGAATTGTACTTTCCTTGTCCATACTTCCTCTTGCGATTCTCAATCTGCTGCTGCTTCCCTTCAATCATAAGAGCACGATCTACCAACTCCTGGTAGTGGTTGAAGGTTGCTACCATCAACTGCACGCTCAACTCATCATTCAGTCCTTCTAGAAACTTCTCCTGCTTAGCTGCATCCGTAGCGATATCATCTGGGGCATAACGTACTAGCTTACTAAATTCCTCCACATACTGGCCAACTGTCCTTCCTCCTTGGCGCAAGTTGCGAAACTCACGCTTCTTCATGGCCATAGCTCCTGCTGAAACGTGTGTAGTATGAAAAGCCTGCTGAAACTGGTCCCATGTGACAGTGTCGACTGGGAAAGTGGCTGTGAAATTCTCCCACCATGATGTTGCGGGTCCTTCTAGCTGATGTGCGGCAAACTTCACCTTCTCCGCATCTGTACATCCTGTTGTGGTCAACTCCCTAGCTGTCTTGCGAAGCCAATCATCTGCTACTATCGGCTCGGTGCTACTGGAAAACATCGGCGGATTCAGCCTAAGAAAACGGGCTAAGTGGTCAACAGGTGGTGGTGGTGGTGGTGGTGGGTTGTTGTTGTTGTTCCCCTGATTCTGATTCTGGACTAACAACTGCATCAATGTGTTCTGCTGCTGGATCAACTGGGTGAGCTCCGGTGGAAAGGTAGATCCAGGGTCATGTCTAGGAGGCATCTGAGGGTTTAGAAAAGATGAGATATAAGAATAGAGGGGGTCTAAAGAGAAAACACTACCCATATGCACATGAGGCAAAAGCAAACAATTCACTTCAATCAATCAAACAAAGGCATACAATCGATCTAACTATCGCAAAAGTGCTCGGACTACTATATTTACATGGTGGACTACTACTACTAATGAGGTGGTCTACTAGAAATATTCTACGGTCGTTGACTCCATGATATCTGCTCCAGCTTCATCAACATAGTCATCATCGTTACTATCTGCTTCTGAGTCGGTGCCGTCGATGATGATGTAGTCTTCCGGGCTAATTTCCTTGGGTTCTTCGTCTTCATCTACTGGCGTAGGGTCTCCCATAAATATTCCAATCTTCTTGATTAGGTCGTCATTCTTCTCCACCAATACTTCAATTTCTTCTTCACAATCTTCTCGTGTAGCCTTGAATTCTTCCTCCAGTTCCTTTATTCTAGTCTTTGCCTTCTTCAGGTCTATCATGTCGGCGCACATCTGGTTCTCCTGTCGTCGAATGTGCTGGCTTAGCTCCTGGATAAAAGCTGCGATTGATCTATCCTTCCTGGTGCTGATCATCTCCCAGTGTTCATCTCGGCGCCCACAAATCTGGTAGATAGTATCCTTGAGATCCTTGCGGTAGACTTCTCCAATGCGTCCCATGGCGATGTGAGCTGCCCTGCTCTTTTCTAGATTCCAAGTTGGTGCATCAAAAGAAAATTCTATGGGCTCAGTGACTGGCATGAACGTCCTTCCTGGAACTTGAACTTGAATCATCCAGCGCTCTTCTTCGGGTAAAGTGGCGTTGTAGGTTCCTGTGAAGCTTGGCACTCCTATATTCAGGTATCTAGTGACTTCCTTCAAGTGACGTCCAAAGGGTGTATCTTCATCCGGTTGCGTGAACTTGTTCCTTGCATCCGCCATCCTAAAGAGTAGAAAAGATGAGAGGTCAGAAGAGAAGAGAGTGAATAGTGATCTAGGTCTTTAGCTTAGTGGTCGTGTCCTACAGTCAGCGTGTGCTCTGATACCATCTCTGTAGCGACCAGACCTCAAACAGTCTGATCTCTGTGCTCCGGTGTCATTCCTGGATCAGTAATGCTGACACCACACAGTACTCGGAGGATTTATAGCAGAGTAGCAATCACACACTTATTACATTGAGTGTCTCAAAAGAGAACTTATTATAATAAATATGGCTTAAGGCCATCTAATAACTATAACAGCGGAAGGCTTGGAAGATAAGTGAGTCCATCAACTCCAACGGCATCACTGAGTATAGAACCACAACCTAAAAACTCCTTAATCGCCGTCTGAAAAGTCTACAACATTAACGTTGCAGCCCGAAAACGGGTCAGCACATGGAATATGCTGGCAAGGTAACACATAGAGAGTAATGGAATGAAACAACTATACTATATGCATATTTGGCTGGTGGAAAGCTCTATGGTTACAGTTTTGCGTAAAGCCAATTTTTCCCTACTTCAAAGGAATAAAATTTAATTACTATCATGGTGGTTTAAGCATCATCACTAAACATAACCCAACAAAATTAATTTAGAGTAACATGTTGAGATTCACATGAAAATCCAAGTACTATATACTCAATATGTCCATAACCGGGGACACGGCTAACCATGATTAGTTTATTACACTCTGCAGAGGTTTGCACACTTTTCCCCACAAGACTCGATCGCCTCCGTTTGGTTTCTCGCACTACATGGTGTTTGAGAAGACGGATGACCGAGACATAGTCTTTCAAAAGCGCTAGCACCTTACGATCGGGTAGACCGTACCACCTACATCCCCTACATCCCCTACATCTGCTAGTCTACTACTGTAAGAGTTTGCACGACTTAGTCAACTATGCCAGAGCCCATAATATCTTGTGGCTGCACACGGAAGTTTCTAGTATGAATAGTCTCATGATCCCTTTGAGCCTGGGTGGCGGTCCAAAAGAAAACAGGCAAGTCCTGTAATACCTAGGTGCCTCAATCCACCCAGATGTGTGTTTAAGTTGCCACCTTAGATAAACCATTAATTAACAATCTCACATCTGTCATGGATTTCACTCACCCAATCCACGTCTACTAGCATGGCATGGCATAATAAGCAAACATAGAAGTAACTCCCAAAGGTTTGATAATAAACATGTAATAGGTACTACCTCATCTACTTCCCATCCTACAATTTAATTAGATCCTAATCATGCAATGTGTGAGGATTGATCTAATGCAATAAAACTGGGTAGTAGAAAAGGTATGATCAAAGCATTACTTGCCTTGCTGATGATCCACGAAACCTAACGATTCGAAGTAACAGGCGGCGCACTCCGGGTATTCTATCGCAGACAAACAAACAAGCATACAATAAGTACTCATCTAATGCACAGGTAAAACTCAAATAAGAGATCTAACCAGAAGGTTCAACTTAAGAACTCCGGTTGGCAACAAGAATCAAATCGAACGAAGCAACGAAAAACAAACTGCGAAAGAAAACAACTTCGTTCTACTAATCTAGATCTAGGGCAAATTTTAGAGTAACAGAAACTTGTTTAAGTTGGTTAAACGGATAGAGGGTTTCGAGATGAAACTCTAGGCGCTTGAATCGCCTGATTCCGATAAACGAGCGAAAAGTTAAACTAAAAAAAATCGGATCAGGAATCGCGATCAGAAAAATTACGGATTTAATCCGAGAAAAAGAAAAACGACGAACGCCGATTTTTTTTCCTCTTTTTTCTTTTTTTCGGCACGGAAAACGAGGCGCGACGAACCTCGGGCGGCGGGATCGTCGGCGGTGGCGGCTCTGGCGGCGCGCACGGATCGAGGCGGGGCTGATGGGCTGGGGAGGCTCGGGGTGGCGCTATTTAAAGGCTGCCCCCGAGCGGTGTCCCGCTCGGGTACGGCCCGAAGTCGGTTTTTTTTTAGTTATTCCGCTCGGAAGAAAAATAAAAAGAAATACTAAACGGACTCCAAAAATTCCGAAATAAATTTTCCCGGGCTTCTAAAATCAAGCCGCACAAGGTGAACATTTATTTGGGCCCTAAGTGCAATTTTGAAAAACACACATTTTTCCTAAATTCAAATAAAACACCGAAATAAAATCTTATTTGATTTTATTATTTGATCCTCAATATTTATTTATTTTGGGAAAGTCATTTTATTCCCTCTCTCATATTTTTGTAATAGAAATAATTGATGATAAAATAAATAAAATCAAATGATCCTATTCTCAAAATTTGAGAGAACTCAAAAAATGAAAATAACGAAATCTCCAACTCTCTCCGTGGGTCATTGAGTTGCGTAGAATTTCTAGGATCAACCAAAAAGCAAAATAAAATATGATATGCATTGATGATCTAATATATAACATTCCAAATTGAAAATTTGGGATGTTACAAAGGGAGAAGTGATGACGATGATGTGAATGTTCTGCCTTGTTGGGGCCTCTTATTTGTAGTGTTGTGTGTGAAGTATCTTATATGTGTCATTAAGTGTTTGTGAAGGTTTCTGCCCGAGTTTTCGTCAATTAATTGGGCTATTCTCTTCTTTGGCCTCCGTTTCGAGCAAGAAACGACTCAATGTACCACGCATGCAAATTCACCTAATTTAACCTCATTTGTGAGAGATTCAGACCGAGACAAGTTCAACATGACGAAACTGCAATTTTGTGAGTCCGTGGGATAAAGTTAGCATGTTGAAAAATGTATCTCCCATGCATTCCGCTAAAATGGCAGTTCATTCACTTAAATTGTGCATACAATGACACAAAACCAAATTTTAAGCGAGGTTCATTTTTGCGCTGAGAGTGCACAACCCAACTCCTCGATATCTAAATTAACGAATGAAACATGACATAAATAGGAATATTTATATCTACTACATGCCTCATTCCGCCAATTGGCGCAAAGACCAACTACAACCTCGAAGCTAAGTAAACTATTTAAGAGATTTTTCACCGCTATCGGGTCAATGGACACACATGTACCATGGTGTGGTTAGCCTTCGTATCGACCCGATTGTTGGGATGCCCAGTCACGACAATCCAACCACAATGCATGAGTGGAACATCTATGGATTCCATTTGGTTGTCCCGCTCAGAGGCCGATTGTTGATAGATCCCATGACGATGACAATGAGTGATGAGTGGTATATTACTTATCTGTTATTATGTAATAATAATTAGCAACACTGGTATGTTCAGGCTCGTCTTATAATTAGCATGAATACATGATGACTCGGGTGACTAACCATCGATCATAACAACTGCCTGTTTGTACTGGTCACACATAGGCACAACCTCCTGGCCTTTGTCGCGGAGGATGCATCATTGGTCGTGGTACGTTTTGGGAACCACTTCTCCCCGACTTCTTTTACCCTCCCCTTCCATTTAAATCATACCGGTAACCATTCTGGTTTAGCGATCGTTGCCCATGTCCTTCTTTATCCAGTTAGGAAAACCTAATAGCTGGCTCAGTCCTTCTTTAGCTGGCGAGGGCAACCAACAGATGGGTTAGTCACTATATCTACATATAGCACAATTGTTATGATAATTTTCATAAAGTTAAGTGTCTTCTTGATGGGACGTAGGACATAGAAGTACTCTATGTTTGTGAGTAAGGTATGTGAGTAAGGATACTCTCTCCACCCTGCTCCATTGTCTGACTAACACTGATGCCACACTTGTAGGTTGTGATTATCCCTTGCTCATGCTCTTCAATTTGCACAAGGATATTTTTACTACGACATCAAAGTTCACTAGATTTCACGATTCAACCATAAGATTGGTCACCTAAAAATGCACAAAACTAAGCTCTCTAAAGCGAGTGTACATTTAGAAAAATATAGCCATACATCCGCTCAAAACTAATGAGGCAAAAATAATAGTAGAGGACTTTTCCATTGATATTAGCTTTACTGACATAACACATGGATTGTACATTCCACTTTTTTCTTCTTCCCGAATACACCATGGAAAAGGTGCATCATCGTTATATAGAAGAACTAAAGAGCCAGAACCACGCCAAAAGGCAAACAACTCCACGCTAATCCCTAGGATTGGAATCACGCCTAGTACAAATCGAATACCAAGGGAACATTGTACATTCTACTTTGACCTTGTGTTTTAGAAGTCCTACACATGAAAGTCTTTTTCCGGGGATAGGGTTGAAGAGGGAGGGACTGGTATAGAATCTGAGCTTCCAGTGCAAAAATAGAAAAAAATAACATGGGTCGTCGGATCAGAAATGGATGGCACATATTCTGGGTGTGGGATTTGTACTCATGGTCACAAAATTTTGTGCAAAAAGGTCCCCCAATTCTGATTAATTCTGTGCAAACATCTAAACCCTCTCGCACATCTCCCTTCTATTTGCCGACTGCGGCGGAGATCCAGGTCCGGCGGGAGGCCGCCGACGTGTGTGGCCCCTCCCCCAACTACTCCGCCACCTAGCCATCTGGATCCACATCCTAGGCACCCGACGTCGCGCTCCACATCATCGTCCAGGGCCTAGCCACCTCCGCCATGGTCTCCTCCACTGGAGCACTACCCGACCTTCACCGTGCTGGACTACGGCGGATTGGTGACTGGGCGGAGACCCGCGGCACGGACGTGTTCGAGATGAGTCAGCTGGATGGCCGCACGTGCCAGGTCTTCTTCCTCAACCCCGACGGTGAGGGATTTGTTCTGAGACGAAGCTTATGTTCGTTGGATTCCTATTTTATCAACATTTTTGGAGTTTTAATTGTTAACTTGCTATCTGGGTGTCCATGCTTGATCTATACGCTCCGGATCCAGCAATAGCACGTTGATTAATGCATGACTTAGTTGTGGTAATGTATATTGCTACTGGCTGATGACAAGCTTGGCGTATCGCTGCTGGACTGCTTTCCAATCAGCCGAAGTGACGCTAATATGAACTTACCCAGTCTAGGGGCTAAATAAACTGAAACACTTATAGAGTTCTTTTGGTGTTTTTTCCCTTCTCCGTAGCAAGACATTGGTTTCATACAAAGGAAATCAGAGAGGGGAGCTCTCTTTTTCTTCAAAAAGAAGCTGTGATATTGTATCCAAAAACACAGCGGTCTGAAGATTACACAAAGTAAAATTGGCCATAATAACCATCTTAAATAATGCTCAAACTCTTGATTTTCTATGCAGAAAGCTAATATGTACCAACTATCAATACTTCACATAATAGATACTCATCCACTTTTATTAGTCAAGTCTTGATCTTGGTCAAGTACAATTAATGTTATTGCTCTGGTGAAAATTGTCGTTGATGTTCTAATTCTGAGAAACAATTAGTCTTATTGCGATGTATGAGCTGTGAATATATTTTGCCATATGGTGTTCTTGTGCTTTTCTCTTCACTAGTCTGCCACACGTTTTTGTGATGCAGCACTCTAACCAGGCTCCTATCATTTATGGTGAGATGCTACTTTTTCCTCATCTACGAGTTAGCAAAAGAACTTAGCATCCATTCTTAATTGTGGAACACACACATGATTATGACATGAACTGTTGTTCAAGCCTAGAAATTTGTATTATAAATACTTTTTAAGCATTACACCACTGCTGCAGGTAATTCTTTTGAGTTACTCGACCGATGTTGGTATTTCACTTGCAAAGGATGATGTTTCAGTTCTGACAATTTTACTTATTTTTCATGCTAGTCACCGAAGTACAACATATCAGCTTGCTCTGTTTTTCTCCCTTACAACCATTTAGCCCACCAAAAAACATAATTATTTTAATTTTCTTGTCTTCTGATGTTAACTATATAATTATTCTTCATTTGTAGATGGATGATGCTCTGACAAAGAGAAGTATCAGGAGTACATATGGAGAGAATAACCGCTTAGCAGAGGCTTCCCTTGCATACAGCTGCAGGAGTGAAACACATTTGTTTGCACGATAGTTTAATTCCTTTGTTGTCGGTCATGTACTATAAATTGTCCTATTATGTTAATCATTTGCTTTGCATGTATGTGGATCAGAGTGGACCAGAAATAGAATACCTTGGTGAAATTCATTTTCACCGTCCTATATAGATGTGCTTATTACCAGAGATAAGCTGACTTTAATTTAGTGCTGCACAATTTGTATAAATGAAATTAGTAGCTTTCTTGTTTAATTGATGGACTCCTCTACATTTGTCCAGATATATGGTCATTTTATTTTACTTTCATCATTTCGATCATTGTGTCCATTTTCTGTTGCTTTATTGTGAAGATCAAGCAACAAGACTGGCAAGTATCTTTTGTAAGTTCAGAGGGTGCTTACTGAGTCTGGAGTATTGTAATTTTTGCCTTTGAGCCATAGCTTTCTTTCTGCCATATCTTTCTATTGTGTTCTGTTTTGGAAAATTCAGTTTGACCTGTACATTTACCACTTTTGTATATGAATCAGAAATGTACATTTAGTTTATTTTATTTTAGAGAGAACTTTCTCACGTACTCAAATATTGACATGCTTCTGGGGGATGACATCAACGACGTGCTCACTTCGAAATGGATGAGTGACTTGAGGTTGTTACTGTAAAAGTCGCATTTTATATCCAATTGTTAGAGGGGGCTTTTCGTGAAATGCACATTAAGTGGGAACCTACTCCTCCACCAGAATCTGTACCATTGATCTCGAATCCAATGGCTCAGATCGCTTTTTCTATTTTTGCACTAGAAGCTCAGATTCTATACTAGCCAGGCCTGGTTGAAGACCATGTATCAAGCCATGACAAGGTCTTTAGTGGCATGATAATATCTCAATCATATGCTTCATGTCGTTTGACTATGACTTAGCTGGGCTTATAACGATTCATGTGTGTTTCTTATTCGTGTGAACCGCCAAAAACACCCAAGTTTTCAAATCCTCCGTTTGCACATGCATTATGATTCGATTCCCTGTACTTTTCATATTCATGTACTATTTTTTTTTGCTAGTGATATTCATGTACTAATTTCAGAACCTTACAAACCAAAAAGGCAGCCACGAACGGAAAGTTTCTAATCATTGCGATATTCTCATGAAAATCATTTAAATGAAAGAAGCTCCAGTTGATCAAAACAAATAATCAGTTGATGAATGCAGTCCGTGAATGAACAATATTTTTTTAGGAAAACAAAATCATTTTCTTTGAGCGGTAACAAAATCTGTTTTGGTGCCATATATAATTTGGTGTTCTACCACGAAAATTCCGAAGAGCTCAAAGCTAAAAGCTCACACGGTTGTGTGAGAAGCTTCCAAAGCCCAAACAGCTCCCCTCCTTCTTCTCTTCCTCTGGCCCCACCGGACGAACAAAGCACGTGCCACAGGACCAACACTCCAGATCACCCGCTCGGCCCCATCCCAGCAATCCCAGCCGTCCATTCGCCAGGGGTATAGGGTTTATAGCCCCGCCCCGCACCTCCCTCACTCCCTCTCTTCCGTCCCCGCGGCAAGAACGGCGGCTGGACAAGAAAAAAACCAAAAAAAAAGGAAGAACACAGAGCATCACACCAATTTCTGCCCGCCCGACCTATCGATCGAAGCCCCGGATTTCAATCCGCAAGAATCCCTCGGGGAATCGGAGGAGCGCCGGTCCTTCGCCGTCCGGATCCAAGGACCACCGTTCGGCTGCCGCTTCCGGCGCGACGTCGAAACCCTAGTGGGGATGGCGGAGGTGTCCGCGGCGGCGGCGCCGGTGCCGGAGGGCGTCCTGCACAGGAGGATAGAGTTCCACCTCGCCAGGAGGCCGCACGCCGCGGTGGCCGTCGGGGGAGGCGGGTTCCAGATGGAGACCCTCAACCCGGACGCCGCGGGCGGGGCGGCCACCGCGGCGGCGGGAGCGGCCAGGGGCGAGGCGGAGGCGAGGAGGCCGGAGAAGGCCGAGGCTCTGGGCTTGGATCCGGAGCTCACCGTCGCCAGGATCTACCTCGGGAGAATTGTGAGTAATGCAAATTCGCAGCTCTGATTTGGGGGTTTGTGCTCTTAAAGCTGTGATTTTGGGGCGATAGAGCTGCTATATCTGGTGTTCGGACGCCGGAGTTGTCAATTCGGGTTTATAACATCACACTGTGATTTTAGGCTCGTAGTTAGGAAAAGACGCGCAGAATTTGCTTCACAGAATTGCCATTTCTTGGGGTTTTAGTATGGTGGGTAATGGCATTCAGCTTGTGATGCCCTTTTGAGCGCTGAAATTGGATTGCATTTTGCAGGGTGCTGGTCTGCAAAATCTTGGGAACACTTGCTACCTCAACTCGGTTCTGCAATGCTTGACGTACACGGAGCCGTTCGCAGCCTACTTGCAGAGTGGAAGGCACAAGTCTTCATGTAAGTGCTGTTGGAACTTGCAACTGTCCACTGGCTTAGCGACACGATAAGTGAGTTGACGATGTTACATCAGGCTTGTGGATTTCCAAGCTAGCAGTAAATTGATCTGCATATTATTGCACATTCTAAAGCAGTAATCCTTTAAAAGGTATATGGCTGGAAATCTAGGCTGTACCAATGCCCATATTACCACTACCTGAATAGGAGTATCCTCACTCCCAAAGACAACAATACTTGCATTGTCAAGGCTCAAGGGTATTCCTTCCACAGTATTGCAAGTTTTCACCAATTCCTCCAGCTTGAATCACGATCGAATCGGGAAACATGTGCAGTCATATCTCAAAGTTTGATCAGTCAACCGTTATCATCCACTGGAGAAGTCGTGTAAAAGTTTGTCATTCTATTTTGTCAGACGATATGTGTGGATGAGAATGGTTGGCTGATATATGTGGATTGGTTATCCCGACCTATCATTTGAGTCACACCTGATGGAACAGGTATCAAGTCAGTTGTTAATACAATCTCATCACTGCATCGAATAACCGTGATTCAACATTATTCCTGGCTTGTTGCCTTGTGTTAAATTATCACCTATTCTTTGTGTAAACTTGGTACTTTATCATGTACGGTGCTTCCATTTTGATGTTGGGCATGTGGTTTGCACATGCATTATGAATAGTAGAGTGCTCCCTCTATGGCATTGTCTATTTTAAAGATGTAAAGCTACAATTACATTTGATGACATTCCTTTCTTTTGCGCTCATCTAATTTTGCTCTCTTTTAAACCCTTATAAGTAGAAAAACAACCAGATTAATCTATCACTCTGACCTATGACTACCTTATTAGTAAAAAAAAAAACCTTATAAGTGGATATCATGGTCATTTCACACTTGTATCTCTTTGGTCCATGAGTTGTTCCTTAATTATGCTATACCAAAACTTGCCTTATATTTTCAACGAGTAATTTGCACTACAGATGCAACGTCTTGTGAGGTGGTATATCCAGGTGACAGAACTTGACGGTTGCTCAAATGGCCCATGGAAATTCTAAAATGCTGTGTGTCTGATCAAAATCATATTGATTGGCAAGAAATGAGAATAAAGTGGACTGTGCCCATATGCAGCAGCTGCCACAAGTAGGATTAGCCAAGCTGGTGCAATTTTTACCTGGGGTGCACAAGTTAAGCAACTTCTTTGACGAATTTGGGCAACTGTAAAAATTATTGACACGAAAGGACTCACTTGTATAATATATATATACATATATATATATATGTCTGCTAGCGAGCGGCTTCAAGGTGATTGTAAACATCATTTCTATAATAAGGGAGGTGTAGTTAGCTAGTGGGAATGTGGGATAATAACGGCACACACTTTTACGGTTTTATCCATGTACTGAAAGAAGCTGATACTGCCAACCCGCCACTCCAATAACCCACCCCAAATGTCATTTTTGTCACCAGGGCTCCTTTACATTAATAACTGATCCATTTACTGACTCATTGTTACCCCATTAGGTAGCACACAGAATTCATGAAACTGTGCCGTTTACTCTAGTTGAAACTTCAAACTTCCACTAGTAATACAACATTTGCTGATCTGTGAATCAACTAAAAACCCCTACCACTAGCTATTCTGCATTTGATCTATTCTTCTGTTGTAGCTAACAGTAACTTCGTACCCTACCTACAAGGTAGTTTGTTAAACACCATATGTATGCTATACATACTCTCTGTTTTCAGCTTTTTGCCCTTGCGAGGCATTTCTCATACAGTTGTTACTTATTCCTTTTGTTTCACCATTTTCAGGTCGTACTGCTGGATTTTGTGCATTGTGTGCTCTCCAGAACCATGTTAAGACTGCTCTACAGTCAACTGGAAAAATAGTGACGCCATCACAAATTGTCAAGAACTTGCGATGTATCCTTCCATACGCTCTAGCTTAATTGATTTCCTCTTTTAGTTTTAACTTGAAATTCTCCTGTCTATTCATTATGGAGTGTCAAAATGTAAATCTTTAACCGCAAATAGGCATTTCTCGTAGCTTCCGTAATTCAAGGCAGGAAGATGCTCATGAGTTAATGGTTAACTTGCTTGAATCCATGCATAAATGCTGTTTACCTTCTGGAGTACTGAGCGAATCTGCAAGTGCTTATGAGAAGAGCTTAGTTCACAGAATATTTGGTGGCCGCCTAAGAAGTCAGGTACATCATGTGCATTCTTACATCGGGACTAGTGATTTCTTGGGAAAACCTATTTCTGTTGTCTTCTGCTTTACTGCATATATATGTTCCAGGTGAAATGCACAAGGTGCTCGCATTGTTCCAACACATTTGATCCTTTCTTGGATCTCAGTCTTGATATTGGAAAGGCCACAACTTTGGTGAGAGCGCTTCAAAACTTTACTGAGGATGAACTACTCGATGGCGGTCAAAAGCAGTATCAGTGTGAGCGCTGCAGGCAGAAAGTTGTAGCAAAGAAAAGGTTTACAATTGATCAAGCTCCAAATGTTTTGACAGTTCATCTGAAGCGCTTTAGCCCTTTCCGTCCCCGTGAAAAGATTGACAAAAAAGTGGATTTTCAACCTGTTCTAGACTTGAAACCATTTATGAGTGATTCTAAAGTGAGTTATTAGTTCTGGACCTTTGAAATTTACCTTGATTTTCCACCAATTAGCTTATATTCAGTATTTTGCTATGATCATCTGTAGGGCGCAGATTACAAATACAGTCTTTATGGTGTCTTGGTTCATGCTGGTTGGAGTACTCAATCAGGTCATTATTATTGCTTTGTTCGGACTTCCAGTGGGATGTGGCACAATCTTGACGATAATCAGGTCTGGTATAAGATCAGAGTTTTACTCTTTTTTTTGTGGTTTATAACACTAACTTTACCATGCTAGCTCATGTACCATTGATGAAAATATTATTCTGAAACTATTGTTTTTTCCTTTTAAGTAAATCCTCATAGCAAAGCCTTGCTGCCTCATCGATTTGTTGAAGACCTTTGCTACCAGTGTTATCTTATCTTTTCAATAACTTGCATTGTATCACATGGTAGAGTGTAGATAGAACATATCTTATTGTTATAATGTTATGGCATCCTTAATTTTACAGCTCAGAGCTCGGTGGTCACAATGCATTGACCTTTTTGCTTGTTCTAATTAGTGATGTATTATCCTGTTTTAGTATATGTTGAATATAGCATTTGATAAGTTACTACTGTACATTATACTCGACTTGTTTGGGGAGAATCCTTCAGCTAGATTTTGAATATAAGAACTATGGTTTGGGTTCTGTTGATGGCTGGAAAGGAAACAAAACCAAATCCTGAGCCATATTGCCTGTTGAATTCCAGTTCTTGCCCTTGGTTAATTTTGCAGCTTTTATTTTTGCCGTACTGATTCCCAAGGCCATCAATTTCAGGTACGCCAAGTTCGTGAGGCAGACGTACTGAAACAGAAAGCCTATATGTTATTTTATGTACGTGACAGAATTGGGAACACATTGGGGCGCAAAGACAACAGCACTCCTAATCTGCCTGTAAACAACATGATCCCTGGGAAGATTTCATCTATCAATGGTGTAATGGAAGCAAAATCGAGTGGTCTGACATCACCTTATGCAAATAAGAAGTTGCAGAGTACAAGCAATGCCCATTCCAGAGTTAGCAGTATGACATTAGTAGACCATTGTTCAACAAATGCTGGCAAAGCTGAAACTGCTGCAGCCCTTCAAAACAGTGTCCTGCCCGCCGCACAGAAAGCCCTTGGACCTCAAAATGATGGTGCTACATTGTCAACTAAATCAAAGCAAGTTGCTTCAAGTAGTCATAAAGAGACATCTTCATCAGATCAACTGGCGAGCAGCAATCAGACAATGGCTAAGATGTCATTGCAGGAACCAAAGACTGGTGGTGCATTGGCCAAGCTGGGAAATAATACTTCTATTGCCTCATCTGTGGTCAGTGGTCCTGCTGGACTGTCAGAGACAGATAAACAAACTTCTTGCTCTCAAACATGTTCCAAGCCAAGCTCGAACTTGGTTGGCACGATTACCGGGTTTACCGCGCAAACTTTCCAAACTAAGGTATCCTTTTGATGGTCACTGCTAGTTTTTGTCTCCATTTCTAGCACTTCATTACTTATGTTATCTTATGCGACTTGGTAGGATGCTGTTCTTTCAAATGGTGTCATCCCTAGCACTAGCGGTGGAGATCCAGTTTCAAGTGAGAAAATGAAGGACTTAACAGGATCTCTCAAGCAAGATGACCACATAGTGAAGGCTTTGACGACGAGCAAGGTATGCTAATGGCCAACAGCCACCCTTCTCTCTCCCTTGCTAGAGAAGTGTTTATTCATTACCCAGATGAACCAGTAAAATCGTGACTATGCTGCTCCCTTGCGCACAAATAAAATGTAAGCTTCATCATTTCGCTTAATGTGAGTTGACAGCTGTAATATGTTCTGCTCATACATTTGTGTAGAAGGAGAAAACCATACTACCAGGACTTGAGCAAGTTGATGTTGGAAAACAGATCTCCTCGCAAGTTTCCACGAAGGTGGTTCCAGGCGATTCATGTAATGGCAGAATGACTAAAAGGGTGGACTCGAAGTCAAAGAAACTTGTGAGATATCCATTAATGAAGTTATGGCTCCGGCCAAGACAATTATCACTAAAGCAACAAAAGAAGAAGCATAAGAAAACCAAAAAGCGCGTTAAGGACACGGCCAGTGTTGATTGTTCTGGTGACAACAGCAGTGAGCAGCAGACATCAACGTCAGCAACTGTGCCGCCAAAAACTGCAGGATCTACATCTCGTAAGCGGAAACATGCCCATGCCAGTGCAAGTTCTGAAAATGGCACCCAAGTATTCAAAGACAGCCAGCAGGTTGTTGGAGCAAGCAGTGCTGGTGCTGGTGATCATAACATGGACGCCAGGAATGGAAAGAGTCAAACTTCTGCAAATCAAGCAAATTCAAGAAACAACGTAGATGCAAAGAGGGGAGCTGCCTCCCAACAAGTCGTTATTCGCACAGAGGACTTGAGGGCAGAAGTTACCGGTGAGCAATTCTCTTTGCAGATGCACGCCCACTATGTGTTAACAAATATACTCTGCTTTTCTTCCAGTTTTAATCTGTAAATATGTTCCTTCCTTGGTATGCAGTTCCGTGCTGGGATGATGTTGCCGTGCCAAACAGTGAGACTAGTGAATACAAAAGTTCGGGGAAGAAGAGCATTGGATATGTGCTGGATGAGTGGTGAGTTATTTCGCGCCTGCCCATAAGATATCTCTTAACTGATTCTGAACCCTGGTCTTTTTTGGCTGGGTTGCAACTGCTTCAAGAGACCTGAACTTACCACCCATTCGGTTATCTGCTTTCCAGGGATGAGGAGTACGACCGTGGAAAGGCAAAGAAGGTCAGGAAAGCAAAGGAAGACGACAACGACGATGGCATGAACCCCTTCCAGGCGGAGGCCAACTATGTGTCAGCGCGGAAGACGAAACAGAATTCCTACAAATCCAAGCCTTGGGACAAGCCCGCCAGACCGAGTCGCTAGACTTTGCCGAAAGAGATGACGCCCCCAGGCTCCGTAGAAAGAGAAGAGAAGTGTTGTTGTATCGCCCATTTTCTGAAACATGCCATCTGCTGTTCCTTTTTTTTCCCGCCTTGTTGCTCCTTTTTTCACCTTGTTGTCTGACTAGACGGCTCGAAATAGACAGCACTCTTGATCGGGGCCTGTATTTAATTGTGAGATTCTTTGTAGCGCAGCGGGAGTTCATAGAACATGTTGCCGTTTTTCGCAGCATTTTTCGTTCTTGTTTCTCCAGCGACATAGTTATGATTTGTTATGAATAAACTTGTGTTCTCGTTTCTCTAGCAGTACAATTGTTGGTGGCAGCGCAAAGGGTATATATCTCATTTTTTTTGAGACAAAGGTATATATCTCATGGTAGAAATGGAGAATGACTTTTGTAAACTGTTTGCACTTTTTTATCTCAGTTGCCGTTGGTTTGGGCTGGCCCAGGAAGAATCTTGTCTGCTGTGTTTAATGGCTTGTTAGGGCGTAGACGGTGCAGGCCCAGTTCACAACCTGGATGGAGGGCCGTGATGAGAAGTGACGGGTCGGACCACGCAGTAACTGCACTAGCATATAAACGGATAGTGGTATGATCGTGCGTTGCTGAGTTGGATCGTCTCATGAATGCGCGCGTTATCTCTTCCATCTGGAGATGTCCACCCCCAACGGGGAGAAGGCGGGAGCTCCTGAAGAGAAGTTCAAACTGAATGAAATTTAAGGCCAATTTCTCGTGGTTTTTGGGTGAATATAATAGCTCGCTTCGGCGCAAATTCAGGGGAAATCGTCACGCTCCACAGCTCAGTGAATGCAGGCCTAGCAAACCCAGGCGAAACCGTGGATCCTACGCTGATTCGGGCACAAAGGAAACTCGAATTGTACAACCATGCAAGTTGGCGAAAATCTGAGCACATTTCACACACGCATCTTCAGTAACTGCAAGCGTAGTGATGAACCCGTCCGGCCGGCCGGGCCAGGAGATATACATCATGGCGCCCCGGGAATGTCAATCTCCGGCCAGATTTATTTGCCGGCCGGCCGGCCGGGACAAGCATCGTGAGGAGGCCCAGACATGTACATGTACGTGTACATGCTGCTGCCTGACGAGTGGATGGGAGGGCATATACCCGTATCTGAATGTGCGTCACGTGCACGCCAGTAAATGCATGGATATCGCTCCCGCCGTCACGCGCCCCCTGTGATCTCATCCGCCGTCATATGGTTGGGCTTGGGCGGCGCTGCTGCCTGCTGCTGCCACGTCGTCGACACTTCTCCGTCGATCTCAGCCGCCCGAGTTTCACCGTCGATCAAATTCCGTCAAAACCGCGAAAGTTTTGGTAATTCAGGCAAAGCCTGATTGGTCGCTGCCGCTACTACGAGCAAAGTTGCCACGAGTATCTAGTGCATGGTATGTATGTAAACGCACGTACGGGCTCCGAAAATCCATACGGGCCATGGGCATTGATGGATGCATGTATGTCGACATGGCTGGCCAGGTGGGTAGGTGGGTAGCAAGCACTGAATTCCTGATGATATATCCCTATGATTGCCCGATGCAATGATCGATCCAAGTATCCAACCAAGAATGAATGGAACTCCATATCCTACCCACTCCTCTGGACCGAAGATTTCAAATCATATATGCATCTCGATAGATCGAGCCGGCTGTAGAATTAAATCCCGGCCGAGACGGCGTACGCATGCATGCACGTGATGCGTGTGGATCGAGTGGACGCACGCGCGCATGCAAGTCGAGCTACGTACGTACGTAGACCCATGGAAATTATGGTAGAGCTAGATCCAAGGAACCCTGTATGCACACGTGTGATGAATACGCGATCTTTTTTCCTCTTCTTCAAAATTCTCATATCGATCTTTTTTCCTCTTCCTCAAAATTCTCATATCGATCTCGTTTCAAAGTGCAAAGCCTATCTCTACTCTCTGGTATGATTTGATGCGTACGTCGGCAGTCCAGACATCCGGGAGCGACCAATCGGCGGCACGTGGAGTAGTCCGGTGCATGCATGTGGATTGGAAATTTGAACCATGGCGTGCTACGGATGGCTTTGGACTTGGAGTGAGAGAGAGAGATTTATCGGCTAAGCCGGCCGTTGTTTAGGTCCATGCATGGGCGCGCGCGTACCGTGTACGAAGCACTGTTCACTAGGCGTAAATTAATGGGGTACTTGATCCCTAGATAGGGTCGTGTTTGTACGTGGTACAGTAAGGACTTGTCAACGAGATGCACGTAAAAAGGGCACCGACTTTGTAATGTTACTATTGTCGCCTTCTCCATATCCATCCTTGCTAGCTGCTAACCATGGACGACAAACGTAGTGCAAGTGACATCGATTAATGAGGATCAACCCAGCATTGCAAACACGCTTACAATTCCAACTCAAAATTACGACCTACGCGGAACAAACGAGAGAAGAAACGAACGGTAAAAAGACTACTATAGTAAATAAACTACCCGCTCCGATTCAAAATAAGTGTCATGGTAGACAATTTCACGTTTGAAAAGTGGCGGTTAAATTCGGTGTCCAATGAACGCGTCTCAGGAGCCGTAACACCCAATTAATTAGGCAGCCACGGAGCCACCTAGTGCTGTCGCTAATCATGTGACTGTGTACTGTGCGTTTCACCGTGATTATTAATTAACAACAGGAGTTGCGCACTTATTACCGTGGAGTGGTAGTAGCAAGTTGATCGATGCCACGGCATCACGGCGTTGCTTCTGACTCGACCGTAGAACGGAACTGTTGGAACTGTTGGAACCGCTCCCTCCCTTTTCCCGTTCTAGGGCTGTACCGTCCACGCATGGCTTCCAGTCGTGGATAGATCCGGTTTTTGAATTTTTCACATGGTGATGATCACTCCCCGTCCCCGGTGTAAGTACTACGAGTCTACGTACGTCTTTGCCGCTGCTCCTACTAGTAATTAGCCTTTTGAAATGGCCGAAGGTACACGCTCCACCTCCACGGCCGGTCGTGTCCTGATTACTTTGAACAAATGTTAATTTGAGCATGGTACAGCTTTGAGCAAAGGTTAATGGGTAATGGCCGATGGTACTGCTTTGAGCACAAATTACCGTACGCATGAGAGTAATCCCTTTACAGTTATGTGCGAGTGCCATGCATGAGCGATTGCTTTGTTCTTCTTTGCATCGTACACAAAGCTTTTATGTGTTACAAGCTGTCATTCTCTAATCTGCCCGTGCTGATCTGGTCCGTCGGATCCACAATCCAACGGCTGCGCGGACATAGTGCCAGGGCCCAGAAACGCTCGCCTATCCCTGTCTGCCACCTTCCTTTTCCAAGGAGCTGCAAGGCTGCAAAGCTGCAAGCCATGGCATGGCAGCGGCGCACTGCACTGCCATGGTAGTACTCCCACTATTCCCTCCCGCAGAGGCGCCCAGAGCGAAAATTCCCTTCTTCCCATGCAGCACAGGCGCAGGCGCAGCAGCTGTCACGCCGGCCTGCTCTGCCCGGCGCACGCGCACGCGCTCTGCCGCCCGCTGCACGGCCGTCAGTAACTCGCAGAATCACAGCTTCCATTTCGAAAACAGAAGGTGAAAATGGAAGCCCGCCACTCCCACTCTCCGGCCACATTTATTGGCCGGCCGGCCGGCAGGCAGACAGACAGGTACGCGTACGCGTACACTGCTGCCGCCTGATGAGTAGAGGGTGGTATTGTACTGGTATACCCGTATCTGGACGTGGGTCGCGTGGGCGCCAGTAAATGCGTGGATGTCGCTCGCGCCGTCACGCGCCCCCTGTGATCCACGGCTGCTGCTGCCACGTCGTCCCCTTCTCGACCGATCTCAGCCGCCCAAATTGCAGGGTCGATCAAACTCCATCCATCAAAATTGTGAAAGCTTGGTAATTCACGCAAAGCTTGATCGGTCGCTGCCGCGCGCTACTACGTAAGCAAACGTATACGTGCATTCCAAGAAGGGAAAACCGTATATGCAGTGCGTATATGTACACTTGCTAATGAGTCAATTGCAAGAAACCACCACATTTGTGACTAGGTTTGCAGGAAACTACCAAGTCGTTAATCTGTTGCAAAAAAACACCGTAAAATCTCTTAACCCGTTGCAAAAAGCACTGAACATCCGTTTAGCCTCGTTTGATCTCTTTTCCGACAGGTGGGCCCCGAAAACGCTGACGTGGCATGACAGACAGGCAAACGGCGCCGTTAGGAACAAAACGCTCAAGACGCCGCGCCGGTCGGTCCTGTCGGTGCTCGCCAGACAGATCCCCTGCGCCCCCCCTCTCTCTCTCTCGTCCCTCTCCTCTGTCTCCTCTCTCTGGCTCTGGTCGCCGTTGGTGAGAAGCCAGCTCGCCGCCGTCCGCCATGGTTTCGTGGGGCGACGACAGCAAGGAATCGGGCTACGAGTACTCTTCAGGCGGCTCCCCTATCAAGGTCAGTGATGTGTACTCGTAGCTAGGGATCTCTGAGCTAGGGTTTCGGTTTGGGGATTTTGTTTTTCCTGCTCATTTTGAACTCGTGAGATGGATTTTGTGCGTTTTTTTCGTTGATGTAGATCCCGGCTACAATCGAGGACCCGAACTACTCTGGTGTTGACGATGAGGTGATGGTGATGTGTGAGCATGGCCAGCCGGCAAAGAGGCATGTTTGCTTCTCAGGCATTAGCACTGGGAGGAGGTTCCTTGCCTGTGGACTTGATGTGAGTGCTAGCAAAAATCTGTAGTTTGCTTATTTTGTGAAGAAACTACAAATTGTTCATATGCACTGTTCATTGTTCATGTTCACTGTTCACCTAGTAGTTTAGTTAAAGGTAATGTCATGTACCATACCATAGTGAGTGAGTGAAGTAAATGAATTGTTCATACATATAAATGAACAACACCACAGTGATATAAATGAAGTAAATGAATTAAATTGTGTTGTTAAAAATTAAGTACATAGATACAAAATTAAGGTATCCATAGTGACTGAGTGAAGTAAATTGTGTTGTTAAAAAGTATCACAGTGCATTGTTCATAGATATAAATGAAGTAAATGAATTGAAGTGAATTGTATTGTGCTGTTACATGAATTAAGGTATAAATGAAGTAAATTCAGTGTAGTATGCTGTTAAAAATTCAGATATAAATGCAGAATTGTGCATGTGTAGTATACAATAGTTGTTTTGAATTGGACTGAATAGAAGTGAAGTGAAAAAGGAAGTAAATGCATTTGTACTTGTTGTTTTGCAGGAAGCAAACAGCTGTGGTGTTGTTCAGTGGGTAGATGAGGAGTGGCCAGAGCATCTGCAGAATGCTCTTCACAAACTATGGCTTTTGTATGAGGATTGCCAGCGTGCTAATAGGATGGCATGTCTGGAACATGCATCACTTGTCCATAATCTCACATCACAGAAGAACAAGCTACAGGAGACTTATGAGAAGCTTGTTGAGGATGTGAAAAACCTACTTGATACCCAGGACAATATTCCCAAGGAAAATGAAGTCCAACAAGGTGAACATGATGAGATCACTCCTCCTTTGGACAACAATATTTCAGCTTTGAAGGAACAGCTGGGTGCAATGGATGCTGAGAACAAAGAACTGAGGCAAAAGGTTGACCAGTTGAGGAGCGTTCAGGTTGCCCAAGGTAATGTGATTAGGAATCTGAAGTTTGCTCATTTGAAGGAGAAGGAAAAGTTGAGCACTGAGAGGAGGAATTTGGAGTTTCACATTGCTGATCTTGTTAAAGCTAGTGACAAGAACAAGAGAAAGCTGAAGGACATCAAGGATATTTGTGATAAAGAGTGATTTGTAATCTGACCATGTGGGTCATTATCTTAAGTTTCAAGCATTGAACTATGGCTTGTAATGTGTGAACTAGTGGCAGTTTGCAGTATTTGAAGTAGGGTGTAGCCTTAAACTATGTCTTGTAAGCTTTGAACTATGGTGTCATGATGTTAACTATGTTGTTGACTAGAGTTGTTAAGTATGATGTTAACTATGGTGTCATGATGTTAACTATGTTAGTGACTAGAGTTGTTAAGTATGATGTTAACTATGTTAGTGTCTAGAGTTGTTAAGTATGATGTTAACTATGTCATTGATGTTAACTATGACACCCTAAATGATGGAATGAGGATATGTTGGATATCGTCGACGCCGAGGCACCGTAGATGATCAAATTAGGTTATCTTGGATGCCGTCGACGCCGAGGCACCGTAGATGATCAAATTAGGTTATCTTGGATGCCGTCGACGCCGAGGCACCCTGGATGATCAAATTAGGTTATCTTGGATGCCGTCGACGCCGAGGCACCCTAGATGATCAA
>NC_041392.1:108411959-108439105 GCF_002162155.2 Triticum dicoccoides | reverse complement strand
TGATCAAATTAGGTTATCGTGGATGCCGTCGACGCCGAGGCACCCTAGATGATCAAATTAGGTTATCTTGGATGCCGTCGACGCCGAGGCACCCTAGATGATCAAATTAGGTTATCTTGGATGCCGTCGACGCCAAGGCACCCTAGATGATCAAATTAGGTTATCTTGGATGCCGTCGACGCCGAGGCACCCTAGATGATCAAATTAGGTTATCTTGGATCACAGTAGTAGCCACATTCATCACACTTATTAGCAAACAATAAGAAAATTAGGAGCCACAACTAACCAGAAAGTACTCAACCAAAATTAAGCCATAGCTAACCAGAAGCAACACCAAGTTTTCATCACAGCCCAACAATTCCACTAGGTACCTTACATGAAAGTACTCATGACAACCAGAATAAAGATGTTTAGAACATCAACAGCTAACCAGAAGCAACACAAGTTTTCATCACAGCCCAACAAGTCCACTAGGTACCTTACATGAAAGGTGTCATCACAACCAAAATGCAGATGTTTTGAACATCATCACCTCAACACAACTTCACCTGCTCCCTTGAGAACAGTTAAACCACTCAGACATCTTAAAGGATGGCTTCCTCACTCTTCCACTACCTGCAACTCTTGGGGGGATGAACTTGTTTCTTCCTCTTGGCCCAACAGCAGTAGAGGAACTTGGACCAGCACCAGCAGTAGAAGAACTTGGACCAGCACCAACAGTAGAAGTTGCAGTCCTTGTAGTTTTAGCTTTCTTTGTTGCCCTTGTAGCAGGAGGAGCAGCAGCTGCAGCAGGAGCAGAAGGAGCTCTCCTTGGTGCACTGGGAGCTGAAGCAGGAGCAGAAGGAGCTCTCCTTGCTAGCCTTGGATCCCTTGGAGCTGGTGGTGCTGGAGCTGCAGTTTGAGCAGCAGCAGGAGCAGAAGGAGCACTTCTCCTTGATGGCATGGGAGCAGGAGCAGATACAGTTCTGGGTGTATCATCTCTCCTGTTTTCCTGAAATTACAGCATACAAATGTTTGAAACTGGCATGTGAAATTGTACAAAAACCTACAACAATAGTTACCTGGTGCTGGTTCATTCTCATAGCTAGGGCTGGTTTCAGAGCCTGCTTGCAACTAGTGTATCTATGCCCAGTCCTATTGCAATTGCTACAAGTGATAGTTGCCATCCTAGATGTATCCTTTGGAGCTGGCTTTCCAAACTTGCTCTTTCTCCTCTTTGTCTCTTTGTTTCCTGGCTTTTCTTTGAACACTGGTGGTTCAATGTCAGGGGTTCTAGTCTTTGGCCACAAATCAGGCCCAGGCACAGGGAAAACTATTGGACTATAAGCTGCCTTATACATTGGTTTCTTGAAGAAATCATGAACAAAATCTTCTGGCACAAGTCTTGCCTTGTTGATTGCGGAAACATCATGATTGCAAGGTACTCCACACATGTCCCACTTCCTACAACCACATGTATGATGCAACAAGTTAACTGCATATGTGCTTTCTCCACTTGTCACCTGGAAGAGATCAGGTCCAGCTTTGATAGACTGACAAAACCTAGAATGATGTTTTGCTTCCTCTAGCTTCTTAGCATATGTTGGGCATATCTGCCACTTAGCAGTCTCAGTCTTTGTCCTATTTGCATTGAACTTCACTAACAACTTTGTCCCGATCCCATCTACCATGGTTCTAATGGGTTTGGCTCTGACATCAAGTATCATCTTGTTAAAAACTTCACTTATATTGTTAACTACCAAGTCAGTTTTGCAATTGTTGTCCATGACATGCCTAGCCCATGTATGTTTTGGTATCCAAAGTAGCCATTTCCAAGCTGGCTCACACTCCTTTTTCATGCCTTCCATCGTTGTTACATAACCATGCTCAGTATAGGAATAACTTGCCTGATACATGTATTTCTTCAACTCTTCCCCTCTAAAACCAGCTGTTTGAAAGTTCTGATAAATATGTCTAAGGCAGAATCTTTATTTGCAATTGGGGAATACATTGTTTATGGCTGTAAGAAGGCCCTGTTTGAATGAAGTACAGTTTGAGAATACTACAACAATGCCATGTATGAAATTAATAAACAAAGACAATTAATAAGCAATGCAAGCAATGATTGGAGTAGAGATAGTAGTACCTTTTGCCTGTCAGATATAATAGTGTAGTAGCCAAACTTGCCTGACTCACCACCAATGGCATATTTTAATTGAGTAAGAAACCAAGACCAGCTTGCTGTGTTTTCCTTGTCCACTATTGCAAAAGCAATGGGAAATATGTTATTGTTTCCATCTCTTCCAGTGGCAGCCAAGATTTGCTGCCCTGTGGTCAACTTTATGAAGCAACCATCCACACCTATCATACAAGATCACAAGTAGATTACCAACAAACTATTGGGTGTGCACATATAAATGTAGAGTCACTAGTTAATTAGTAGGTGTGCACATACCTATGAATGGTCTGCAACCATTAAGGAAACCCTCTTTGCAAGCATTGAGGCAGATGAACAAGCCATGGAATCTTGGGTTTTTGCTTGGATGTAGTTTTAGATGCTTTGTTGTGACAATGCATCTACTTCCTGGATTGGTTTCTAGCACAACTTCTAGGTAATCCGTTATCCTATGATATTGTGCCTTCTGATATCCTAGGACTACATTTTTGGCTAGCTTTCTTGCCCTATAGGCCATATGTATAGATACCTCTATTCCATGCTTTTGCTTCAAGTTTGAAATTATAGTCTGGACAGGTGTGTCGGGGTCTGTCCTCAACTGTTGCTCACATTCATGTGCCAACCACTTAGCAGTAACTTTTGTGCTCTCTCCTACTACTGGGCAGCTGTGGTGCAAGTTCAGTTTCTTTATACAGAATGTCTTCTCATGTGCTATCTGAGAAGCTGCAATGAAAAATGGACAATTCTCAAATTTGCAGACAGCTATAATCCTGTCTGGACAGTTCCTGTGGAAGGCATGGTTCCTATTTTGTGAGATGTGAAAATTAAGAAGTGCCCTCCTGAACTGGGTCACATCTAGGAAACAAAGCTTCTTCATAAATTGCTCTTCTGGGTTCTCCCTTTGCTCATCATACCAAACTCTGGGCTTCTTCTTTTTAGTCCTGCTCTTCCTATCAGCTGGAAGCTTCACACATGGTATTTGAGCCCCATCATTATCCTCCTGACTTAGGTCACCAGGGTTGCTCTCCTCATCAGATGAAGGAAACCAATCTTCCTCAATAATCTCATGCAAACTAGCATGAGATCTTGTAGTTGGCCCCTTTCTTTTACTTCCTCTGCTACTTCCTCCTATGCTGCTCCCTTCTTGTCCTTCTCCTCCTCCTCCTCTGGTGCCTTCTCCTCCTCCTCCTCCTCATCTGCTTCATATGGCTCATCCACATCAGTGTCCCCTTCAATATGATGAAGTGGATCATCTCTATGCTTCTTCGTTGCCTCAAGCCTAGCAATTATATCCTCATCTGCTAGTAAATCTGTGTCACTGTCACTATCAGTGAAATCTTCAGCCATTAGCTCTGGAAGTTTTCTTTTAGCTGCCTTGTATTTCTCTTTTTCTTTCCCCTTTTTCCTGAACTTCTCAATCTCTTCATTCCTCTTCTGCTCCATCAGTTGCTCAATTTGCTCTTGATCTTGGTCTTGCTCCATGAAATACTCATGCCTCTCTTCACCAATCTCCATTGCAAATTCTGGTACTGGTGCACACTTCTGCTTCAAAAATGAACTCTCATGTGTGTTAATGACATGCATTGGCACTGGTTGTGGTTTTGTTGGGCTAGGAAACAGTACTCCTGCTGTATCTATCTCATACACCACTGGCACACCTATTTCAGATAATGGAACCTGCTCCTCACAAACTGGTCCAATGTTCAAATCACTAGGTCTTGGAGCATCACTTCTGATGACTGTTATGTTCACCACCTTCTGACCTTTGATAACTAGGTCATCCAACATTTCCTCCACCTTATCATCATCTGTCAGTTCTTCCATACCTGAAACCCCAACACCTGGATCTCTGACATAATACATAAAGTCTGTCATCCCATAACCTTCAAGCTCTATTAGTGCAATCAGATTGTAAAATGTGATATCATCCACATTTAGGCTTCTTTCAAGATTATCTCTGTCATGGAAATGAAATCTGACTTCCCACACTTCATCATTCAATCTACAGTTCAAGTAAAGCAATTCAGTTCAAGTAAACAATTCAGCTAAAAGTTAAAGATTCAGTTAAAAATATAGTTTCAGTGAAAAATTCAGTTAAAAGTTAAAGATTCAGTTATATATTCAGTTAGTAGAAACAATTCAGTTAATGTTTCACTTAAAGATTTAACTAAAGTTTCAGTTAAAAATACAGTTTAATTTAAAATTACAGTTTTAGTTAAAGTTTCAGTTAAAAATCCAGTCCAAAATACAGTTAAAATAATTTGTTGATGTCGATGGGAACGACACCTATGGGATCACAAGAATCCCTACTGTGGTTAGCAAGGCGCGGGGTCGTGAGAAGAGCGGATCAAACAGATAGCACACGGTTCGTTTATCCAGGTTTGGGCCGTGAGGATGCGTAAAATCCTACTCCTGCTTTGGTGGATTATATATCTGTGTTCTTGAGCTAGCTATGGGGCGTGAGGAGCTCCAAAAAGCCGAATCCTTCCTTTGGTCGCCTCGGGCCTCCTTTTATAGAAAAAAGGGTTGCCACAGTGGCACACAGGAGGTGGAAAGGGTACAGTGCTGCGAGGTTATCCCTCGCATCACATGACAAGGTGCATTTAATGCGTCTTGCTTAGGTGTCCTTGCTTTATCGGGGACGGGGGAGAAACCTGTCTCGTCCGTCGCCGCTCATTCTTGTGTTGACACGCGCCCTGGCCAGCGACGCCTGCGATGCCATGTAGGTAGGCAGGCAGCTGAGGTGGCACAGTGGTGGGTCTTCACGAAGATCTGCATGCCGCCACGCGGGTGCCTGCCCAGCTGGTTGGGTCGGTAGCTGCATGCATGCGGTGGTGGAGGTTTAGTCGGCGTGGGCCTGATGGTGGCCCTGCAGGTGTCCTCGGTAAGGGCCTTGCCGGGGCCCCGGCAAGGGTCTTGCCGAGGCGCCTGCTGTCATCCCCGGCAAGGCGCTTGCTGGGGGCCTTGTGGTCTTCCTCGGCTGGGATCCCGCCAAGGGTTGTCGTCTCCTTAGTGCGTATCTGATCTTGAATGTCTTCACAAAGATCTGCATGCCGCCATGGGGATGTCTCCCGAATCCTTGCCCTTTGGCGGCAGTGGACTCAAGGGTGATTTGCTCCGTAGGCGCGGGACGAGTCGCCACGGCAAGGGTCTTGCCAGGGCTGCTAGAACTGTCTCCCAGCAAGAATCTTGCCGGGGGAGTCCGCTTCGTCCCCTTTGCTCTTCGTGGTCTTGGCCTTGGCGTCGTTCTAGTTCTCTTGAGCTTCGGTCTTACCCTGGCTCACCTCCCTTGCCTTGCTTGGTGTGGTGGTATCCGCGACTCAGACTGCCCGTGCACAGTTATAGGGGTACAAAAGGTGTACCCCTTTTTTTGTACACCGACAGGAGCCCCCGGGCCTGGGCCACACATAAGCGCAACGCGTTGTTGGGCTAGGCCCAAAAACGATGCGCGGGCAGGCGGGGCGGTTTTTACCGCGGTAAGATTCTTCACGCGCTGCGCTTCCCACGATTCCCACGCGTGGCGCGGCATGGGGAGGCGCGTGTGACATGGGCGGCATGCGTGGGGTTGGTTCCCGCATGCATGCGTCACATCATAGTAAAGGGGCGGTTCGCGCCTTCCCCCATAAACGAAGGGAGGCGCGTGGAGGCGCGGCCCATTTACTGAATGGGGCTGAGGCGCGGTCTTCAAGGCGTCCACTCCCCACGATCACGGGGTGGGGAGTGGTCGTCTCACCCATCCCCTCGGTTCTGCACGTCCGCCACGTGTCTCCCATGTGCCTGGGGTGGCAAACGGTGGAGGCGGGAAACCGGGCCGTCGCTGGTTGGGGCGGCGGGTCGGTCCTGGCTCCCTGCGTCTTCCGTATCTTGATTGGCCGAGTGGGGCGGCCGAGCCCCAACCCCGATCCTTTATAAAGAGCGGGAGGGGGGATAGCATCCCGCATTCTTTCATCTTCTTCTTCCTTCAGCTTCTGCTCCTCCCTTCCATCCGTCATGGAGAGAGGGAATTCCGGTCCTTCAACAGTGGCGGCAAGGGTCGCCGCTCGACAACGCGTCCCTCCTTCTCCTGCGCCTGCGGTGGCAGAGCCAGCCGCGAGGGGAAGGGGGAGGGGGCAAGGCCGTGGGCGAGGCCGGGGCGCTCGGGGAAGAGGAGGACGGGGTGGCGCACCGGCCTCGCCTTCGCCAGCAGCTCCTCCTCCAATGGAGGGCCATGTTGGGGATGACCCTTGTGAGTTCTTCGTTAGGCTGCGCCGGCCGTTGCGCCGTCGCCTTCGTCTCCCGACTCCATTTGCGCGGGAGATGGAGCTGGATCCGCCGAAGTCATTGCGGCTGCACATGAGGGGCTGCGGGATCAGTGGCACGCGGGTCCGGGTCGACTTCCCCGCCCCTCACGTGATGTATCTTCATCAGGGATGGAAGACGTTTGCTCATATCCACCGCTTGATGGAGGGGCTCACTCTCCATTTTAAGCTGATGGAGGGTGGCCTTCTCTCCGTCAAAGTCTTCGGGCTCTTTGGGACCCGTGCAAGGTGCTGCGTGGAGAGCTCTTCTGTTAGTGAAGACTCCTCCTCGGGCGGGACTGACGAGGAGGACAGCGGCAGCAACGACGAGGGTAGTAGGCGGCAGGATTACGGGTCCGACTAGGTGTCGGGTGCCGCTCCGTGCGGCATCGGCGACCCCATCATCCGTGTCGCCGGCTCCTTGAACTTCTCGGGGTCGTCTCCTTGGGCGGCTGGCATTGGGAGGCTATGGAAGAGGAAGAGGGCGGGCAGCAAGGCCGTCAAGTCGGAGTACGCGGGCACCGACGCCTTCGACGCGTGCTGACGTCCTGCCGCCTCGTCTTCGAGCTCTGCTTCCGGCGCCGCCATCACCATCTAGCCTTTGGACGGCCACCAAGATGTTCTCTTGGTGTCTTCTGCCACCCGTAGCTCACCTAGGCGCTCCTTTTGTCCCTTTCGCCTCCTTGACCTGCCTCCTAAGGAGAGGGACAAGAAAGGGATTGCGGGCACCTTATCTCTTTTTAGTTTGTAAGCCTTCGGGCCTTTGTTGAATTTAAAACTTGTAATCCCGTCATTCATGTTTTTCATTCCCTATGGACTGTACCTGAGTGGAATGTTTTTTTAACGAAAAAGGGATGCTTGCCGGGTCATTTGTTTGCGGGTGGAACCCACGACAAGGAGTAAATCCTTGATATCTTCAAGATAAACATTTCCTTGCCCGGCAACAGGCCTTGCCATCTCCCCACTTCGCTCGACCTTCCTCATGCCTTCGGCGGAGGCAGGGATGAGGCGGGTTCATGCTCCTTGTTTCATCCTTTCGCTGCCGCGACTACGACCAAACTTGGCCCCAGGAACGAGCCCTAGGGCCTAGAGTTAGGGGAGCATGGTAGCTTAGGGGAAAACGAGGTTTCACATACCTCAGTCCATAATGGAATGCATGATAAGGGATGAAGAACTTATCTGAAGCTGTAGTCCCCGGCAACCATGGTTCGCCGTGGGTGAATCTTTGCTCTTGCAGCCCCCGGCAATACTGGCTTGCCGGGGGCAAGATTCTGGTCTGTTCCTCTTTTTTTCTCCCCAAGTGGTTCGGCACGGATATTTGTGTGTCCTGTGAACCAAAGAAGCCAAAATAAAGACAAAGAGACGCACACTCAACCTCTAAGCTAGGGGTTAGTCGCCGCTAAGCACTATCAACCCTAACCAAGGACGAGACTCGACCTAGCATGCATGCTATAACTTAGGGCGCTAGCGCTTCATTTATTTATGCTCAGGGTCTGCGCCTGGCTTTGTACAAAGGGTTACATGCGTCATTGGCAAGGCTCATACAAAAGGTGGCTTGCCGGTGGGCCCGACAAGCCGCGCCTCACAGGTAAAACTTGCGAAGATGCTCAATGTTCCAGGAGTTACTCACCGGAATGACATCTTCGGTCTCCAGGCGGACTGCACCGGGCCTGGTGACTCGTATTACCCGATAAGGGCCTTCCCACTTTGGCGTCAACTTGTTGGAATTCTTGGCCGATTGAACACGCCGAAGAACTGTTGGAAATATGCCCTAGAGGCAATAATAAATTGGTTATTATTATATTTCATTGTTCATGATAACTGTTTATTATCCATGCTAGAATTGTATTGATAGGAAACTCAGATACATGTGTGGATACATAGACAACACCATGTCCCTAGTAAGCCTCTAGTTGACTAGCTCGTTGATCAATAAGATGGTTACGGTTTCCTGACCATGGAGATCAGATGTCATTGATAATGGGATCACATCATTAGGAGAATGATGTGATGGACAAGACCCAATCCTAAGCCTAGCACAAAGATCGTGTAGTTCGTATGCTAAAGCTTTTCTAATGTCAAGTATCATTTCCTCAAACCATGAGATTGTGCAACTCCCGGATACCGTAGGAGTGCTTTGGGTGTGCCAAACGTCACAACGTAACTGGGTGGCTATAAAGGTTCACTACAGGTATCTCCGAAAGTGTTTGTTGGGTTGGCACGAATCGAGACTGGGATTTGTCACTCCGTGTAACGGAGAGGTATCTCTGGGCCCACTCGGTAGGACATCATCATAATGTGCACAATGTGACCAAGGAGTTGATCATGGGATGATGTGTTACGGAACGAGTAAAGAGACTTGCCGGTAACGAGATTGAACAAGGTATCGGGATACCGATGATCGAATCTCGGCAAGTACAATACCGCTGGACAAAGGGAATTGAATACGGGATTGATTGAATCCTCGACATCGTGGTTCATCCGATGAGATCATCGTGGAACATGTGGGAGCCAACATGGGTATCCAGATCCTGCTGTTGGTTATTGGCCGGAGAGTTGTCTCGGTCATGTCTGCATGGTTCCCAAACCCGTAGGGTCTACACACTTAAGGTTCGATGACGCTAGGGTTATTAGGAAGACTTGTATGTGATTACCGAATGTTGTTCGGAGTCTCGGATGAGATCCCGGACATCACGAGGAGTTCCGGAATGGTCCGGAGGTAAAGATTTATATATGGAAAGTTGTTCGGGTTCCGGGAAAAGTTTGGTTTTTTCCGGTATTGTACCGGGAAGCTTCCGGAAGGTTCCGGAGGATTCCGGAGGGGTCCGGAGGTCCGGAAAATGTTCCACCATGTCCAATACAGCAGCATGGGCTATAGGGGGGCGCCCTAACCTTAATGGGCCAAGGGCACCAGCCCCCCCAAGGCCCATGCGCATGGGAGAGGGGAAACCCTAAGGGGGAGGGCCTCCACTTGACTTGGGAGGCACTCCTCCCCCCTTGGCCGCCGCCCCAACCCTAGATGGGATCTAAGGGGGGCCGGCCCCCTCTCTCCCCACCTATAAATAGTGGAAGGGTGGGAGGGCGACCACACCCTTGAACCTGGCACAACCCCTCCCCTCCAATACCTCTCCTCCGCGTGAGCTTGGCGAAGCCCTGCCGGAGAACTGCCACTCCATCACCACCACGCTGTCGTGCTGCTGTTGGACTCTCTTCCTCAACCTCTCCCTCCTCCTTGTTGGATCAAGGCGTGGGAGACGTCTCCATTCCGTACGTGTGTTGAACGCGGAGGTGCCGTGCGTTCGGCGCTAGGATCATCGGTGATTTGGATCACGACGAGTACGACTCCATCAACCCCGTTCAGTTGAACGCTTCCGCTTAGCGATCTACAAGAGTATGTAGATGCACTCTCCTTCCCCTCGTTGCTAGATTACTCCATAGATTGATCTTGGTGATGCGTAGAAAATTTTAAATTTCTGCTACGATCCCCAACAGTGGCATCATGAGCTAGGTCTATGCGTAGTTTCTATGCACGAGTAGAACACAAGTTGTTGTGGGCGTCGATTTTGTCAATTTACTTGCTGTTACTAGTCTTATCTTGATTCGTCGGCATCGTGGGATGAAGCGGCCCGGACCGACCTTACACGTACTCTTACGTGAGACTGGTTCCACCGACTGACATGCACTAGTTGCATAAGGTGGCTAGCGGGTGTCTGTCTCTCCCACTTTCGTCGGATCGGATTCGATGAAAAGGGTCCTTATGAAGGGTAAATAGAAATTGGCATATCACGTTGTGGTTTTGGCGTAGGTAAGAAACGTTCTTGCTAGAAACCTATAGCAGCCACGTAAAAACTTGCAACAACAATTAGAGGACGTCTAACTTGTTTTTGCAGCATATGCCTTGTGATGTGATATGGCCAAAAGGGTGTGATGAATGATATATGTGATGTATGATATTGATCATGTTCTTTTAATAGGAATCACGACTTGCATGTCGATGAGTATGACAACCGGCAGGAGCCATAGGAGTTGTCTTAATTTATTTATGACCTGCGTGTCAACATAAAAGTCATGTAATTACTTTACTTTATTGCTAAAGCGTTAGCCATAGCAGTAGAAGTAATAGATGACGAGACAACTTCAAGAAGACAAGATGATGGAGATCATGGTGTCATGCCGGTGACAACGATGATCATGGAGCCCCGAAGATGGAGATCAAAAGGAGCAAAATGATATTGGCCATATCATGTCACTATTTGATTGCATGTGATGTTTATCATGTTTTACATCTTATTTGCTTAGAACGACGGTAGCTTAAATAAGATGATCCCTCACTAAAATTTCAAGAAAAGTGTTCCCCCTAACTATGCGCCGTTGCGAATGTTTGTTGTTTCGAAGCACCACGTGATGATCGGGTGTGATAGATTCTAACATTCGAATACAACGGGTGTTGACGAGCCTAGCATGTACATACATGGCCTCGGGACACATGCGAAACACTTAGGTTGACTTGACGAGCCTAGCATGTACAGACATGGCCTCGGAACACGGGAGACTGAAAGGTCGAACATGAGTCGTATAGAAGATACGATCAACATGAGATGTTCACTGTTGATGACTAGTCCGTCTCACGTGATGATCGGACACGGCCTAGTCGATTCGGATCATGTTTCACTTAGATGACTAGAGGGATGTCTATCTGAGTGGGAGTTCATTAAATAATTTGATTAGATGAGCTTAATTATCATGAACATAGTCTAAATTGTCTTTGCAAATATGTTGTAGATAAATAGCTCACGTTGTTGCTCCCTATTTCAATACGTTCCTAGAGAAAGACCAAGTTGAAAGATATTGTAAGCAATGATGCGGACTGGGTCTATAGTCCGAGGAGTGTCCTCACTGCTACACAGAAGGCTTACGTCTTTGATGCACCGCTCAATGTGCAAACCCCTACAACGTCGTCTGTGGATGTTGTGAACACCTGACAGACACATCCTGATGACTACTTGATAGTTTAGTGCACCATACTTCACGGCTTAGAATCGGGATTCCAATGACGTTTTTGAACGCCATAAGACATATGAGATGTTCCAAGAGCTGAAATTGGGATTTTAGGCTCATGCCCGTGTTGAGAGGTATGAGACCTCTGACAAGTTCTTTTGCCAACAAGATGGAGGAGAATAGCTCAGCTAGTGAGCATGTGCTCAGAATGTCTGGGTGCTACAATCACTTAAATCAAGTGGGAGTTAAACTTCCAGATAAGATAGTGATTGATAGATTTCTCTAGCCACTATCACTAAGCCACTAGATCTTCATGATGAACTATGACATGCAAGGGATGGAGTTGATCCCGGAGCTGTTCGCGGTGCTTAAGACCGCAAAAGGTAGAAATCAAGAAGGAGCATCAAGTGTTAACGGTTTAACAAGACCACTGGTTTCAAGCAGGGCAAGGGCTAGAAGGGAAACTTCATGGATGGCAAACCAGCTGCCGCTCCAGTGAAGGAACCCAAGGTTGAACCCAAACCCGAGACTAAATGCTTCTATTATAAGGGGAATGGTCACTAGTAGTGGAATTACCCCAAATGCATGGTAGATAAGAAGGCTGGCAACTTCAACAATATATACGTGTTATTAATGTGTACCTCACTAGTACTCCTGGTAGCACCTGGGTATTGGATACCGGTTCAGTTACTATTATTGGTGACTTGAAGCAAAGGCTACGGACTAAACGGAGACTGGCTAAGGGCGAGGTGACGATGTGTGTTGGAAGTGTTTCCAAAGTTGATAAGATCACCATCGCACGCTCCATCTGCCTTCGGGATTAGTATTGAACCTAGATAAATGTTATCAGGTGTCTATGTTGAGCATAAATATGATTAGATCATGTTCATTGCAATACGGTTATTCATTTAAGTTAGAGAATAATGGTTATTCTGTTTACATGAATAATACCTTTCATGGTCATGCACCCTATGTGAATGGTTCATTGAATCTCGGTCGTGGTAATACACATGTTCACGCCAAAAGATGTAGAGTTAATAATGATAGTACCACTTTCTTGTGGCACTGCCGCTTAGGTCATATTGGCGTAAGATGCATGAAGAAACTCCATGTCGATGGATGTTTGGAGTCACTTGATTTTGAATCACTTGACACATGCGAGCCATGCCTCATGGGCAAGATGACTAAGACCCCGTTTTCAGGTACAATGAAACGGGCAAGTGAGTTGTTGGAAATCATACATGCTGATGCATGTGATCCAATGAGAAATTGAAGCATGTGGTGGATATCGCTATTTTCTCATCTTCACTGACAATTTGAGTAGATATAGGTATATTTACTTAATGAAGCACAAGTCTGAAACGTTTGAAAAGTTCAAGCGATTTTAGAGTGAAGTTAGCAATCGTCATAACAAGAAGATCAAATTCCTACGATCTGATCAATGAGAATTTTTGAGTTATGAGTTTGACAAACACTTAAGACATTGTGAATTGTTTCGCAGTTGAAGCCACCTGGAACACCACAGCATAATGGTCTGTCCGGACGTCGTAATCGAACCTTGTGAGATATGGTGCGATCTATGATGTCTCTTACCGATCTACCGCTATTATTTTGAGGTTATGCATTAGAGACAACTACATTCACTTTAGATAGGACACCATATAAGTCCGTTGAGATGACGCCGTATGAACATTGGTTTGGCAAGAAACCAAAGTTGTCGTTTCTTAATGTTTGGGGCTGCAATGCTTAAGGCTTCAGCCAGAGAAGCTCGAACCCAAAGCGAACAAACACATCTTCATAGGATACCCAAAAGTGACAGTTGGGTATACCTTCTATCTCAGATCCGAGGGCAAATTGTTTGTTGCTAAGAACGAGTCCTTTCTCGAGAAGGAGTTTCTCTTGAAAGAATTGAGTGGGAGGAAGATAGAACTTGATGAGGTTGTTGAACCTTTACTTCAACTAGAGAGTGATGCAACACAGAAAGATGTATTCTGTGGCGCCTACGTCTGTTGAATAGGAAGTTAATGATAGTGATCATGAAGCTTCGAATCAAGTTGCTATCGAACCTCGTAGGTCGACAAAGATATGTACTACTCCTGAGTGGTACGGTAATCCTGTCTCAGATATCATGTTGTTGGACAACAATGCACCTACGAGCTATGGAGAAGCGATGGTGGGCCCATATTCTGACAAATGGTTAGAAGCCATGAAATCCGAGATAGGATCCGTGTATCAGAACAAAGTATGGACTTTGGTGGACTTGCCCGATGATCGGCAAGCCATTGAGATAAATGGATCTTTAAGAAGAAGACAGACGTGGGCGGTAATGTTACTGTCTATGAAGCTTGACTTGTGGGAAAGAGTCTTTTCACAAGTTCAAGGAGTTGACTACGATGAGAATTTCTCACCCGTAGCGATGCTTAAGTCCGTCGGAATCATGTTAGCATTAGCTGTATTTTTCGATTATGAAATCTGACAGATGGATGACAAAACAAGTTTTCTTACCAGTTTTCGTAAGAAAAAGTTGTATGTGATACAATAAAAGGTTTTGTCAATCCTAAGGATGCTAAAAGGTATGCTAGCTCCAGCAATCCTTCTATGGACTAGAGCAAGCATCTCGGAGTCAGAATACATGCTTTGATAGAGTGATCAAAGCTTTTAGGTTTATACAATGTTTGCTAGAAACTTGTATTTACAAGAAAGTGAGTGGGAGCACTACAACATTTTTTATAAGTATATGTGGATGACATATTGTTGATCCGAAATAATGTAGAATTTCTGGAAAGCATAAACAGTTGTTTGAAGAGTGTTTTTCAAAGCAAGACCTGGATAAAGCTGCTTACATATTGGGCATCAAGATCTATAGAGATAGATCAAGACGCCTGATGATACTTTCAAAGAACGGACACCTTGACATGTTTTTGAAGGAGTTCAAAATAGATCAGTCAAAGAAGGGGTTCTTACCTGAGTTGTAAGGTGTGAAGTTGAGTAAGACTCGAAGATTAACCACGGCAAAAGAAAGAGGAAGGACGAAGGTCGTCCCCTATGCTTTTGTCATAGGCTCTGTACAGTATGCCATGCTGAGTGCCGCACCTGATGTGTGCCTTGCCACATGTCTGGCAAGAGGGTACAAAGGTGATCTAGGAGTGGATCACCAGATAGCGGTCAAAATTATCCTTAAAGGAATAAGGAAATGTTTCTCGGTTATGGAGGTGATAAAGAGTTCGACGTAAAGAGTTACGTCGATGCAAACTTAACACCTATCCGGATAGCTCTGAGTAGAGATACCGGATACGTGTAATGGAGCAACAATTTGGAATAGCTCCAAGTGAAACGTGGTAGCAGCCTCTACGACATGACATAAAGTTTTGCGAAATACATAGGGATCTGAATATGGCAAGACCCGTTGACTACAACCTCTCTCACAAGCATAACATGATCAAACCCAGAACTCTTTGAGTGTTTATCACATAGTGATGTGAACTAGATCATTGAGTCTAGTAGACTCTTGGATGTTGGTCACATGGCGATGTGACCTGTGACTGTTAATCACATGGCGATGTGAACTAGATTATTGACTCTAGTGCAAGTGGGAGACCGTTGGAAATATGCCCTAGAGGCAATAATAAATTGGTTATTATTATATTTCATTGTTCATGATAACCGTTTATTATCCATACTAGAATTGTATTGATAGGGAACTCAGATACATGTGTGGATACATAGACAACACCATGTCCCTAGTAAGCCTCTAGTTGACTAGCTCGTTGATCAATAAGATGGTTACGGTTTCCTGACCATGGAGATCGGATGTCATTGATAACGGGATCACATCATTAGGAGAATGATGTGATGGACAAGACCCAATCCTAAGCCTAGCACAAAGATCGTGTAGTTCGTATGCTAAAGCTTTTCTAATGTCAAGTATCATTTCCTTAAACCATGAGATTGTGCAACTCCCGGATATCGTAGGAGTGCTTTGGGTGTGCCAAACGTCACAACGTAACTGGGTGGCTATAAAGGTTCACTACAGGTATCTCCGAAAGTGTCTGTTGGGTTGGCACGAATCGAGGCTGGGATTTGTCACTCCGTGTAACGGAGAGGTATCTCTGGGCCCACTCGGTAGGACATCATCATAATGTGCACAATATGACCAAGGAGTTGATCACGGGATGATGTGTTACGGAATGAGTAAAGAGACTTGCCGGTAACGAGATTGAACAAGGTATCGGGATACCGACGATCGAATCTCGGGCAAGTACAATATCGCTGGACAAAGGGAATTGAATACGGGATTGATTGAATCCTCGACATCGTGGTTCATCCGATGAGATCATCATGGAACATGTGGGAGCCAACATGGGTATCCAGATCCCGTTGTTGGTTATTGTCCGGAGAGTTGTATCGGTCATGTCTGCATGGTTCCCGAACCCGTAGGGTCTACACACTTAAGGTTCGATGATGCTAGGGTTATTAGGAAGACTTGTATGTGATTCCCGAATGTTGTTCGGAGTCCCGGATGAGATCCCGGACGTCACGAGGAGTTCCGGAATGGTCCGGAGGTAAAGGTTTATATATGGAAAGTTGTTGTTCGGGTTCCGGGAAAAGTTTGGTTTTTCGGTATTGTACCGGGAAGCTTCCGGAAGGTTCCGGAGGATTCCGGAGGGGTCCGGAGGTCCGGAAAATGTTCCACCATGTCCAATACAGCAACATGGGCTGTAGGGGGCGCACTAACCTTAATGGGCCAAGGGCACCAGCCCCCCCAAGGCCCATGCGCATGGGAGAGGGGAAACCCTAAGGGGGAGGGCCTCCACTTGACTTGGGAGGCACTCCTCCCCCCCTTGGCCGCCGCCCCAACCCTAGATGGGATCTAAGGGGGGACGGCCCCCTCTCTCCACCTATAAATAGTGGAGGGGTGGGAGGGCGGCCACACCCTTGAACCTGGCGCAGCCCCTCCCCTCCAATACCTCTCCTCCTCCGCGTGAGCTTGGCGAAGCCCTGCCGGAGAACTGCCACTCCATCACCACCACGCCGTCGTGCTGCTGTTGGACTCTCTTACTCAAACTCTCCCTCCTCCTTGCTGGATCAAGGCGTGGGAGACGTCTCCGTTCCGTACGTGTGTTGAACGCGGAGGTGCCGTCCGTTCGGCGCTAGGATCATCGGTGATTTGGATCATGATGAGTACGACTCCATCAACCCCGTTCACTTGAACGCTTCCGCTTAGCGATCTACAAGGGTATGTAGATGCACTCTCCTTCCCCTTGTTGCTAGATTACTCCATAGATTGATCTTGGTGATGCATAGAAAATTTTAAATTTCTGCTACGATCCCCAACAAGAACAAGGCCGCCTTCCTCAAAGCTTCGGGCATGAACCTTGGGGCTATGGTAGCGGCGCAAGGCTTGCTGGTAGCGCGCTGCTCTCACAGCCGCCCGAAGATGATCTTCCTCAAGGAGCGTTGCGTCATCTTGCCGCAATTGCTCTTGCTCAAGCTCATCATAAGCGAGTACTCGAGGTGACCCGTATATGAGTTCCATGGGGAGAACTGCTTCTGCCCCGTATACCTGGGCAAAGGGTGTCTGGCCGGTGGCTCAATTTGGTGTCGTTCTGATTGACCAAAGAACCGTCGGCAATTCATCAATCCAGCGCCTTCCACTCTTGTGCAATCTGTCAAAGGTCTTTGTCCTCAGGCCTCACAGTACTTCAGCATTTGCCCTCTCAGCTTGACCATTGCTTTGTGGGTGAGCAATGGAAGCGAAACAAACCTTGCTGCCGAGGTCTTGAATATATTGCATGAAGGTGTGGCTTGTGAACTGCGTGTCGTTGTCGGTGATAACCCTATTGGGTACACCAAAACGGCACACCAGTCCTTTGAAGAACTTGACGGCTGACTGTGCTGTGACCTTCCTCACTGCTTCCACTTCTGGCCACTTTATGAACTTG
This sequence comes from Triticum dicoccoides, assembly GCF_002162155.2. Lineage (NCBI taxonomy): Eukaryota > Viridiplantae > Streptophyta > Magnoliopsida > Poales > Poaceae > Triticum > Triticum dicoccoides. The sequence goes on along the minus strand of NC_041392.1, from coordinate 108,421,733 downwards.
TCGATTGCAACGTACAAGTACTCAAAGCCCCCGACAGCGCGGGGGAAAGGGCCCAGTATGTCGAGCCCCCAGACCGAGAAAGGCCAGGAGAGAGGAATGGTTTGAAGGGCTTGAGCTGGCTGATGAAGCTTCTTTGAATGGAACTGACACGCTTCACACCTGGTGACTAGTGTCATCGCATCCTGGAGGGCGGTGGGCCAGAAGAAGCCTTGCCGAAACGCTTTGCCAGCAAGGGCCCTTGACCCGATGTGGGATCCATATATGCCTCCATGTATCTCCACCAACAGCCCCAGTCCTTCCTCTCGAGGGATACACTTCAATTTCACGCCGTTCGGCCTCTTTCTGTACAGGACATCATCGACGAACTAGTACATACTAGAGCGATGGGCTACTTTTTCTGCTTCTTCCTGCTCCTTAGGAAGTTCCCCTGTTTGGAGGAATCAGACGGTATGCTGTGCCCACGCTGGAGCCTGGGGCTCGACGGCGAGGACTAAAGGCATTTCCTCCGCTATCGGAGCGGCTGTCTTCATGGCAAGAGCTTAATGCTCTGTCGGAGCTAGCCGTCCCGTGGCGGGCTCAGTGTCTCCGGCAACATCCTTGCCGGCGGCTTCGGGGAGCTCGGCGGGAAAGTACTTGACGGGCCCTGATTTTCTCCTCTTGTTTTGCTCTGTTGATGGATCAACGGATGGCTGAGTTAGCCGAAGCACAAAGGTACCTGGTTCCACAGGTAGCTTGAGGGCAGCGTGTTTTGATAGGTATTCGGTGATATCATTCTCCGCTCGGGGAACGTATTTTGCCTGTATACCGTCAAAACGCTCTTCCAGCTTTCTCACTTCATCGACGTAGGCCTTCATCAATGGGCTCTGGTAATCCTTGTTGACTTGTTTGACGACAAGTTGCGAGTCGCCTCTGACGACGAGTTTCTTGATTCCGAGGTCCGCCGCGATCCTAAGACCGGCAAGCAGCCCTTCGTACTCAGCCATATTGTTTGTTGACACCTCCCTCGGGAAGTGCATCTGGATCACGTACTTGAGGTGCTCTTCGATGGGCGCGACAAGCAGTACGCCAGCCCGGCGCCCTGTTAGGAGAAGCTCCATCAAAGTACATGATCCAGTCGCAACTTGCCTCCTTGCCGGGGAGAGCAGTCTCTTGGGTTTCTTCGTCAGGCGTCGCGGTCTATTCTGCAATGAACTCCGCCAGGACTCGGCTTTGAATCGTCGAGGTACTCTCAAACTTGAGGCCAAAGGTGGACAGTTCCAGTGCCCACTCTACAATCCTTCCCGTTGCGTCTGGATTGTGCAATATCCGTTGCAGAGGGAGGCGAGTGACGACAGTGATTTCGTGCGCCTGGAAGTAGTGACGCAGCTTCCTCGAGGCCATAAGAAGGCCGAAGAGCAGTTTCTGCACACCGGAGTACCTCGATCTAGCCCTCTGCAGGAGGGAACTAACAAAGTAGACCGGGCGCTGCATCATTTTCTTCTTCGGCGACACTTCAATTGGCTGCGTCGTCTCGGCATCGGTGGCATCAGGCTCCGTCGCTGCTATTACCTCATCATCAATTTCTCTCTGTGCCACTAGTGAGGCGCTGGCCACCTGGTTCGTTGCCGCCAGGTACAGCAGCAACGGTTCCTGTGGCCTAGGCGCAACTAGTATTGGCACGGAGGAGAGGTACCTCTTCAAATCTTGCAATGCTGCTTCGGCTTCTGGCGTCCACTCCATCGGGCCCGCCTTTTTCAAAATATTGAAAAAGGGAAGGGCGCGCTCGGCGGACTTGGAAATGAACCTGCTCATGGCGGCAACGCAACCAGTAAGCCGACGCACATCCTTGACTCGCTTGGGCGCTTCAACCTGCTCTATAGCTTTGATCTTGTCCGGATTGGCCTCTATCCCACGCTGTGACACAAAGAACCCGAGAAGCTTGCCAGACGGGACGCCGAAGACGCACTTCTTAGGGTTCAGCTTGAGATTGATCTTGTGTAGGTTTGCAAATGTTTCTTGTAAATCTGGTATGAGGGTTGCCCTGTTCTTGGTTTTGACCACTATATCATCCATATAAGCTTCCATATTTCTATGGAGCTGGGGTTCAAAACCAATCTGGACCGCCCTTGCAAACGTTGAACCAACACTCTTCAACCCAAAAGGCATCTGTATAAAGCAATACGTACCACATGGGGTGATGAATGCCGGTTTCTCTTCATCTTCCCTTGTCATGAAGATCTGGTGGTAGCCGGAGTAGGCATCAAGGAATGACAACATATCACACTCAGCTGTGGAGTCAACAATCTGGTCGATGCGTGGCAACGGGAAGGGGTCTTTGGGACAAGCCTTATTAATATCTGTGTAATCAATACACAGCCTCCACTTCCCATTTGCCTTGCGCACTACCACCGGATTGGTCAACCACGTTGGATGGAGCACTCCTCTTACCAAACCCGCTGCTTCCAGTTTCTGGATCTCCTCTGTGATGAACTCTTGTCGTTCCAAAGCTTGCTTTCTGACCTTCTGCTTGACGGGCCGCGCATGAGGACAGACAGCAAGATGGTGCTCAATCACCTCCCTGGGAACGCCGGGGATGTCGGATGCTTGCCATGCAAACACATCGACATTCGCCCGCAGGAAGGTGACGAGCGCGTCTTCCTATTTGTTGTCAAGGGTGGAGCTTATGGTAAAAGCTCCTCCCGTGCCGTCCTCCTTGACAGAAACCTTCTTGGTTTCCGGCGGTGTGGCCCTGGACTTCTTATTTCTGTCGGCGGAGCTCTCTGCCACGTCCTCAACGGGAGCGCTACACTCCGAAGAGGTGCGCTTGCCGGAGTGGGTGCCTGAGGTCTCACCGGTCTTCTTCTTTTGCCTTCCCGGGGCTCCAGCGGTAGGAGCAAGCGCCTTAGCAGTGGCGGCTGCTGCAACTGCTTGTTGGTAGAGTTGGTCAGCGCAAATTAGCGCATCCTTCTTGTCTGATGGGATGGTGATGATCGTCACAGGCCCCGGCATCTTAAGGGTGTTGTAGGCGTAATGTGACGCCGCCATGAACTTGGCCAGTGCTGGGCGGCCAAGGATCCCGTTGTAAGGTAAGGGGATCTTGGCAACGTCGAACACAATCCTTTCTGTCCTGTAGTTCAGATCACTCCCAAAAGTCACGGGCAACGTGACCTTTCCCTTTGGTTGACTTCTTCCTGGGTTGACCCCCTGAAACGTGCCCGTCTCTTCGAGGTCTTCATCAGAAATCTGCAATTTCTCGATCACGGCAGGCAAGATTAAGTTCAGACCGGCCCCGCCATCGACTAGCATCTTTGTCACCTTGAGGTTGCGTATTGTTGGTGAAACCAACAATGGCAAGCACCCGACTGCAGTAGTGCGATCAGGGTGATCCTCAGTGTCAAAAATGATAGGTGTGCTGGACCACTTCAGCGGCCTTTGGGCATCAAACGACGGTTCCGCCGCTGTAATCTCACGCGCCCACTGTTTAAGCTGGCGGTGAGAGGTACGCAGCGAGGCGCCGCCATCGACGCACATGGCCTCTGTAGCTTTCTGAAATTCTTGGTCACCAGACTCATCGTACTCTTCGTGATCATCGTCTTTTGGCTTTTTGTCACGGCCCCGGGCAGGCCTCTCCTGCTGTTTATCTTTGTCGCGACGGCCCGCCTGGCCGTCATGCTTATTGCCGGACCCCTCAGCACCGTCCTGGGCTTTCTCCTTGTCCCGCCTCTCATATTCAGCCCTCTGCTTCTCAGCAAGGAGCTCAACCTGTCGGCAGTTCTGGAGATCATGGCCTTTGGTGCGATGGATCTTGCAGTATTGCTTGTCAGAGTTTCTTGGCTTCTCGGCAGCCGCCAAGGCCCGGCAGGCGACACATCCGGCAATTTCCTTGCCGGGGTCATCTGCCTTGGTTTTCTTGGCGGAGCCGGCGTCGTCAGATCCCTTGACGGCAAGCACAGCTTTACCTTTGCGCTTCCTGTTGCGGCGCCGGCCTTTCTTCGCCGGGGCGGCAGTATCCTCATCTGAGGAGTTGGTTTCCACGCCGGCATCTTCGCCGGGGTACTTCCTTCCCTCTTCAGCTCGGGCACATCTGTCAGCAAGAACATAGAGTTCTGCCACATCTTTCACCTTGTTCATTGCTAGTTCTTTGCGCATCTTGCGGTTACGCACGTTCTGATGGAACGCACTGATGATGGCGGTAGGGTGAACATTAGGGATATTGTACTGTACCCGGCTGAACCTCTGTATATACTTGCGCAGACTCTCGCCTCCCTTCTGGGGAATGACATGCAGGTCGCTTGCTTGGACATGGGCTTGGTAACCTCCAGTAAAGGCGCCCACAAACTCATGGCACAAATCCGACCAGGAGGAAATAGAGTCTACCGGCAAGTGCATCAACCACGACATGGCGTTGGGTTTAAGAGCCAATGGAAAGTAATTCGCACGCACCTTATCGTCGCGGGCTCCAGCGGCTTGCATCACGATGGTGTAGATGCTGAGGAACTCAGACGGGTGAGTCTTGCCGTTGTACTTTTCACCAACGTCAGGTTTCAAGGTGTGGTGAGTGGGCCACTCGAACTGCCGCAGCTCACGGGTAAAAGCCGGACAGCCTACCTCGTAAGGTAGGCCTCCAGGGCTCTCCGGGGCCGGGTGGTTCAGAGCAGGCCCTGCTCGCCTGTCCGACTGGTGGCGCGCTCCGCGCCGGTGCTCGATAGTGGTTCGAGCGTCTTCATGGGCTCGTTCCCGAAGAACTTGGCGCTGGTCACAGTGGGTCCGCGGGTCAGACGATGCTATGGAGATGTCGTCGCCCGCAACGTCGCGACGAGCCGGCGTCCGCGGTACCGGATGGGGAAGAGGTGAATGCACCGTGGTCGCGGCGCTGCCGGCTTTTCCGCCACTGGTCCGCGGCACTCCATCGGAGCGTCGACCCGGGGGCCCCACCGGACTTGGTTCGTATTTGTTGGCCACCGCAACAAGGCTTTGGATAGTGGCTCTCCATTCGTCAAGTTTCCCCGTAGTGGGAGGAAAGTCGAGGAGCAACTATGCGCTCGCCAGGGCCTCTGCTGGCGTCGCTGGCAGCAAAACGTGCACGGATCGCGACGCGCTTCGACTTCTGACCATGTCAGAAGGAGCTCTATCACGACCCCACGGTCGCATGCCGTTTTCACCAGCGCCTCGGCGAGTGGGCAGGTCTTCTATGTCCCGGGAGTGGCGCTCAGGGCTCTTCCCGTGGCGACGCCCGGGATCTTCGGCGTGATTACGCCGTTCGTCGCGCGCTGCCTGGGAGGAACGCGCTGTTGGCGCCGGCGTGGGAGTCTTGGAGGCCCTTGCGTCGCCTTCGGCCGGGGCGGCGATGACCTTGGAAGGCCCCGCTCCACCCGCGAAGGGCTTGGCTCCGCCTTTGGATTTGGCGACGTGCGGCCCATTACCAGGCGCACAAACATCGCCGCCTCCCAAACTCCGGCTGCTGGGATGGTGTTGGTGTTCGCGAGCAGCGCCCCTGGTCCTTTCTGCGACCGGTCCGCTACTCGCCCGTGTCGGGACGGGTTGTCCGGCTTCCGACTGGCCAACCGCCACCGTCGTCTTCTTCTTAGGCGCCATGATGATGAAGAAGCGCCGAACTAACTGCTAAAGCCGATTCTCACAACTGCGCCCCCTACCTGGCGCGCCAAAGATGTCGGTGGGAACGACACCTATGGGATCACAAGAATCCCTACTGTGGTTAGCGGGGCGCGGGATCGTGAGAAGAGCGGATCAAACAGATAGCACACGGTTCGTTTATCCAGGTTCGGGCCGCGAGGATGCGTAAAACCCTACTCCTGCTTTGGTGGATTGTATATATGTGTTCTTGAGCTAGCTATGGGGCGTGAGGAGCTCCAAAAAGCCGAATCCTTCCTCTGGTCGCCTCGGGCCTCCTTTTATAGAAAAAAGGGGTTTCCACAGTGGCACACAGGAGGTGGAAAGGGTACAGTGCTGCGAGGTTATCCCTCGCATCACATGACAAGGCGCATTTAATGCGAAGTGTCCTTGCTTTATCGGGGACGGGGGAGAAACCTGTCTTGTCCGTCGCCGCTCCTTCTTGTGTCAACACGCGCCCTGGCCAGCGACGCCTGCGATGCCATGTAGGTAGGCAGGCAGCTGAGGTGGCGTAGTGGTGGGTCTTCACGAAGATCTGCATGCCGCCATGCGGGTGCCTGCCCAGCTGGTTGGGTCGGCAACTGCATGCATGCGGTGGTGGAGGTTTAGTCGGCGTGGGCCTGATGGTGGCCCTGCGGGTGTCCTTGGTAAGGGCCTTGCCGGGGCCCCGGCAAGGGTCTTGCTGAGGTGCCTGCTGTCATCCCCGGCAAGGCGCTTGCCGGGGGCCTTGTGGTCTTCCTCGGCTGGGATCCCGCCAAGGGTTGTCGTCTCCTTAGTGCGTATCTGATCTTGAATGTCTTCACAAAGATCTGCATGCCGCCACGGGGATGTCTCCCAAATCCTTGCCCTTTGGGGGCTGTGGACTCAAGGGTGATTTGCTCCGTAGGCGCGGGATGAGTCGCCGTGGCAAGGGTCTTGCCGGGGCTGCTAGAACTGTCTCCCGGCAAGGATCTTGCCGAGGGAGTCCGCTTCGTCCCCTTTGATCTTCGTGGTCTTGGCCTTGGCGTCGTTCTAATTCTCTTGAGCTTCGGTCTTACCCTAACTCACCTCCCTTGCCTTGCTTGGTGTGGTGGTATCCGCGGCTCAGACTGCCCGTGCACAGTTATAGGGGTACAAAAAGTGTACCCCTCTTTTGTACACTGACATTCACTTAACAATTCAGTACATGATTCAGTTATAAATTCAGTAACATTTTCATTTAAATATTCAGTTGTAAATTCAGTAATTGAGTAGGTTGAAATTGAGTTTAACATTCAGTAATTTCATGTAATTGAGTAGGTTCAAATTGAGTTTAACATTCAGTAATTTCAGTTAATGTTTAGGTGCCTACTACATACACTTAGAACCCTAGAACTACATAAACACTTCACTTACATGTCTGACCACATAAACAACCTACAACAGTAATCCTATAACACTAGAATCACAAACACTTAGAACCCTAACCCTAGAACCCTAACCCTAGAAACCAAATCCGGGTACGGAAAGAGAAAACTTACGAGACCCGCCGAAGGAGGATGCGTAGTGATGGCTCCCCTCTGGATCTTCCTTCACGGCCTTGGCGAACGCCCTCGCCGCCGCGTACTCAACACAGTAAGACGGCGACGGCGGCTGTGGAAGAGGCGGAGCCTGAGATGGGTTTGAACTGCCGCAAACCTCTGTTGGATCTGCAGGAGCACCACTGCCACCAGATGCATCGCCAGCACCACCACCACCACCATCATCACCGCCACGCGAGGTGGCCATCACTGGCGGCGAGCAAGGGCGAGAGAGGAGAGGGGAGCGGGGCGAGAGAGGAGAGGGGAGCGGGGCGAGAGAGAGGACAGGGGCGCGGGGGGGACTGTCTGACAAGGACCGACCGGCGCAGCGTTTTGAGCGTTTTGTTCCTAACGGCGCCGTTTGCCTGTCCGTCATGCCACGTCAGCGTTTTCGGGGCCCACCTGTCGGAAAAGAGATCAAACAAGGCTAAACGGCTGTTCAGTGCTTTTTGCAACGGGTTAAGAGATTTTACAGTGTTTTTTGCAATAGATTAACGACTTGATAGTTTCCTGCAAACCTAGCCACAAATGTGGTGGTTTTTTGCAATTGACTTCTTGCCAATTGCCATGTAGTGCCGCAGTACAATATACACGTACGGCATCGATAGATGGATGTGGGCATTGCTGGCTAGGTAGGTGGGAAGCACTGAATTCCGGATGATAGTATATCCCTATGATTGCCCGATACAATGATAGATGGATCGATCGATCCAACCAAGATTGAATGGAACTCCGTATCCCACCTACTCTCGATGTTTCAACTTTCAAACCATATCGACCGAGCCGTAGAATTAAATCTGCAGACGCGGCTTGAGCATGCACGTGATGCGTGTGGAGTGGACGCGCACATGCATGCAATGCAATGCAACGCAACTTGACGCGGCACGTATGTATACGTACGTAGACCCAAAGGAAATCATGGTAGAGCTAGAGATCGATGGCAAGAGATCCAAGGAGCCCTGTACGCAGCATGTGTAATGAATACACCATCATTTTCAAGAAAAACCGGACCCTTCTCGATTAATTATGGAAAACTGAATGAAAACCCCAAAACGAGAGAAAAGGCACTAGAGCTTGGGGATAAGGACAAGGCAAAACTATTTTTCAAAATTTCCCAGCTAATCCATCACTTTTAAAAATGCAAAATGCAAAGCTTGGCTAACCTAGCTGGCATGAATCGATGTGCGTACGTTGGCAATCAAGATATCCGGTCCGGAGCGCGACCGATCGGCGGTACGTAGCGTATAGCCCGGTGTACCCATGCTGCCATGCATGTGAACTGGAAATTTGAACCATGCATGGCGTGCAACGGATGCATGGTTGCATATACAGCGTACGTACGCCTAACTACGTGGCAAATGAGAGATTTATTGACTAAGCCGTTGTTTAGATCCACGGGAGAGCGCGTACAGTGTACCAGTACCGTTCACTTGGTGCAAATTAATGTGGGTACTAGCTAGACTAGATAGGGGTTTGTACGTGGTATAGACTTGTCAACGTACGTACGAGATGCATGAAAGAAGTGCTAAATTTGTAATGTTACTACAGTTGTCGCCTGCTCGTTACTCCCTACTGTCGTGGACAAATCTAGCGCAGCAGCTAAGCAGTGACCTCGATTAGTTAGCAAACAACCATGCAATTCAAACTTATATGATTTGAAACAGTCTGCTAAAAAATGTAAGATGTAAGGGTTTCTTCAACGCGAACCTTCAAATCGCCCATATATGTTCGGACCGCACAATATGAAAGTATTTTGCCATCCAACGTGATTCTGTATCCGTCGGCTAGCCGCTTCGGACGTTTTTTCCCGCAAACCGGAGGGGGGGAGGGAGGGGGGCTTTACGGGCATTCGAACCGTTGCCACACACACGTCTGGCAACTCTGGCCCACCCAAACCCTCTCCCGTGCTTTCACGAACGGATGCGCTGCATCAGTGACAGCCCAGAGCCGCAGCAAACGACATTGGTGTTGCGCAATGTGACCGGATGGGAGGGCGGTGCTGACCGACGCGGCCTCTCGGGCGATGCCTCCGTCGCACTCGGGGTCCGTCTAGCTCCTCGGCGGCTAGCTCCTCAATGAAGGTGGAGATCGTGATCTTCTTCGGTGGCGAGGAGGACCAGCCACTGCTAAAGCCCATCCTCTTGCAGGACACGGTGTATGCGGTGACAGGTCGTCGAATATGAGGAGCAGATGGAGTTGATGCTCCGTCGCTCGCTCCTCCACGACCACGGTCCGACGGTGCTACCGGAGACGCTTCTCTGCGTAGTGAAGCCGAAGCCTCCTTCCCCTTCCCGCTCTCCCTCGCGCAACCATGACGTTTAAATTGGACGCCGCGTCAAGGAGGAGCGGGTGTCACCACCTCTTGCCGCGTCAAAGCCGGAGCGGCCGTCGCCGCCTCCCCGCCGCCTCAAAGAGGGGTGGCTCTCGTGCCTCCTCTACACGCGAAGGAGGAGCCGCTCTCATCGCCACCTCCTCTACGTGTGAAGGAGGAGCCGCTCTCATCGCCGCCTAGCCACATCGGTGATGGCCTGCTCCATGCAATCGCCGTGAAGGCGCACGCTCGCATTCTATACTACCTTGACGGCGGCCGTGGAGGCAACTCGTCTTCCCGAAGCACCAAGACGGC
>NC_041392.1:108396398-108411747 GCF_002162155.2 Triticum dicoccoides | reverse complement strand
GGCGCCGGGCAGAGTTCGCAGACTCCGACGCCCCGCCGCTGCCTCGTGGACCCGGAGCTAGCAAATGGCCCCTGGACCGGTCGAAGACCACGACGAACACGAGCAAAGCGCCATCTCCGCCGTCTCGATGAGGAGATGGTCAAGTACGACCAGGAGTGGTCTCTCCACGAGACCACCACCGTAACCACCTCCGTAGACGCTCATGCATACGAATATACTGGTGGAAATATACACACGTTCCTATGAACTCACACACATCCTACCTTATGAGCACCTTCGGGAGACTGATCCGGCACATCATTTTGACATTGACAAAGTTGTTATAGACGTCTTCGTAATCGACAGGAACATCTACTCCCACCAAATGCAGATGATTAATTACCAACACGAGTTGCGCACTTATTACCGTGCGTCGCTCGTTCGTATGTGCAGTAGCAAGTTGATCGATACGTGGGTACTACGGCATTACGGCGTTGCTTCTGACTCGGCCGTGGAACGGAACCGGGGGAAATTTTGAAATGGAACGGTCAACCGCTGCCGCCCTTTCCCCGTTCGGAGCTGTACCGCGCCGTTCACGTATGGCTTCCCGTCGTAGATAGATCCGGTTTTTGAATTTTTCACATGGCGATCACTCCCCGGTATAAGTACTACTACGAGTCTACAACTTTCCTACTGCGTAGTAATTAGCCTTTTGAAATGGCCCAAGCAGGTACACGCTCCACGGCCGGGCGTCCCTTTTTTAGTTTGAGCAGAGATTACCGCATGGTTAATTGCATTTTACTGATCTGAGCACAAATTACCGCTTGAACAATTTCTTTTACAGTTATGTAGCACTAGCACCTTGCATGAGCAATGGCTTTGTTCTTCTTTGCATCTTGCACAAAGCGTCCATGTGTTAGAAGTTGATAGCCTGCCGTCTCTGATCGGTGCCCCTGCTGCACTGCCTTTCCCTAATCTGGTCCGTCGGATGCTCCATCCAACGGCTGTGCGGACATAGTGCCAGGCCCAGAAATGCTCCGGCAGCTCCCTGCCAGCTTCCTTTTCCAAGGCGCTGCAAGCCTGCAAAGCTGCAAGCCATGCCATGGCAGCAGCGCACTGCACTGCCATGGTAGTACTCCCACTATTCCCTCCCGCAGAAACGGCACCGGGCTCAGGCCGAAAATTCCCTTCTTCCCCCCCTATTCAGCTGCTGTCACGCCGGCCTGCCCTGCCCTGCTCTGCCCGGCGCACGCACACGCGCTCTGCCGCTGCACGGCGCGTCAGTAACTCGCAGAATCACAGCTTCCATTTCAAAAGCAGAAGGTGAAAATGGAAGCGCGCCACAGTCGCCGGCGTCAGTGCATGCATGCATGCTCATACCTGCAGCTGTACCGCCTCCGCCGCCTTCACTGCGGCCCCGGCGACGCGCATGGGTTGCCCGCCCCCGCACTCAATTCCCCCGCCTGCGCTTTCAGTTAAGGTACCTCCAGTACGTGCCCGGGTCCATCCATCGCCATTAGTTTAGCTCCCCGTTGCCACGATTAATGGCGCCCCCGGCTAGCTTCCAAAGCCGATTCATTAGCTCGATCCGGCCGTGCTGCATTTAATTGGGGCTATTTTTGAATGTGCGCTGAGATTTCAGCTTGCCGCGCAGCCAGCCGGTGCTCTTTGTTCGGCCGGATATACCCTGCTCCTAGTTCTAGCCGCCTCCTATAAATATCGGGCGCCGCCGTGCATCGTAAATCGATCGACCGCGAACAATTCGAATTACCCATCTCCCGCCACGCGCACCCACCTCCCACTCCCACCTACGGGAAGCAAGCTTGTAATCGGGGTAACGAACTGACGATCGATGGCCCGTTTAGTTAGAGATGGCGGTCGTGGACGCGGAGTGGCGGCTGTGGAGGAAACGACGCCGCCACTGCCTCTGCCTCCGCCGCCGCGCCTGGCGTCGGCGGCGCTGTCTTCCTCGTCACCGGCGTCCATCCGTGCGCTCCTGTCGAGGACCGGTGGCGGGGCGGACTGCCAGCAGTCGCCGCGGTCGCTGCTGTCGCGCATCCTGCTGCGCGGCGGCGATCATAACGGCGGGAACGGAGGAGGGTCGTTCGGGTGCCGGGTCAGGCTGCCCCGGCGGTACGGTAGTAGCAGCTCGTCCGTCGGCGAAAGTAACAGGGAGGAGAGGAAGGATGACGGCGCCGCCTCCGAGCAGTCGGCGGACGACGTCGGCTCCACCAGGGTCAAGGTCGTGCAGCGTGCGCCGGAGCTGCCCATGGACACGCCCCGGAGCTCTCTAGGTAATTGCTAACTCTCGCAATGCGGCCGCACTGATCGTCTACAACTCGTAGCGATTAGATGATGATGTTGATGTTGATGTTGATCGGAACTTGTGAATGATCGTTGGACTTGCGCATGCATGCAGGCAGGAAGAAACCGGAGGAGGAGGTGATGTCCATGAACCTTGGCCTGGGCGCGAGCCTGGTGCTGCTGCTCTCCAAGAGCGCGGTGGAGCTGAACAAGATGGTGGAGCTCCGCGCACAGATGGAGGCGCTCGTGTCGGAGATCCGGCACGAGACCGTCGGGAAGGAGAAGCAAGGCGGCTCTGCTCCTGCCTATGCTCCGGCCGCGTCGTCCTCCTCCTCCCAGGAGTCCACCGTGATCAAGGACCCCATCGCTCGCGCCGAGGACGCGCTGTCCGACAACTGCTCCGGCGCCCGGACCGCTGATCGCCGCCAGCTTTCGGCCGCCGTCGTAGCGATGGACCATAACAAGATGGAGGCCGAGCTACAGGTCGAGCTGAGCCGCATGCAGGCGCAGCAACGCGCCATGCACGCGCCCATGCGAGGGCTCGAGGCACGTAACGTAACGCACGTAGTACGATCGAGTGTACCTCACGCATATCTTGAGTAGCACGTACTCCATGCATGCACGCATCCCGTTCCCACGCGCGTTTGCTGATGATGCACGCGTCTTCTCTTTTGGCAGCTGCCGCCGCTGCAGGTGAAGACGACGAGGAGCGCGCACGTGTCCGTCGCGACGACGTCGAGGAGCTGCGTCCTCGACCACGCGGCGCAAGTGAACGCCGACGAGGAGGAAGAGGATCAGCACGAGGAGGACTACGAAGAGGACGAGGAGGAGGAGGAGGATGAGGACGACGACGACGGTGGGGAGGTGGTGGACCGCGACAGGAGCCCCCCGCACGGCGGCGTGTCGGCGCGCGCGCTGGAGCGGCGGCTGCACGAGCTGCTGCAGCGGCGGCAGCAGGACCGCATCGTGGAGCTGGAGGCGGCGCTGGACGGCGCGCAGCGGCGGCTCCAGGAGCGGGAGCGCGAGGTGGTGTGGTGGCGCGACGCCGCCAAGCTCGTCTCCCACCGCCGCGACGAGTCCCGCCGCCTCCGGTGCACCGCCTCCGAGGCAGTCCGATAAGCACACGCACACGCGTGTGTCAGTTCTGGGTTCACGTGTGCGTGGCAGCTCGCTCGCTAGTAGCTAGTAATGGCGGGTCAGCCGCCATGTCAGGGTGGGCAGTTGGGGTTTGTGGCGGGAGAGGCGAGGTCTTGGGATCACGCTGCGCGGATGAGGCGGTGTTAATAACAGCTCCCGATGGAGCTCGGTTTGGCGCGCAAGCGCGCGCTCAGAGATGGCGGGAAGGGATGTGGGGGGCGTGTTTTGGCGGGAAAGGCGTGTGTGGTCTGCACTGTAATAAAAGTTTTGTTTCAGCTGTCCTGCTGCCCGATTGATTGCTTGTTTTGTTCTGCTTCCAGAAAAATTCTGCGAGGGAAAGAGAAACCGGGGCCAGGTTTCTGAATTCGGTCTGAGCTCTGCTCTGATTTTCCAAATTCTGCGAGGGAAAAAGAACCGGGGCCAGGTTTCTGAATTTGGTCTGAGCTCTGTTGTGCTCTGATTCCAAATTCTGCGAGGGAAAAAAGAACTGGACCTGGTTTCAGAATTCGGTCTGAAGTCTGAACTCTGTTCTGATATTCCAAAATCTGGGAGGGAAAATGGGTAGGGACCAGGTACTAGCGTAGTACATTATCTTGAGCAGCAACCGTCCGATTCTGATGGAATTTACTGGGGGCTGCGGCTCAGCAGAGGCATTCATTGGGCGGCAAAATGGCAAAGCCGACGGGGAGGGCGTTAGAAAAATTGACAGACGCAGCAGTAACAGTGGTAAGAAATAGAAGGAGGAGAAGCTGCTCTTCCCAGTGCTTGCCGGGGCAGGCGCAGACGCCGGCAGCAGCAGAGCGCGTGCAACTGCAAAAGCAGGCAAACCTCAACCCCCTCCCATGATCCGGGAGTTTTCACTTTCAGTGGCCCTCCCTGGTGCGGCCAGGTGCAGAATGGGGATGTCTTTGTATTCAGTAGACGTAAAAGACAAATTTTGTCATAAATAACGCCAAATTCAAATCTTCTTTTACCAATTGACAAAAGAAGTAGTCATTTTCTCGCTGCGTAAATTCGGATATGGCGGGCACATGTCATGTCATCTTCTTTCAGGAAAATACTCTTTTGGTTTTATTTTTGAGAAACTACTCTTGGTTTCTTAAGCAGTCATAGAATTTGATTCCACCCAAAGGTTTTTTTAGGGGTATTCCACACAGAGGTTTGAGCCGTTGCAGCCACGGCATGTGGAGGTTGCTGGTTGCGGCCCGAACAAACACAACCTGAGTGCACTTACGCTGCTCACCCCTCCTCCTCCCTTCATCTGGATACTGCGAGATCCTATGGTCCAATAACCGGTCCACCTCCTTGGCAAAACTTTTTATACGAGTACAACTGAAGGTCAAGTTTTCTCAAAAAAGTTTCAGATTTTTTTTGACTTATGTTGCAACTATTAAGTTAAATTTTCATATCAGATGCATATGCACCCGACCCGAGAGCCAAAGGTGCTTGTCCCATGCCATGCTTGATTTAAATTGGGTTGTAATTGAACTTTTGTGACATGTTAGATGCATGCTATGTTTACGAAGTTAACTTAAATCGGGTTATAATTACTTAAATTGGGTTGTGTTTGAGGCCTTTGCGATGTCAAGGAGGTACTACGAGGGTGAGGGAATCGTGCCATTGATGATTTTTTTTTTTGTTGTTGTTGTGAACAAGAACCAACTTTCATCTTCGGAATAACTTGGGCATCTAGTTCCATGCATGAACCTTTTTTTGGTTCTGAACTGGAATCGCCCTGATTCCAAAGTTTAGCGAGGGAAAGAGAGAACTGGAACCAGATTGCAAAAAACCGTTCCGTGGTAATCCGTTGCCGCTCCAATTTCCGGGAGGGAAAATGACCGGGGACCGGTTAACGTACGTACGTACGTTATCTCGAGCAGGGATTGCCCTGACGGACCCTCTGATCGAATTTACTGGGGGGCTGCGGCTCAGCAGATTGGCAGCAAACACGCTGTGCTACAGCGGTGTGCTCGTCTGTTTGCATGGGCATTGGGCAGCAAAAGAGAAGAGTGACGGGCCGTTAAAAAGAAAGAACAGACAGCTGCCCGCGCAGCAGCAGTAACAGAGGTGAGAAGGAATAGAAGGGAAGCTGTAGTAGCTGCTCTGCTATGCTCCAAGTCCGGTGCCGTGGCAGGCAGAGCGTGTCCAAAGACAGGCAAATTTCACGTACGTGCTCGGAAATGGGCTTCAGAATGTTTAACCCCTCATCCTCAAAAAAAAAAAAAGTTTAACCCCTAGCAATGAAAAACAGCTGGGACGAGCGGCTTCTCTTGATCGCTAATCTATGCCCTGTTGTGATTTGTGTTGGTGTTCACCACTCGCTGGCCATCGATGTTGCTTACCAAGCGAGGTTCAGAGTTATAGATGGTTCAGGTCTTGGCTGAATTCTCAAGAGTTATATCAACGTTTCCCAGAGTCAAAGTGATGGAATTCCTTGCTAGAGCTCACATGAAGTGTCATTTTTTCTATGGGCAATACCTGGGTATGGTATACCAGGCAAATGGTCCGCGATAAAAATGATTTTTTTTTTCGAGCTCAAGAACCGGAAACTCTTGTGTATCGCACTAGGTAATCATCAATCTACAATCACAGTGGATGAAAAACAGAAAGGTGTTACACAAAGCAAGAGAAAACTTTTATTACACGGGATCATAATTTGCATTCTAGGAACGCAATGTCCTCGGCTTCGATGGCGAGAATCACCTTATGATCGATTGTCATTGTTGGTGAAGCGCTTGCTTCTGATGGAAATGAGGCATTGCAAAAAGAAAAAACCAAAAAAAAAAAAATTGACGCTACATCATCTTTAGCTTCAGTAACAAGCATGGAGGCCACGACAACCTGGCCTCACGCCCGCGCTAAAACCCTTTCACCTATGTTTAACCCCTTGCAGAGACATTGCTGAGCCAGTTTAGTAATGGAATGAATTGTTCCGGGTCAAAAAAAAAAACACTTGCAGAGACAAAGGAGAATTATGAAATGATGGAGATGGTAGATCAGTCAACCTTCTGAATAGTTTCAGCACTAAGCTTCTACAGGGACCAGTTTTGCCACCTGCTAAATAAATATCTAGCCGGGTAACTGACTAAGCAGCGGTGACGGCTGGCGGCTCTGCTCCAGGGATATCTTGCAACGACGCCTTTATGTACTTCCAACCACGTTTGTTAACCCCACTGATTCTTATCGGAGCATCGGCTGCTTGCACGCCTGCAGGAGAAACATACAGATACACCTTAGATCAACCAAAATGAGGAATCTGGCAAACATAATCCTGACATCGGTTAGCAACTTCAGGTATTTCATTTTATACGCGTGTGGCAGGTTTCTACATATTTGAGAACAAGGGTATTGCTTTCTGACTCAGTAAATCTTGGTTGTGCCAGGATTCTTCTACATTAAGCGTATGTCCTAACAGTTTGTTGAAGACCAACAACAGTAACCATGCTGTGACTTTTGCAAACAGCAGGGAAAACATGATCTATCTTGGTCCAGACATAAGAAAAAGAAGTAATAACTTGGGGTAACTGGGGCAGCAAATAACTGAATGTTTTGACATGGCCTAGTGATGCAATTGATACAGCGGTTAAACCTGGTAAATAGCTGTTGCATGTCCTAGCTTCTTTTTTCTTTTCTTTCTGGGATAAAGACATTGCAATGTCCTAGAAAATGTACCATACGCCACAGTATGAATTGCTAGGAAACTTCAGTTACACTGCATATCGACATGAAGTATTTGACAGAGGAAACATATTGATTGCCTTACCTAAAGGCTTTCCACCATGAAAAATATCAAACACGAATTAGCCAGGACACTATAAACCATTATGACAAAGCTACCGAAATCAGACAGATTCTAGCACAACCAAATTAATCTGAGAGCAACAATCTGCAACGAAAACCGAAACAGAGCCTGGTGCACACGACAATCTGCAATCTCCATCCAAGGGGAGGGGGGCCATTCATGTTCTACTATTCGACACACTCTATCAGTTCTCTTACACTCCACCAACCCACTAAATTAACGGACAGTAAGCAGGGGGGTGCGAGGACTCACCGGCCTTGTGCCGAATCCCCCACGCCTTCCCGTGGCGGCCATCCTGCATCAGCACATACAGAGATCACGAAACCACAGTGAAGGCGCGGAGATGAAAACAAGAGATCAATTTTCTCCTCCGCAGAGATTGTTATAGATGGCGGCGATGGTGACCTTGTAGAGGTTGATCTTGGTGATCTGGTAGGAGACGTCGCGCCAGGTGGTCTTGGCAACCCTGTAGCCGACGCCCCAGTCCGGCAGGAACTGCGCCACGTCGAACAGGTCCTTCTTCTTGTTCCTCCTCGCCTTGGCCGCCGCCTCTCCCTCTGCCGCCGCGGCCGGCGTGGTGGCGCTGGTGCTCAGGGCCCTCGCGGTTGTCGGCGGCGCGAGCCCGATGGACCGTCGGAGAAGGCCGCCCGCGGCCCTCTGCGCCATGGCCGTCCGGAGTGGCCTCGAGGGGTAGCGGGTGGAGGAGGAGGCGAGCTCCCGCGGGTGGAGCGTGGACGGCAGACGCGGCGGCGGCGGCCGGCCGGGAGTAGCTAGGGTTTCCCGTGGAGCTTGCCGGCTGACTTCGGCCGATCTGGGCCGCTCACTACGCTGTAGTGGTTTGCAAAGAACGGTACGTGGGCACTCCAAATTTAGAGAAGAGTCGATAATACTAGCACACATGCCCGTGCGTTGTAACACGAGAGAAAAAAATGATGTGATTTATTTTAAAATTAAGGTCAATTGTCATGAATCAAGTTAGCTGAATTGGGGATAAATTTGATAATGATGTTTGGACATGGGACATGGTTTCTTGTCATCGGGTAGCAAAAGAGCCCGTGCATTATAAAGGGAGAAAAAATAACACGCGCTCTTAATCCAATAACAATACTCAAGATCACAAATAGGTCTATGTCCTTTATTTTAGCAAGGCTTGGCATTTGTGTTGCCGCTTATCCTCCTTCTCACCCTCGCTGGCGTTGGCCTCGGTTTTCACATAAAGCAATACGTGTTTGAATACGGTTAATCCTAAGGTGTGTCTCTCCCTCTCTGCCTCTTTCTCTCCAGAAATCTGTTATTTTTTCCATTTAAGGTTTTTTAGAGGTGTGCATGTGTAGTTATCGATGTTTTTTCCCGTCTCTATATGGTTTTAGTGGGTGTTTATTTGTAATCTGAATCGCCACCGATACAAAACAAAAATAGACCGTGTGCTATAGATTATAAGTTTGCTTTCGAAATAATATTTCAAAAATATTTAACAGGTAAAAATAACAATATATTCAGATTATACACATTTTTAATCAAATTTTATATATAACATGTTAAAATAGGAGTTACGGTTTAAAATATATGAATACTTTAAGAAAGCATTTATTTGACTTAAATATCTTCCAAAATAATTTTTAAAAAGATTTAGTAGGTAAAAATAATATATTTATTCGTATTATACACATTTTTCTAATCAAATTTCATATATAACATGTTAAAATCAAAATTACAATTTAAAAGATATGGATAATTCAGAAAAGCATTTGTTTAATTTAAATATGATCCGCGGGTGAATTATCTGGAAAGTCTGAGGGTTTCTGAGAAAAATATAAAATAACGATTCGGTTGTGACTTAAGTGTGTATTGCCGGTTAATTTACATAAAATATAGGGGGTTTTATGTAAAATTGTGTGACGGACCGCCACAAGCACTAGGCCGGGCCTAGTGACTAGCTCAATGGTACAATCCTAGTGATGACATGCATAGACATGATGAAGGGACATTTACGCGGAGATAGAGAACATTAGAGATGATGACCGAGGTAGCCGTCTACGAGATGCCAACATCCCCACTCATATGATTGTCAAAACAAATAAATGAATGTTCAAACCTCGATCAAATGAGATTTCTCAAGTTCCAACCGATCAAACTTAGTGGATTATTAGAACCTCAAGATCCCCCGTTCATTTATCTTGGGTGTAAAGTATTGTTTTGTCAAATATATAAGAGACTCGACCATTGCAACCATAAGAAACCCATTAACTTTTGCTATGATGTGGGGAAAAAAACATGTATATAAGTAGTACACATGGCCGCATTTTCTTCTTAATTTTCACGTGTTACCCATTCACATGCAATGTTGATCTTATTGGTGTCGTTTCAATTCACCCGGATGTTTTGAAAAGACAATATGACCACATTTCTGTGAAATGAGGACCGCATCCAACTTGAATGATCGTGATGGCATGAAGTAGAGAGCAACTCACCTTTTGTTAACTAACTTACCTAAAAGAACGTCGTTTTTGGGAACTATAGTAACTTTTTTTGGACAACTCAATAAAATGCGCCATAATAGCTTTCACTTAAGAAAAAAACTTTGCTTAGAGGAGCATTGATACTGGGCAAGATATTTTCTAGGATCGGTCTAGCGAGCGGCCGGCTGCTCGCTACACTTTGCGAGTGGCCGGCCTAAAATTGTAAGTTTTGGTCCCTAATAATCTATAAATAGCAATTATCTAGTGTGTGTGTCTTTTTTGTCAGTTAGTAGATATTTTGTTAGCATTAAATGCGTACAACAAATGCGTACAGACTAGTCTGTGAAACACATTTATTTTCGCCTCTTAAATATTTAAAAAGTCATATCTTTTAAACCACACGTTGAAATTCAGATCCGTTTTCACCTTTGGATTCATCGTGACGAGATCTTCGAAACTAGATTCCGCATGGGTATGTTTCGACGAATTTTGTTGATGCCAACTTTGGTGCTATATGGTGCAACTAAAGTATTGCATTGTGCAACTAGAATACATTGCCGCGCCAACTGAGTATATGTGTGTGTAACTAGTCCTGCCAACTAAATATCAATGCGTGTGCAACTAGTGTCCTGCCAACTAAACATCAATGTATGTGCAACCAGACTATATTACAAGCCAACTAAGCATATGTGTGTGCAACTAGTCTTCCTGCCAACTAAACATCAATGTGTGTGCAACTAGACTACATTACAAGCCAATTAAACATCAATATGTGTGCAACTAGACTACATTACAAGCTATGACAACTCATATGCGACTATGCGGACCAGATTGTGCAACTCTGTGGCCATGCATGTGCCAACTAGGACTACTATGTGTGCAACTACAAATACTGTGGATGCAGCTCCAAAAAACTGGGTTTGAAAAAAATTGCACCATGCAGTACTAAACTTGCACAAAGCAGTACTGAAGTTGCATAATATAGCGCCAAAGTTGGCATTAAATTTTTTTTGTCGAAACATACTCATGGGGGATCTAGTTTCAAAGATCTCTTCGCAAAAAATTCAACAGTGAAAACGGATCTGAATTCCGATGCGCAGTTTAAAAGATATGGCTTTTTAAAAATTCGGAAAACCAAAATAATTGTACGTGAAGTTGTTTCTTTTAAATTAGACTAACTAGTGTGAACACATTAAATACTGATAATGACATGCATTAACAGACAAAAATACAACTCATGGATGGTAAGAAAGCCCAGCCGCTCGTTCTCTCCAGTTAGGGCATCCCCAACAGGTTGTATGTTAGTCTTGGTAGTAAAATGTCCATGTCATCAACCAACAAGCTATCATACAACTATTCTAATGGGTTGCATGTAAGCTATCCAATAGATGGTGAGACAATAAATGTGATTGCTCTCTATTTCACTTCGGAGCTTGTGCAAAGGTTGTTGGTTAATCTACATACAACTTTGCTCTTTCTCCACATTTAATACATGTCACATCATCACTATGTTCTAGGTGATAAATTTACCAACACCTATCTCACGACTGTTGGAGATGCCCTTAGCGCGCGGCCACTTTTTAGATTTTGGGTATTTTCTATTCTTCTCGTAATTTCCTTGGGCCCATTCAATACCTCTCCAATTCTCCCCTCAAGCCCAGTAATCAGCCCGTCACTACATTCTCCCTCAAACAGATCCCCTTCTGTTCTCACCTCGCAGCGCCGCACCACGGAATCACGCCGGCCGGCGAGCACCACCGGCATCCAGGCGGCGGCTAACGGCAAGCGGCGAACGTAGGTAAGCTCTTCCCCCTCCGTTCCAGTCCCCAGTCGCTGAATCCATTCGCCCGCTCGAAGAAAAAAGAAACGTCTCGTCCCCAGCCTCTCAGGCCGGCGAGCCGAGCGGAGCGCTGTCTTAGACAACCCGTCCGTTAGTCTCCGGCGACTCGTCCGTCTCGTCCTCCTCCTCCTGTGTGTGTCGTCGTACCCGGCGACGCCTCCTCCTGCGGCAGCATCCACTATTCCTCTTCCTTCTTCCACGAGGCCACGACGGCATGATTTTTTAGGGTTAGGGCATTTCACCCATGGCGTGCCTCCCGTGCAGGGCGCAGGCCTCCGCCTCATCCAGAGTTGATTTAGCAGAGAACAAGGTCGATCAATTTGTTCCTCGTGCTTTGTTTTCTGAATTTGTCTTTCGACCTGAATTTTGTCATACATCTCACAATGTGAGTCTGATGGAGTGTTTTTTTTTTCCGAAGGTTATCTGAGAAAATGTTTGTTAGTTGGAGACCAGTGCGTGTATAGGGTATGTTGTATATCAGTATATGGCCCCGTGTTCCATTTGACTGCTGCTGGCAAATCAAAGAGAAACATATCATGGAAGAGAGATAACTTTTGTTTGGGAAACTCAAGGAGAAATGAAATTAATTAAGTTGATGTGGTAGTATCCTCAGACTGTGCATCTTGGGTTGTTGATTAATTACTTGTCCTGGAGACTGCTGCACTTTGTATCTTCTTGGTTCCTTACTGATTCTGCTAGATGACCTAGCAGGGGAGCTTTGTAATCGTTAAATTAGAAGAGCTAGTCTGAACTTGTTTGCTGCGGCATTTTGATGAAAAGCCATCCTTACTTTTATTTATTTATTCATTTTGTGCTTCTGCTTCGGTTTGTTTTAGTTTTAGTCTTTAGAAGTCCTATGCTATGTAGTCACTAACATCACCGGAAAATTATCAGGAATACCCATCATTATTTTCTGGATCAAGCATATCATCAGCTACATCACCACCTTCAGATTGAGTTTTATGAGACCACTAGCTGCCTGCTGCTGGTGGTCCTTTTTTTGAGAAAAAATAGCAGTCCTTAATTCGTTATGCTCATGCATTTAGGAAGAAGGAATTGTCTTCAAATTTTTTCTAAAACTCTGAATTGGTAGCTTTGTAGCTGCTAGAATGGCAGCCCTGTAGTGGTGCTCTTGTATTTCCATTTTCACCTGTGCAAAGACTACAGTTAAGTAGTTGACAGTTATCTTTGTGATGATGATTACTTGATAAAACTGCAAAGATTAATTTACTAAACTATGTCTGTTATATATCTGTACGTTGGACGGCATCCATCACTAGGACTAGTTGATGAAATCTTGCTTGTAGAGTTTAGAGAGTAAACTCTTTTCTTTTCGTCTGTCTCCATTCTGTTACCATGTGACCACAGGCTTAAAATAATGGAGCATGGAATTCTTGTTGTTGGTATGGACTCTAAACATGCAAGCGTCAAACATCATGACTCTTGATACTTGCCCTATATTTCATCTTCTTAAGGTTAACAATATGTTTTTTTGTAAGGTGCATAGCATTTGGAAGGACGAGAACTTGCTCGCATTTTCCCCCTTGTGCAAAGAATTTGATTGGAATGCAGCTCTGCATCTTTATAGCATATATTCAGGAAAACAGAAGGCATCTGAGTGGCAGAATGGTTCATTAATCCTTGGTAGTGTTTTGCTCTGTTCCTGGATAGGACAGCTGCACACAGGAGTAGAGGGGTATTTTCATCATTTCGTTTATTTACCCCTGGGATAGGATAATCATTGGATGTCCTAAAGATCTAAAGGATGTGTCTTACTGTCTTGTAGTTCTTGTCACCTGCGTTTTTTTGGCTTCTGCAGATCATAAGAAATCACAATTTTCAACTACCTAAAAGCATGTTAATTTATTTTTGAGTACATGTGATAATTTGGTTGTATCGGTATGTCTAGTGCAACTGGCAAAGGCTAACCCAACTCTAATCTACCAGACTACCACTGTACTTGTGTGAGCTAAAAGAGCTTTTGCTCCGTTGTTTATACTCTTCACGAATCTAAATGGAACAACATGGTATTAATGGCTATGATTTGAGTGTCTTCGATATGCTATATGGATATCGATTCTGATTAGCATTTACGTATAGGCAGTTTCATGATGGGTACTGAGGACTCTAAAGATATGCTGAAGAATGCGGACTGGAAAACAGTGAGTGGTCCAGTGATTACTGAGTCAAGCCAGCCAATTGTTAAGAAGCGTCTTCCAAAGAAAATCAGACAAGTCCCCGAGTGTTACTTTCTGCCCCGGCGATCTCTACCTTCTGCATTGGCAATCTATGGTGCTGTTTGTGCCGCTGGAGTTGGTGCAGGAATGTTGCTTGAGGTTTGGATAAACAAAAAGATCAAAGGTATAATCCTGCATTTCATGGCCGAACCTTGGAGGAATCACTTAGCATTTGAAAACCACTCGATCTTGAAATTTGAGATGACTGTGCCGTGGAAATCATGCATATCTATTTGCTTCATCGATTCTGTTTTACTCATCATCCTTTTACTTTTTGTTGATTGCTGCATACAGAGGATGGTGGCGTTGTCTGGGAGATGGGCAAATGATGCTCATGCACCTTGAGTTGGTAACAATCTGTTTTGGGATACCCACTCGGCTTCAGTTATGCTGCTTAAGCTATACCGCAGAAATAAGCGTAGATTTGTTGTTTCAGACTATCTGTTGAGATTGTGACAAAAGTAAAGAATGTTTTCCTGTGTATTTGTCACAACCTTGCCCCTGTGTTTCTGACTTGGTTGTACAAGCTGTGTGATGCTTCAAACTTTATACTTAGGAGATGTTTGGTGATCCACTAGCTCCGCCAAATTTGAGGATCTGCAGAGCAGCTATTCCCCCGCTCCGGGATTTTTAACTTGCGCTCCGCCAGCTCCCGGAGCGAGAGTGTGGAGCGGAGGAGGGCCGAACAGGCCCTTAGGCAAGCAAGCTGAAAACTAGTCATCAACGCATCTGTAGTTGTCATTTGTAGGCATTACTAGTACTGCACTGGTAAGAATAACCTGAAACTTTGTTCGAAGGTAGTTGCACGTTGTGATCAAAATACTAGTATGGCATGGTTAATCTATTTCTAAGCCTGCATTCTCCATTTATTTAGTTTATATCATGATGAAGTCGACAGAAATTGCGCCCTCCCTATAATATTGGCAGCAGAAGGTGTTTGGTGATCAATAAAGGCAACAATATAATACAGAAAATTTCGAAGTAGTGCTATGCCATATACAGTTAGTTGGCCTATGCTGTACTGGATAGAAATTCGAATGCCCCAAAAGACAGATGCTTACTCATTTGGGGATTCAACTATGAGCCCGGGCTCATCTGCACCTGACGAACTTACAAGAATTGCTGAAAATAAATAAAAAAACTGATTTTTTAATGCAACATTTTAAGTGTGCCAGTTGTGTGCAAAATTTTGTGTGTAAATAACATTCGAGGAACTCATGGCAAAAAAAGACAAAATGAGCTCTGAACAGTGTTTTCAAAATTTTCTCAAATGCCTGAAATTTGTCTTTTCGCTGAGAGCTACTAAAATATCCAAACCCCAAGAAATTTGCCACGGGCATCACACACATAGCATCTTGCATTTATCAGATTTTTTGTATTTTTTTTGCTATTTTAAACGATTTTACTGGGAGCATCTGCACCTGAGAACCAAAACGACACATCCATCTTTCTCATTATGCAACCTTTCTGACAAACGGCCTAACTCCAAGCGTCTAATTTCTTTATTATCAGTAGGAAAATGTTGGTTGGGTGGCATCCTTGTTCCGCTTGGGCAGTGAGTGCGTTGGCTTGGTCGACGCATCCCAGAGGA
>NC_041392.1:108393649-108396052 GCF_002162155.2 Triticum dicoccoides | reverse complement strand
GACTTTGTGTCGGGGCAGCGGCCCCGGACATGTTGGTGCGACTGCCATGGTCTATGGGTGGTTGCCTTGTGTTGCTTGGGTTGCGGTTGGCTAGATCATGTGGCGTCACAACTTGAGGGCAAGTGGTGGCATGTCGGGGTGTCTGTCTCTGAAGGTGGCGTCAGTGGTCCGTGTCGGGCGCCGCGGAGCAGATGAATGTCGGAGCGGCGGTGCCGAGGGTTTCGACATCTTTGAGAGCATTGATCTTGTATCGTGTGGGCAATGAGGTTGCTTTCGGCGTTGGTTCTCGACGTCACAATTTGCGTAGGCTATGTGGAGTGCCTACTTCTTGACCTTTCCAGTCAGTTCTAGGTCTGCTCCTCCCATAGCAGATATAACTTCTTCTCCTTGTCAGTGATGGAAGGCCAACCGGTATGGTGGAGCGGGTCCCCCATTGGTTTGTGTTGGTGCGGTTGGCGCTTCTTGTTGCATTGTCATCGAGTTTGGGCTTGTCCCTTATTGGATGGAGGTGTCGAGTGGGCTTGGCCCCGAGGGTGTATTCCGTTTTGCCTAGTTTTTCCTAATTAACCGGGCGACAAATCTTCCTTTTTATTGATGAAACGGGCAAACATTTGCCTTGTTTAAGAAAAAAGGAAGTTGGAAAGCATTCGAGAAACTTGTGATCAGTTTGTTTTACTAAAAAAAAAAAATCTCACATGAGACTGTCCTCATTCCCACCTTTCAGAAAGTGTTTTGCAGTCTCCTGTCCTCTTCGTTTCCGGTACTTCACTTCTCTGAAGCGTTGCTTTGTTTCTGCTGAATGCTAATACGCCCGATATCTTTTATCAGACAAAGCCAAAGTCTGGCCTTTCTCTATGGGCGCACTTGCAAAAATATAGAAATCCAACGTTCTAGCATTTTTCATCCAAGAAGGGACTACACAACAGGGCACCACTTTTCCAACTTTGGTCACATTCTCCAAAATGTCGTCTGTCAGTGTCCGATTTCATGTTTTATCAATAGTTAATTCAATAATAGACACGTTGTTCCCTCAAAATAAAATAAAATAATAGGCATCTTGTATTCAGAAGCTCTTTCTTGTTTTTTTTGAACGGTGAAGCTCTTTCTTGTGATTGTGACCGGGTAAGTAGAAAGGAATATTGTACTCCTACAAGAGATTGACGATCAAAATTCAAAACCGAATGTCCTATATTTTGTAACACAGGGAGTAGCTTGTAGTTTGTCCGAAAGTGATGTTCTAATCCCGAGCTCGCATAGGACAGGATGTCCAAGGATTTATTCCTCCATATTGCCAACTGTGTGAAGGCGCATGATTGATTCTTCCAGTGGAGAATGAATTGTACCGTAGATCTTGGTCACAACACTATTCAGAAGGTGACTTCGGCATTGCGCATGATTGCATATGGTATTCATGTTGATTTGGTTGATGACCATTGGAAATGAGTGTGGCCAAGATTAAGATTACTTCTTTTATGAATCCACGGGAAAGGTGGTGCGTCCAATTAGAAGGGAAGACCGCGTCTGATGCTTTTTTCAAGTTCACTATGAGATTCGAGATGCGCATACTCACGAAGATATTCCAAGAGATCTCGTTGAGGAGTGGTGGACTTGGAATGGGAAACAAAAGGAGCACTAGTTGTATTTCATGTCATTTGTGATGAACTTTATGCTATGTGTGATAATTTTTTTTGTTGAATTTGAGCTTATCGATTGATGAACTATGTAATAATTAGTAATATTTGTGTTTTATTTGTTCCAGATTCATTTGACATGGGTTTTAGTTACTCCCTCCGTCCCATAATATAAGAGCGTTTTTGACACCAGTGTAGTGTCAAAACGCTCTTATGTTATGAAACGGAGGGAGTATCATATTGTGGTTTGTTTCAGTATGCAATTATTATGGAGTAAAAGAGAAAAAGGACAACAAATTTGGAGCACCAGTTTTACATCGTCTGTTTTTTTTTTGCGAGGTTTTTTCATCGCCTGTTGAAGATGCTCTAACATGGCTGGTCTCAATCCCGGCAGCAAACAAAACATGTCTGATCTCAAGGAATTGCAAGTGGACACGTATGGTCCCAGCTCCGGACACAGAGGGGCCTAAACAAATGGATTGGCCATCAATGTTGCGATCAACAGATTTGATCAGCAGTTAATGCGTGGTGCCTAAACAAAGCCTCCCCGCACGTCCATCACCTTGGATCTTCAGCTCTCTTCTGCATGCCGGAGGAGGAATGTATCAAGCAGTTAATGCCACCTCGCCGCTGAGGTTGACTTGGCGCCACCACCACCACCCCACTCCTCCTTCTTTGCCCCCTTTCTTCTTCTTGCATGAATGATGATCCATCTATGTATGTATTCCACGCGTAAATTAGGGATCAGATATCAACATTTAGTCAACTGATG
>NC_041392.1:108327940-108393244 GCF_002162155.2 Triticum dicoccoides | reverse complement strand
AATGATGGGATGGCCGGACCAACAATTACAGGTGCTAACATGCTCGCACAGTCACATTGTATGACAATATTACCTCCGTCCTAAATTACTTATCTTAGATTTCTTTAGATACAAAAGTATAACGCAAAAAATTCGAAACGAAGGAAGTACTAATTTGCAAGAGCCGATCCATGAGGAGCAATGCTATGCGTACGATGAATTCTTGTACGACCTTGTATGACACTTCTCAGTCACCCTCAGATCTGTTGGAATTTAGTCTATTTTGGGCAGCCCAATAACTATTTCAGAAATTCCTAATAAATATTAGAGGCCCACTTAGCCCATTTGTGCAAGGCAATGGATACTACTAAAGTTTAGCCCCACATTGCTAGTTTAGTGTGAGTTGGACCTCCTTATAAGGGATGTTCTTTCCCCACTTGTACGAGCATGAGAACAAGAGGGATATCCACGCGCGCTCCTCCTCCGCCGCCCGCCTCGGCACACCACGCCGCGGGTTGCGGGAATGAGCTGAGCCGATATCTAAATTTTTGCCACGCACTATGGGTATACGAAAGGTCACACGGAAGCTGAAAAGATTTTTGCGGAAGTGGAGTTCGAATGCGAACGGTGCAGCCCTTCGGCTGCTGGCTGTTCGCTTCGTCTCTGTCTCTTCGTTTCGCCTTCCGTCGTTGCCCTCTCGCCTCCTTCTCTTGCGCCTATAAAAGGGAGGTCGCTCCTCCCAGAGAGATGCACCAGAAGCTCTTTCTCCTCTCGCCACAAGTTCCTGAGCACTGTGCTACTGCTACGATCTTCCCCATCCCGGCTTGCGGCGTGCACCGCAGGTTGGGACAGTAGGCCTCCGAAGCCGCACCTTTTGAGTCCTGTACGGGAGAAGGGTGAAAGGATCGATATGGTTGACTAGAGGGGGGGGGGGGTGAATAGGCAACTACCAATTTTTAACTTTTCTTTACCAAATTAAGCTTTGCATCAAAGTAGGTTGTCTAGATGTGCAACTAGGTGAGCAACCTATATGATGCAATGACAACAAGCATACAAGCAAGCAAGAAAAGTAACACTAAAGAGCTTGCACAAGTAAAGGTAAGAGATAACCAAGAGTGGATCCGGTGAAGACGAGGATGTGTTACCGAAGTTCCTTCCTTTTGAGGGGAAGTACGTCTCCATTAGAGCGGTGTGGAGGCACAATGCTCCCCAAGAAGCCACTAGGGCCACCGTATTCTCGTCACACCCTCACACAATGCGAGATGCCGTGATTCCACTATTGGTGCCCTTGAAGGCGGCAACCGAACCTTTACAAACAAGGTTGGGGCAATCTCCATAACTTAATCGGAGGCTCCCAACAATACCACGAAGCTTCACCACAATGGACTATGGCTCCGTGGTGACCTCAACCGTCTAGGGTGCTCAAACACCCAAGAGTAACAAGATCAGCTAGGGATGAGTGGGGGAATCGAAAATCCCTTGGTGGAAGTGTAGATCGGGGCCTTCTCAACCACTCCCGAGCAAATCAACAAGTTTGATTGGCTAGAGAGATAGATCGGGCGAAAATGGAGCTTGGAGCATTAATGGAGCTTGAGGGGGAAGAGGTAAGTCAAAGGGGAAGAAGGGGACCCCCTTTTATAGTGGGGGCAACAATCCAAGCGTTGCCCCACCAACCAGCCCCGCACAGGGCGGTAGTACCGCTAAAGGGGGGCGGTACTACCGCTGAGCCAGCGGTACTGCCTCTCCAGCTAGCGGTACTGCCGCACAGAGAAGAGCAGCAGGGATCTGGACCCAGCGTGGTACTACCGCGGTGGTAAGGGCGGTACTACCGCTTCGAAAGGGCACTACCGCCTCTACTGCCGCAACTAGTGCCGCAAAACCCGACACGAGAAGAAGAGCCCTCGAGTCGAGGCGGTAGGAGCCAGACAGCCCAGCGGTAGTACAGCTGCGGGGTCACCGGCGGTACTACCGCTGCGGAGCGGTACTACCGCTTGTGACCCTTCGGCGGTACTACCGCTGGTAGTGCGGTACTACCGCTGGGACACAGAAGAGAGAGAGAAGATCTCTCCATCAAGGCTGAGGACGAGGCGGTGGTGCCAGGCAGGCCAGCAGTAGTACTGTTGTGGAGTCACCGACGGTACTACCGCTGCGGAGCGGTACTGCCGCTTGTGACTCTTCAACGGTACTACCGCTGGGTTGCGCGGTACTACCACTAGAATCCAGACAGGACACAGAAGGAGAAGAGATCTCTGCAATGAAGTGGAAGAGCTCTGAGAGAGAGAGAAGCTGATGTGTACATGTTGATTCCACCCAAGCAATACCCCAGCGGACCCCCTCTTGATAGTACGGTGCCCTCTATGCAACTAGTCCACCAAAAGAGAAACGAAAGAGCTACACCATATTGAATGACACTCCGAAGGGAAGAAAACATCTCGTGCCAAGGATGAATCTGTGAACTACTCAAAGCACATGATTAGTCCGCAACCATGTTGTCATCAATCATCAAAACTACCTCGAGAGAGATATGCCTCAACAATCTCCCCCTTTTTGATGGATTGATGACAACTAGGGATTTGCACAAGGAAAAGATATAAAAGTAAGAAAACTAAGAACTACAAAATATAGACGGGCTCCCCCTGAATGTGTGCACATAGTTAGAGGAGCAATAGGAAAGCAAGACACACACATCCGGATCAACACTCCCCCTATATTTTATAGTCCAACAATTCTAAGCACATGATATATGAGAGAAGAGTATAAAACAGGACAAGCATGCAACTCATAATATACTATAGTACTGAATAAACATAAGTAATAAGGTAGCGATAATAGACATAAGTAATAAGGTAGCGATAATAGACATAAGTAATAAGGTAGCGATAGGGAGCATATGTCTCATACCATATGTCTAGAACTTAGGTCTCACAGGCACCAAACCAAACCAAACAAAGACACCGAGAGAACACACAAGAAAACACAAAACGACACAAAGACACACTCGAAGCATGGCAACAACACAAATCCCTACACTCTCTCCCCCTTTGGCATCGAGACACCAAAAGGGCAAAGAGCGGCGCTACGACTCCAGGTGATCACAAGCTGAGGATCTCGAACATCACATCTCAGCATGATCATCTGCATCTTCGTCATTGGTCGGAAACTGCTCGGCATTGGAGTCGGTCCAAGGGCAATGCTGATGAATCCATTCCTCCTCTTCGGTGATCTGTCCCTCAGAACCACTGGCAACTATCGCACCCAGGTGACGCATGAGCTCCTTGTGGCGCACCCTGGCATGCTTCTCCGCCACATGAGTCATGTACTGACCATGAGACTCCATGCAGAAAAGCTTCTTCATCTTGCGTTTAAGCTTCTTCGCCCACAAAGGTTCTACACTAGAGGGCCCAAAGTCCTCCTCGTGATCACCAGTGGCAGCCCCACCCTCGTTCTCCATGGCAGCAGCAGCAACAGTAGACGGACCCTCGGGTTTAGGCGCTGGTGTGACCCAATTGTCCTTCTTCCTCAGACGCTTGATCTCATGGGAAACTAAGTCTCTAGTTTCCAGCATCACTCTGGGATAGATCTGTGCCCAGGCCCTCTCAATGAGCCTCATGATGAATGGACCATATATCGGGCACTTGCGCTCAGAAACGGCAGAGAGAAGTTCCACATAACATGAGAAATATCCAGGCTCTCTCCAGTGTTTGCTTCCTTCTCATGCTGACAGAAAAGAAGCATGTCCACGAGATATGAGTGGACCATATCCAGATTCCCGATGCGAGGGAAGAGAGTCTCACGGAAGACACGATGAAGAATGTCCAGATACGTAGACAGCTCATAGGTTTCCTTCTTAGTCACTGGGTGAACCTTCACAGTGCAGTAGGGCCAAAGGGCTTGCTTGTGAGTGGATGTAGTATTGCGGTGAGGGAGGAAACCTACTGAAGTCTCAAGCCCGCGATCTTCCACATCAAGTAACTCCATGAAGGCCTTCCACTTGACGGAAAGCAACTTTCCATTGGTCATACAGGTCAGAGTCCTGTCGGCATCCATTCCAAGATGAACGGTAGCATAGAATTGAGCCACCAAACCTGCATCGAAATCCTTGTTGTACTGCATGATCCTGAGAATGTTCAGCTGAGTGCACATCTGAAGGGCTTCGCCAAAGTACTCAGGGTCCTTCTCCATGGCATCAGTGTCAATTGAGCGAACATCAACATAGAGATTCTTCTTGGCCTTGATCACATCAAAATAGATGGCAAACTGAAATCGGTTCCAGAACGGGTGGTTGACCAAAGTGGGATCTTGGTCCACCTCATAGGGATTGCGGTGACGCCTTTCCCAAAACTCCTTGTTAGTCATCTCAGTCACAGTCTTTCCTTTTGGCTTGTTGGCGGATCTGTTTGACTGCTGAGGAGGTGGAGGAACACTTGCGGATGCACCTGCTGGTGGTGGTTGGGTGCTAGAGGAACCACCGGCTGGCTCAGAGGTGCCGTAGCGCTTTGACGTTGCACGCCCGGGGTTGATACGGCGAGCTTGATGCTCAGGAAGTTCATCACCTGGAGCCAAACACAAGAACACGCAAAACAACCAGAAAGAACGAGCATAAGCCAACAAACACAACAAAAGGATCAAGGTAAGGCAGGAACATGATGGAACTTGGCAGGCAGCGGTAGTACCGTGACATGCCCGCGGCAGTACCGCCCAAGCGGCAGTACCGCTCCAAAGAGAGCGGTAGTACCGCTCGAGGTCAAGAGGTAGTACCGCACCAACGAGAGCGGTAGTACCGCTCCAGGTCAAGCGGTAGTACCGCTCCAAGCGGGGAAACATCGGTTTCCTACTACCGTGGTCAGATCCGGCACTATCGGCCTGCCAAATTCAAAAATATTCCTACCAAACTCTAATCTAGATAGTCTAGTTGCCTTCTCCAACCTACTCAAGCCTAGATTTAGCCAAAAATCTAGAGATGCAACCACCATTCCCCCTAAGAAGCAAGATCTGAAAACAAGACAAAGGGAGAGAAGGAACGGGGGCAATACCGGCATCCATGGCAAGAGAACGAGGTGGGGATTGACTCCACCGAAGGAAATGGAGAGGGACGCCCCGGAGACGAAGATCCGTCGGAGCCCTCCCGCGGCGTGGCGAGGCTGGAGAGAGAGGAAGAGGAACGAGGGGGCAAAGTGAATGGGTATGGGGGAGAAGAAACCTCCCCCTGCCCCGATATAACCCCCTGGTCCCGTCCCTCAGCGGTAGTACCATGCCGGGGGCAGTAGTACCGCTTATAAGCAGTAGTACCGCGCACCACCAGCGCTAGTACCGCCCAGCACGCCACGGCAACCAAACAACAAGGCTTAGCTCAAAAAAACAAAAAGGCAAGAAGAAAGAGCACACCAGCAAACGTCCAAGACACACCTCTTCAAGAGAGGGCGGTGGCTGAGGCCACCTATGTTTGAGTCAAGAGGTACGGCGCCACGAAGATTTTAACCTTGGGCCCGTGAACAAAACTCGTCTTTGAAACACAAGTACCATCAACAATGGCTAAAGTGAAAGACTTGCTCAATTTATGCATGATGGGGGGAGGAACAATTCATTTAGAGAACAACACTCCCCTATGTCCATGCCTACACCTAGACTAGACAACAAATTGAGCATGGTGGGGTGTGCAAGGGTTCAAGCCACATTGCTCGAATCAATGATATTTAGCTCATGCCTTAACTCGTGAAATCTTGCTTCATCCAAGGGCTTCGTGAAAATATCTGCAAGGTTATCATGAGTGTTGACATAGTTGAGCTCGATCTCTCCTCGCCTAATGTGATCCCAGATGAAGTGATACCGAATCTCAATATGCTTCGTCTTGAAGTGTTGCACCGGGTTGAGAGAGATCTTGATGGCATTTTCATTGTCACACCAAAGAGGCACTTTGTCACAAGTGACACCGTAATCCTTTAAAGTTTGCCTCATCCATAGGAGTTGTGCACAACAACTATCGGCTGCTACATACTCCGGTTCGGTGGACGAGAGAGACACACAACTTTGCTTTTTGGAAGACCAACTTACCAAAGAGCAACCAAGGAATTGGCACCCTCCGGAAGTGGACTTCCTATCCACTTTGTCTCCCGCCCAATCGGAATTCGAGTACCCTACAAGCTTGAAGTTTGATCCTCTTGGGTACCATAAGCCAAATTTGGGGTATGAGCCAAATATCGAAAGATTCATTTGACCGCCACATAGTGACTTTCCTTAGGTGTGGCTTGAAACCGTGCAAAAATTCCCACACTCAACATGATATCCGGTCTAGATGCACAAAGGTAAAGCAAGAATCCAATCATGGAGCGATATACCTTTTGATCCACCACTTTACCATTGGGATCTATGTCAAGTTGGCACTTGGTGGGCATTGGAGTGGAAGCCGGCTTGACGTCACTTAGCTTGAATCTCTTGAGCATGTCTTGAGTGTATTTGGCTTGGTTGATGAAGGTTCCTTCTCTTCTTTGCTTCACTTCGAACCCTAGAAAGAACTTCAACTCTCCCATGGAAGACATCTCGAACTTTGAGGTCATGAGAGCGGCAAATTCCTCATTGAAAGCTTTGTTAGGTGAACCAAAGATAATATCATCAACATATAATTGGCACACAAACAACTCCCCTTTGACCTTCTTAGTAAAAAGAGTGGGGTCGATTAGCCCAACTTCAAAACCACGGTCTTGTAACAACTCGGTAAGGTGGTCATACCACACACGTGGGGCTTGTTTAAGGCCATAGAGTGCCTTATCGAGTTGATACACATGATCGGGAAAGTAGGGATCCTCGAACCCGGGGGGTTGCTTAACGTAAACCAATTCATTAATAGGACCATTAAGAAAAGCACTCTTCACATCCGTTTGTTGTAACTTAAAGTTATGATGAGAAGCATATGCAATCAACATGCGAATGGATTCAAGACGAGCAACGGGAACAAAGGTTTCATCGTAGTCGATACCCTCGACTTGGGAGTAGCCTTTTGCTACTAAACGAGCCTTGTTGCGAATGATAATCCCATGGGCATCTTGCTTGTTCTTAAATATCCACTTGGTTCCAATGACATTGTGGTTCCCCGCCGGTCTTGGCACCAATCTCCACACTTTGTTGCGCTCGAAGTTGTTGAGTTCTTCATGCATGGCATTGAGCCAATCCGGATCTTCTAGCGCCTCATAGACCTTGTGGGGTTCGACACAAGAGACAAATGCGTGATGCTCACAATAGTTTGCTAATTGTCTATGAGTGCTTACACCCTCTCTTAAGCTTCCAAGCACATTCGTCATGAGATGATCCTTGGTGGAGAGTTTGGAAGCAACCTTGGCGGCACGACGCTCCAAATCCTCCTCGGGGGTGAGACGAGGAGTGATCACTTGATTATCTTGAGCATCGTTGAGGGAGTCCTGGATTAGGGGGTCTCCGGACAGCCGGACTATCTCCATTGGCCGGACTGTTAGACTATGAAGATACAAGATTGAAGACTTCGTCTCGTGTCCGGATGGGACTCTACTTGGTGTGGAAGGCAAGCTAGGCAGTACAGATATGGATATCTCCTCCTTTGTAACTGACCTTGTGTAACCCTAACCCTCTCCGGTGTCTATATAAACCGAAGGGTTTTAGTCCGTAGGACAACAACCATAACATACAATCATACCATAGGCTAGCTTTTAGGGTTTAGCCTCTCTGATCTCGTGGTGGATCTACTCTTGTACTACCCATATCATCAATATTAATCAAGCAGGACGTAGGGTTTTACCTCCATCAAGAGGGCCCAAACCTGGGTAAAACATCGTGTCCCCTGCCTCCTGTTACCATCCGGCCTAGACGCACAGTTCGGGACCCCCTACCCGAGATCCGCCGGTTTTGACACCGACATTGGTGCTTTCATTGAGAGTTCCTCTGTGTCGTCGCCGTTAGGCTTGATGGCTCCTACTATCATCGACAGTGATGCGGTCCAGGGTAAGACTTTTCTCCTCAGACAGATCTTCGTATTCGGCGGCTTTGCACTGCGGGCTAATTCGCTTGGCCATCTGGAGCAGATTGAAAGCTACGCCCCTGACCATCAAGTCAGATTTGGAAGTTTGAACTACACGGCCGACATCCGCGGAGACTGGATCTTCGACGGATTCGAGCCACAGTCGGGCGCGCCGCACTGTCACGATGGGTATGACCTAACTCTGCCACCAAACAGTACCCCAGAGGCTGCGCCCGCATCAGCTCCGACCCTTAGCTTGGAGCCAACTGCGCCAGTCGAGGGCGGATGGTTTGACACCGCCTCAGGGGCTGCAGTCTCAACGGTGATTGAGCCGAACACCAGCCTAACCCTCTGCGCAGCCCATGACTCCAAGGTGCCGGACTCTTTTTCTGACTCCGAACCGCCCGCGCCCCTGCCAATCGAATCCGATTGGGCGCCGATCATGGAATTCACCGCCACGAATATCTTTCAGCACTCGCCCTTCGGCGACATTCTGAATTCACTAAGGTCTCTTGCTTTGTTAGGAGAGCCCTGGCCGGATTATGGCCAACAGGATTGGGATGCGGACGATGAAGAAATTCAACGCCCACCCACCACCCACTATCGATGACTCAACCAACATGCTCGACTTCGACTCCAAATACATCGACGGTATGGACGACGATAAGGGAGGCGAAGAGGAACCACCGCCCACAGGGCGCTGGACGACCACCTCATCATATGACGTATACATGGTGGACACACCAAAAGAAGACGACGACGAGGAACAGAAGGACGCTTGTTCCCTCGAGAAGCAGTCAAAGCGGCGACGCAAGCGCTGCCCCAAATCCCGCCTCGGCAGAAATAATGATCATACAGACCCGGCGTTGGAGCAGGGCGAACCACCGCCGGACCACGGCAATACGGAGAATCAAACCGGACAAACCAATTCTGTCAAAGATGATAGTCCGGACGACATAACGCCGAACAAGCACCCGGAGCAGCAGAATGCCCGCCAAAGGCTTGTTACCACCGCGAGGAGTCTGAAAAAGCAGAAGCAAAGGCTCAAGGCTGCGCAGGACACACTCCAAATCAGATGGAGCAAAGTACTCAACACAGCAGCAAAGTACGGCGGCAATCGCCCCACCAAGAGCTACCCAAAGCGGAAGTTACTACCTGAATTCGATGAGGAGGCCTCAGACCCCCCACAACCAAAAATAAAAACGGCCACCTGGCCGGATAGACGACCTCACGGCCAACATAGAGCGGCAAACAACGCCACCCACAAGCCAATACGCGATCCACGCGAGGGCTCGCACCAAAAGGACGGCGCAACCAAATCCATCTATGGACCACGCAAGCGCGCCCCAGCATACGATGTAACACAACAAACATCCGAACAACGCGGTACACCCAGATACAGGGGTGCCGCACACCCCCTATGTTTCACCGACGAGGTGTTGGATCATGAATTTCCAGAGGGATTCAAACCCGTAAACATAGAGGCATACAACGGAACAACAGACCCTGGGGTCTGGATTGAGGACTATATCCTCCATATCCATATGGCTCGAGGAGATGATCTCCACGCCATCAAGTACTTACCCCTCAAGCTCAAAGGTCCAGCTCGTCACT
Organism: Triticum dicoccoides; assembly: GCF_002162155.2. Lineage (NCBI taxonomy): Eukaryota > Viridiplantae > Streptophyta > Magnoliopsida > Poales > Poaceae > Triticum > Triticum dicoccoides. The sequence continues at coordinate 108,383,667 of NC_041392.1, read as the reverse complement.
GGCTTAAAAGCCTCCCCGAAAACTCCATTGGAAGCTGGGAAGAGCTCAAAGACGCTTTTCGGGCAAATTTTCAAGGGACTTTTGTCCGACCTTCGGACGCGGACGATTTGAGTCATATAACTCAACAGCTCGGAGAGTCAGCCCGAAAACTTTGGAACAGGTTTCTTACTAAAAAGAACCAAATTGTCGACTGTCCGGACGTCGAAGCCTTGGCAGCTTTTAAGCATAGCGTCCGTGACGAATGGCTTGCCAGACACCTCGGCCAAGAAAAGCCGCGAACAATGGCAGCATTAACAAGCCTCATGACCCGCTTTTGCGCGGGTGAGGACAACTGGCTAGCCAGATGCAGCACCAGCGATCCCAGTACATCTGAAGTTAGAGATGGAAACTGGAAATCACGGTGCAACAGCAATAACAAATGCTGAAATAAAGAAGACAGCACGAAGAGCACGACAGTAAACACCGGATTCAAAAGCTCTCGGCCAGGTCAGCAAAAGCCGCCCTCTAAAGGCGCCAGAGACGAACTGTCCAGCCTAAAAAAATTCTGGACCAAATATGTTAGATCCATAGCACCCCTGGTAAACCCGCTAATCATACCCACAAAGAATGTTGGGTCTTCAAGCAGTCCGGCAAGCTCAACGTCATACACAAGGGGGAGGATACACCAAGCGAAGACGAGGATGAGCCTCTCAAGCAAGACACTGGGGAACAAAAGAAATTTCCACCAAAAGTCAAAATAGTAAACGTGTTACACGTGATCAAGGGAAGAAACAACACGACACTCCTAGAAAAATATGCCCAAGGGCCTATCACCGCGGAGTCCTGCCACTGGTCGTCTCATCCGATCACTTTCGACCATCGAGATTACTCAACAAGTATCTGGCGTGCAGGATGGGCTGCCCTGGTATTAGACCCAATAATTGACGGATACCACTTCACACGAGTCCTGATGGACGGTGGCAGCAGTCTAAACCTGATATACCAGGATACAATCCGCGAAATGAGGATAGACCCAACAAAAATTTGCCAAAGCAATACTACCTTTAAAGGAGTAACGCCAGGCCCAGGGGCTCATTGCACGGGCTCCCTACTACTAAAGGTTATATCCGGCTTCCCCGATAACTTCCGTAGCGAACATTTAACCTTCCACATCGCTCCGTTCCAAAGTGGCTATCAAGCACTACTCGGACACGAAGCTTTTGTTCGCTTTAATGCAATACCGCACTACGCTTCCCTCACACTCAAGATGCCCGGCCCATGTGGCATCATTACAGTGAACGGAAGTATTAAGCGATCTTTGCACGCCGAAGAGAGTGCGGTTGCCTTGGCACCCGCACACTAAAAACGGCCTGACCAACTAAAGCATTTAACAGGTCGTCAAGACCTCGAACACGGTTAGACGAGTCCGGCGCAGCTATATGTAATTCATACCGGATCAATGGTCACACCCCTATTACAAATACAAGGGGCTCAACGCGCGCAGACAAGTGGCAATTTTTACTCATCTTGAATTATACCTGGTTTCTTTAAAAACTATCTTTTTGCACAACAACTTTTTCACCTAAGTTCCTCTCTTTTACAGATGATCATCGTGCTACACCCGTCCAGGATACGACACAACGGAGACACGGGCGCAGACGTGCAGCAGGGACCCGCTCCAAGGATTCTTTTTAGATTAAGGCCCTGCGTGAACCTTTTTTACTGTCTCTTGTTGATACACATCCACTGAATTCTCAGCACAATTGAGAAGGATGCTGACGTCTTGGCATGTGGCCACGTTAGAATAATGCACGTACCGGGACACAAGGGGCTTCTTACAAAGGGCACTATTTAGGCCTGGTTTATACCATAAAGACCGAATACCTTAGCGAGTGTTCGGCGTCGCGAGTTTGGCCTTATATGCATCAGCTCCGAATCATTGTCTTTGGTCAAATGTTGGGTTTGCCCGGCTCCTGTGTTTTGGTGCCTTACGTTCCGCTTTATCAGCTAAGGTAGCACCAGGAGAACTACTGCGATTGTGCCCTGGTTCATCCGGACGAGCACCTCAGTAGAGAAAGCCGAAAACTGACTGTCATGATATAGCGTGAGACTGGTCAACCACTCGATGACCTATCGGAATGTTAGAATTCCTCCGCCTTAACGAAGGGCCGTTTTCCGGCCAGGCATGTACGCACCCCGCGATCGGGAGAGTGCGGAGCCACCAGGGGCTATCTAGTAGCCCCACTATCAAACTCCTATGGCTAAGTGAAAGTGTTAAAGCATTATAGTCCGGTTGCCTTGTTCGCTACGCTATCACCTCCTTAATAGGACCAAGACGTTGGGTTAAGTGTGAACACGCGTTTTTCGCGAGCACCTCCGCATTATATGCGTGGGGGTTGAAGCCGACAGCTGCAATCTTTCAGGTTATACACATGTATACATAAACGGCTGCACATGAGGCATCATACTACTTTCAGGCAAAAGTATAAACATGGCCTTATAAAACTTCATAAAAGCATTGTGTTTACAATGAGAATACATATCACTCAAACATAATATTCTTCGAGCACTGGGCCTCTATCAAACGAGCACCCTCGAGAACCTCCTCGAAATAGTGCTCGGCAGCCACTCGGCCTATGGCCGAACCCTGCGCCGCAACAGTGGTAGCGTCCATCTCCGCCCAGTATGTTTTAACATGGGCAAGGGCCATCCGCGAGCCTTCTATGCACGCCGACCTCTTCATCGCATTAATGCGCGGCACCGCACCAAGGCACTACTGCACTAAGCTGAAATAGCTGTTCGGCTTTGGCTTTTCCGGCCATAGCTGATCCACAACAGACCTCATGGCGAGTCCGGACAACCTATTCAGTTTGGCCCATTCGGCTAGCTGGTCAGTCAATGAAAGTGGACGCTCTGGAACGTTGAATTGCGACCAGAATAGCTTGTCCACTTCACGATCTGTCTGACCTTGGAAGTACTTGGCAGCATCGGCAGCACTCGCCGCCAAATCCATATACGCATCTGCCGAACTCCACAGCTGATCCAGAGGGGCATACCGTGGATCTCCGAACTTCCTCCGTAACATGAAGGGTTTCCCAGCCGCAATATCCCCGGCTTCCCGCAGCTCCTCCTTCTTCGCTCTCATAGCAGAACGGGTGTCTTTGTCCGCCATCGTGGCCTTATCAAGGTCCGTTGCCTTCGCTCGGTTTTCTTTTTCAAGGACCCGGCAACAGTCGGCAGTGTCTTTTAATTCTACGGCCATCTTGGCCATCTTATCTTGGCTCTCGCAATGTGTGACCTTCTCGGCTTTCAACTCCTTGGCCGCCTTCAAAGCAGCCGCATTACTAATCCTTGCTTGTTCCTTGGCTCGGGCAAGTTCTGCCCACAAGGTTTCCACGGTGGCAGCTCCATCTGCAGTCATAACATATTAAAGATACTGGCATCATGCTGCTCTTACTATGTGGCGTTCACCAGATAATAACACTTACCCTGTGCCTCGTCAAGCCTCTTGTTAACAAGCTCGATGTTGACGTCTTCCGCATCCAGTTGCCATTTTAATTTGGCAAACTCACTAGTCCGGCTAGCCACCGGAGCTTCCACCACCTGCACATAGGGGCAGTCTGGTTATTGCCTGGGAATATGATCCTCTGTTCGCTGCCGTTCTCAACGACAACCAGAGTCTCAAGGGCTACTATCTACACAGGGCACACCTAACATGTGCAGTACTATCACATATTATCTCACGTACCTCAAAGCCTGTCAGTAGACTCATAAAGGCTTCATGTAATCCGCTTTTGACGGACGAAATTCTCTCCATCACTGTAACCATCAGCATACGGTGTTCTTCTGAGATGGCCGCTCGCCCCACCAACTCCCTCGCATACCAGACGGTGTCGGACTCTTTCGTCTGCTCTCTTCGGGAGCCGGGCGCTGGGGACTTCGGGGGTCCATGGGATTATCTTCTGGCCTCACCGGATCCGGAGAGGCCTTCCGTGACGACACTTCGGGGTCGCCCTCTTCTTGAGCGGAGGAGTCCGGGGGAGGCGTTTCGCTCTCCATCATCTCTGGAAGAAGATCCCCCGAAGGCGAGCTCAGCTGAGAGGGGCTAAGGCCCAAACTGCAAGATATATGCGGTGGTTATTTTCTCAGAAGAAAGATAGCAACCTTTACTATTAAAGTATTTTGGATCACTTACGACTCATTGGAGGGCTGATCCCCCCGCGGACTTTGTGCGGGAGAAGCACCCCCCGAGGCAGTCCTTTTCCTCCCCCGGTTATCCTCCTTCATAGAGACGCTCATTCCCTCGGTTGGAACTGGCAGCTACGGGGGCCCGCCTCCGCCTGTATTATCACCCCCGTATCTTCCTTCGAGGGCTCCGGGCAAGGTGCGACCTCGAGCATATTTTCCAATACCGGATTTTCCAAACCCTCAGGGAGGGGGGCCAAACACCGAATCATCTTCGCCTTTGTTAGCCAGTCCTGGTCAAAAAGTGAACTCTCAGAAATAACTTCGTGACGAATAAAAGAGGTGTGTTCGGCCAGAGGATTTCTTACTTGTTCGGCGGCGCGGTTACTGCTCAGGCCCACGTCCTCGGTAATATCCGGACACTCTACTTGAGGTCCGAAGAATGACTTGAACATCTCCTCGTGCGTCAGGCCGAGGAAACTTTGAATGGCACGCGGTCCCTCTGGGTTGAACTCCCACAAGCGAAGGGGCCGGCGTTTGCAAGGCTGGACTCGACGAACCAGCATAACTTGTATTACCACAACCAAATTAAAATCTCCCTCGAAGAGATCTCGGATGCGGCTTTGCAGTATAGGCACGTCCTTGGCTGGACCCCAGCTCAGACCTCTGCTAATCCATGACATCAGTTGTGGTGGGGGGCCCGAGCGGAAAGCGGGGGCAGCCGCCCACTTGGCACTTCTGGGAGCCGTGACATAAAACCACTCCCGTTGCCACAATTCGGACACCTCTGGAAAGGAACCTTTCGGCCATGGGGCTCCTGCCATCTTGCCTATTGATGCACCTCCACACGCTGCATGTTGCCCCTCGATCATCTTCGGCTTTACTTCAAAGGTCTTGAGCCACATGCCGAAGTGAGGGGTAATGCGGAGGAAAGCCTCACACATGACAATAAATGTCGAGATGTGGAGAAAGGAGTCCGGAGCTAGATCGTGGAAAGCTAGCCCGTAATAGAACATCAAACCCCTGACGAAGGGATCCAAAGTGAGGCCTAGACCTCGGAGGAAGTGGGAGACGAACACGACGTTCTCGTTGGGTTCGGGAGTAGGGACGATTTGCCCTCGAGCAGGCAGCCGATGCGAAACCTCGGCGGTCAGGTATCTGGCCTCCCTCAACTTCTTAATGTCCTCTTCCGTAACGGAGGAGGGCATCCATTGTCCTTGAAGGCTGGATCCGGACATGATTGAAGATCCGGAGCACCTAACCTGGGCTTTGGGTGTTAGAACTTGAGGCGAGGGAAGGGTTCGATTGAGCACGAGAGGGAAAAAGTGAAAACCTTGTCCCTTTATAAAGAGGGTGAATATCAAGCGTCCTCTCCGTAGCCGTTTAGGACTTGCCTATAATCTAGGAGTCCTAGACATGGTTGGGTTACCCACGACCGCATTAATGAGAATCCCGTAATTGGGGGAACACGATCTCCGCTTTGACAAGACGTGTCAAGAAACCGCCTCGCGTTATGTGTGGAGCTGGTTGAAGAAAAACGGTTCGAATAATCGCCAGGCCATGACACAACATCATGCTGCCAAAATGAGTCAGCAAATTGGATTTGCGAAAATATTATTCTCTCTACAGCGGTATGTGGAACTTATTTTGCAGGGTCGGACACTATCCTCGTATTCAAATTCTTCTATGATGTATTCGGAGAAGGAACCCGCATTGCAATGCCGAAGACAATACTGCACGTCGGACTCATCATCATTGAAGCCTGGTTCAGGGGCTACTGAGGGAGTCCTGGATTAGGGGGTCTCCGGACAGCCGGACTATCCCCATTGGCCGGACTGTTAGACTATGAAGATACAAGATTGAAGACTTCGTCTCGTGTCCGGATGGGACTCTACTTGGCGTGGAAGGCAAGCTAGGCAGTACGGATATGGATATCTCCTCCTTTGTAACCGACCTTGTGTAACCCTAACCCTCTCCGGTGTCTATATAAACCGAAGGGTTTTAGTCCGTAGGACAACAACCATAACATACAATCATACCATCGGCTAGCTTTTAGGGTTTAGCCTCTCTGATCTCGTGGTGGATCTACTCTTGTACTACCCATATCATCAATATTAATCAAGCAGGACGTAGGGTTTTACCTCCATCAAGAGGGACCAAACCTGGGTAAAACATCGTATCCCCTGCCTCCTGTTACCATCCGGCCTAGACGCACAGTTCGGGACCCCCTACCCGAGATCCGCCGGTTTTGACACCGACAGTCGTCTTGAGCTTGTTCTTGTTCTTGAACTTGTTCGGAGGAGAGAACTTGACCTTGGGCATCACTTGGTGTGTCAACACTGTCTTGAGCATGATCTTGCCCTTGGTCATGTTCTTGAGGACGAGGGCCTTCATGTTGTTCTTCGGAAGCGTGTGGGCCTTGGGTTGGTGATGACTCCACTTGACTGGAGCATTGTCCTTCTCCTTCGGCCACAATGGGTTCCTAAATGGGTAGGATAAAACCAACACCCATTCTTCTTATGGCTTGAGGAGGAATTTCATCACCTACATCACAAGTGCCACTTTGCTCCACTTGGGAGCCATTATTCTCATCAAACTCCACCTTACATGTCTCCTCAATAAGTCCCATGGATTTATTGAGGACACGGTAAGCATGAGAGTTTGTAGCATAACCAACAAATATGCCCTCATAAGCTCTAGCCTCAAATTTAGACAACCGAACACCTTTCTTGAGAATGGAACACTTACACCTGAACACCCGAAAGTACTTGAGGTTGAGCTTGTTACCGGTGAGTATCTCATATGGAGTCTTGTTCAAGCCCTTGCGGAGGTAGAGCCGATTGGATGCATGACACGCGGTGTTGATGGCTTCGGCCCAAAAGTTGTACGAAGACTTGAACTCCGCCATCATGGTCCTTGCCGCATCCATCAACGTTCGGTTCTTCCTCTCCGCAACACCGTTTTGTTGAGGGGTGTAAGGTGCGGAATATTGATGCTTGATCCCCTCATCACTAAGAAACTCATCCAAGGTGTAGTTCTTGAACTCGGTGCCTTTGTCACTTCTTATTGTTAAGATCTTTGCATTGTGTTGACGTTGTGCTTGATTTGCAAAGTCAATGATGGTTTGTTGGGTCTTGCTCTTCCTCTTGAAGAAATACACCCACGTGTATCTTGAGTAGTCATCCACAATCACCAAGCAATACTTCCTACCTCCAAGACTATCGAAGGATGGAGGCCCAAAGAGATCCATGTGAAGGAGCTCCAAAGGCCTCTTTGAGTAAATGATAGTCGTGGGAGGGTGAGCCTTCTCATGTATCTTTCCTTCGATACAAGCACTGCAAGCACGATCTTTAGCAAAACTAACATTCGTTAGTCCACGGACATGGTCCCCCTTGAGAAGACTTTGCAAAGATCTCATATTGACATGGGCTAGACGGCGATGCCAAAGCCATCCCACATCAACTTTAGCCATTAGGCACGTCGTGGTCTTAGTGGGTCGCTCCGAAAAGTTAATCACATATAGACCGTTCTCGACATGCCCAACAAAGGCTACTTTAAGAGTCTTGCTCCACAAGAGGGGCACGGTATCGATATCAAAGAAAGTGGCAAAGCCCTTGATTGCAAGTTGACGAACGGAAAGTAAATTGTATGCAAGGGACTCAACAAGCATGACCTTCTCGATCGTGAGATCATGAAAGATGACCACCTTGCCAAGTCCCAATACCTTAGAGGATGAGGCGTCACCCCACTCGACATTGGTGGGCATAGATGGAATCTTGTGCACATCCACCACCAAGTCCTTTCTTCCGGTCATATGATTTGTAGCTCCGCTATCGAGCAACCATGATCCTCCACCGGAAGCAAACACCTACAAGAGATTAATGCTTGGTTTTACGTACCCATTTTGTAATGGGTCCTTTGATGTTAGTAACAAGGGTCTTTGGAACCCAAATAGACCATTCAATGTATTCATGAGGAGAACCAACGAATTTGGCATAAACATGCCCATCACTAGCACGACATAACCCATATGAAGGATTAAAGTCGCCGGCTTTGATGCGAGGAGTGGCATTGCCCTTTTTGACAACGCCACCCTTCTCATTGTTCTTCTTCTTCTCCTTGGAGGCACTCCCTCCCTCCTTCACAAAGGTTTGCATGAGAGGAGGAGATCGTTTGGTCTTGTCATTCTTCTTGTTCTTGGAGTCGGGCACGTACCCAACCCCTCCTTGGCCACAACTCCCTTTTGGTTGATCAAGAGGTCGTTGAGGTTCTTCTTGCCTTGTATGCAAGTAGCAAGACCTCTCTCAAGTTGCCCTTTTAGCCTAGTGTTCTCCTCAACGATATGCACATGCTCACAACACGGGTTAGTAGCATTTGCATTATCAATTAAAACCATATGAGGAAAAGTTGCTTTCTCCTTAGTTAGCTTCACTTGGAGTTGATCATGAGACTCCTTGAGACTAGCATGAATACCCTTCAAGGCCTTGTGGGCCTTGTCAAGTATATCAAACTCCTCTTTGAGTCTAGCAAGATCAACCCCGAGTTTGGCCTTCTCGGAGTTTAGCAAATGAGAAACAATGAGGACATGATCATAATATTTCTTTAACTTAGCATGATCAACGTTGTGTGACTCCTCAAGAGCCAAACGAAGACCACGCTCTTCCTCAAGAGCATTGGAAAGATCCAAAATCTCATCGGCATAGTCACGACTATGCCCTTCCATCTTAGTGATGGTATCTTCGTGAGCCTCGATCATGTCATTGGCTTCACCAAGTTGTTCCAAGGGAGCAACAAAGTGCTTATTGGATTTTCCCTTAAGTTTGCCCATAAAGGCCTCAAACTCATTTGTCTCCACATTCGCTCCCTCAAGTTCATTAATGCTATCCGTCGGAGAAGGATGATTAATGATGGTAGTTTTGATGTTGGGGGTTACCTTGTTGGTGGCTTTAGCCATGAGGCATTTGGCGGTGATGCTCTCATTGGGTGAGTTGAAGAGGGACACCCGTGGAGTCGTCGCAATGGCAACGGAGGCCATGGCAACCGACTCATCACCTTCATCATCGTCGTCGTCCTCATTGTACTCTTCTTGTACCACCAATGCCTTGGGAGGAGTCTTCTTGATGAAGTTGCTCTTGTTGGGGAACGACTTGGCCTTTTCCTTTCGGATGAGCTTGCCACCATTGTCTTCCCTCTTCTCATACGGGCACTTCGCAACAAAAAGACTCACGTTGCCACAATTGTAGCAAGTCCTTACACGTTGCTTGCTCTTCGTGCCACTTGAGTTGTTCTGGTTAAAGTTTGGCCTCGAGTTTTTCTTGCTCCAAAATTGCCTAGAAGCGAGTGCCATGTGTTCATGATATGCATACTTCGTGTCCTAGGGGTTGCTCTCCTCTTCTTCCTCTTCTTCTTATTCAACGGAGAGCTTGGCCTTCAATGCAAGGTTGGGATTCTTTGCCCTTTGAGAATGAAGCACCGCATTATCGGCGGTCTTGTCCAAAATGTTCATGGCCACAAACTCATCCAACACTTCGCTTGAGGTCAAAGTGTGGAAGTCCGGTCTTTGACGAATGACGGAGGACATGACCTTGTGGTAGGGCATCATTGCCTTGAGGAATTTGCGCTTGATCCAATTGTCATCCGTGTCCTTGCTCCCGTGATCTCGGAGTGAGACCGCGAGTTTGGTTACCCTCCGATAAAGCTCACGAGGTTCTTCATCTTCTTTCATTGCAAACTCATCGGCCTCATCTTGCACCACTTCATAGTTGGAGCGTTGAATGCTTGCGCTTCCCCGGTAGAGGGAGACAACACAAATCCATGCGTCTTTGGCTAAGGCGAAGGGCCGAAGATGAGGTAGGTCTTCGGATGGGATTGCATCTTGAATGATGAAGAGAGCATTCTCATTGAATTGATTATCCGCGACTTCTCGAGGAGTCAAGTTGCTTGGATCATGCAGATAGAAACCTTCTTCAATGATTCTCCAAAGGTTAGTGTTCACATGATTTAAATGACGTTTAAAGCGGTAAACCCAAGAATCAAAGTCCTCATTTTTCACAATCTTAGGGGGAGGACCGGCATGATTCAAATGAGTAGAAGGAACCGGTCCACCATAGACAAGTGGTGGTTCCACATGAGCAAATATGCCGGTGCCATTTTTACCACTAGAAGAAGGAGCCTTTTCACTACTAGCTTCCCCCTTGTCGGGGATAGCATCCGTCACCTTGTCGGTGGGGTCACCCACTTTCAACGGTGCGGTGGATAGTTTAAGCCCCTCAAGAAATTTAGTAAACATGCTTTCAACCTCGGTCGTCATAGAGGTTTTCAATGTCTCCAAGGCCACATGGAACTCCTCATGAGAGACCGAGGTTCCCCCATCGCCCGTAGACGAGGTCGGATTCACACCGGAGTGTTCCTCCACACCGTCTACGGTATCAACCATACTCTTTGGACGGTAAAGTCCTTAATAAAGAGACGAGGCTCTCATACCAATTGAAAGGATCGATATGGTTGACTAGAGGAGAGGTGAATAGGAAACTACCAATTTTTAATTTTTCTTTACCAAATTAAACTTTGCATCAAAGTAGGTTGTCTAGATGTGCAACTAGGTGAGCAACCTATATGATGCAATGACAACAAGCATACAAGCAAGCAAGAGAAGTAACACTAAAGAGCTTGCACAAGTAAAGGTAAGAGATAACCAAGAGTGGATCCGGTGAAGACGAGGATGTGTTACCGAAGTTCCTTCCTTTTGAGGGGAAGTACGTCTCTGTTAGAGCGGTGTGGAGGCACGATGCTCCCGAAGAAGCCACTAGGGCCACCGTATTCTCCTCACGCCCTCACACAATGCAAGATGTCATGATTCCACTATTGGTGCCCTTGAAGTCGGCAACCAAACCTTTACAAACAAGGTTGGGTCAATCTCCACAACTTAATCGGAGGCTCCCAACAATACCACAAAGCTTCACCACAATGGACTATGGCTCCATGGTGACCTCAACCGTCTAGGGTGCTCAAACACCCAAGAGTAACAAGATCCGCTAGGGATGAGTGGGGGAATCGAAAATCCCTTGGTGGAAGTGTAGATCGGGGCCTTCTCAACCACTCCTAAGCAAATCAAGAAGTTTGATTGGCTAGAGAGATAGATCGGGCGAAAATGGAGCTTGGAGCATTAATGGAGCTTGAGCATTAATGGAGCTTGAGGGGGAAGAGGTAAGTCAAAGGGGAAGAAGGGGACCCCCTTTTATAGTGGGGGCAACAATCCAACCGTTGCCCCACCAACCAGCCCCGCACAGGGCGGTAGTACCGCTAAAGGGGGGCGGTACTACCGCTGAGCCAGCGGGACTGCCGCTCCAGCTAGCGGTACTGCCGCGCAGAGAAGAGCAGCAGGGATCTGGACCCAGCGCGGTACTACCGCGGTGGTAAGGGCGGTACTACCGCTCTGAAACGGTACTACCGCCTCTACTGCCGCAACTAGTGCCGCAAAACCCGACACGAGAAAAAGAGCCCTCGAGTCGAGGCGGTAGGAGCCAGACAGCCCAGCGGTAGTACAGCTGCGGGGTCACCGGCGGTACTACCGCTGCGGATCGGTACTGCCGCTTGTGACCCTTCGGCGGTACTACCGCTGGTAGTGCGGTACTACCGCTGGGACACAGAAGAGAGAGAGAAGATCTCTCCATCGAGGCTGAGGACGAGGCGGTGGTGCCAGGCAGGCCAGCGGTAGTACTGATGTGGAGTCACCGACGATACTACCACTGCGGAGCGGTACTGCCGCTTGTGACTCTTCAACGGTACTACCGTTGGGTTGTGCGGTACTACCGCTGGAACCCAGACAGGACATAGAAGGAGAAGAGATCTCTGCAATGAAGTGGAAGAGCTCTGAGAGAGAGAAGCTCATGTGTACGTATTGATTCCACCCAAGTAATACCCCAGCGGACCCCCTCTTGATAGTACGGTGCCCTCTATGCAACTAGTCCACCGAAAGAGAAATGAAAGAGCTACACCGTCTTGAATGACACTCCGAAGGGAAGAAAACGTCTCGTGCCAAGGATGAATCTGTGAACTACTCAAAGCACATGATTAGTCCGTAACCATGTTGTCATCAATCACCAAAACTACCTCGAGAGAGATATGCCTCAACAAAGGGTGATAAGGTTTTTGGGGAGCGCTCAGCGCGACTACTGGCTGCTTCATCACGGACGATCTGGTCGCCGATGACTACTTCCCCGATGACGACTTCTTCCCCGACGTCCACGACCTCCTCGACGACATGGCAGGCGAGGACACCGACCCCAAGTCCAGCACTTCTACTGCTGCTGTCCCGTACGTGTTCTTGCTCTTTTTGTTAGATGTCATGACATAGTTCTTTGCTCTACTTTCCGTCCTACATGTGTTAAGTTCTACTTCATATATGCAACTTCATCTAGTGTCTGTTCTAGATGTGTTTAGTTCAAGTTCATATATGCAGATGCTCTTTACCTTCTCTCTGTCCGAACGCATGACTTGTTTTATCTCTACTATATTAGTCATGCTTTATCTAGTATTTCTGTTAATAAAATCATTCGGTAAATTGCTCATATTTCCAACAATCCAAAAACCTTATTATAGGCAATTTACCCCGAGTGGTTTTGCTGCTTCCATGAGACCTCCTATGTTTGAGGGTATCTACTATAAGAGGTGGCGCATGAGAGTAGTCTTATGGTTTCAAACCATGAGTTGCTATGACGCCACTCTCGGCAAACCTGAAGGAGAGCTTGATGCTCAACAGGCACAAGCTTTTCAGAAAATGGATACTCTGTTTAAGGCTGCTCTCTTGAGTGTTCTTGGTGAGAACATAGTTGATGCTTATGTGTCAATTGATAATGGAAAAGATATGTGGGATGCACTCGAGGCCAAGTTTGGGGTCTCGGATGCTGGCACTGCGCTGTACATCATGGAGAAATTCTATGATTATAGGATGACTGAAGATCGCTCCGTGGTTGAGAAAGCTCATGAGATACAGTCATTTGCTAGAGAACTTGAGCACTTCAGTTGTATGCTACCGGACAAGTTTGTTGCCGGAGGTATCATCACTAAGCTTCCTCCTTCATGGAGGAACTTTGCTACCTTGCTGAAGCATAAGAGGCAGGAGTTTTCCGTCCCGGATCTCATTGGCACTCTTGATGTGGAGGAAAAGGCAAGAGCAAAGGACACACGTGCTCGAGGTATTGAGGGAGGATCTAGTGCCAATGTGGTACAGAAGCAGAACTTCCAGCCCCACAAGTTCAAGAACAAGGGCAAGTTTGATGGAAAAGCAAAGTTTGATGGGAAGAACAAGGCTGTGAAACACACGAACTTCAAGAAGAAGAATGGCAAGAAGAAAGGTGCTTGTGATGTGTGTGGGGATCCTGATCATTGGGCTCCTAGTTGCCCTAATCGCTATGACAAGCGTCATCCTGGGAAAGGCGGCAAGACCGCTAATGTTGTTATTGGAGACACTGACATGAAGGATGTTGGGTATGGTATATTTCCCACTATTCTTTCAGTATGTCATTCTCCTGATTGGTTGATTGACACGGGTGCTAATGTGCATGTATGCGGTGATATTTCCATGTTTTCGTCTTATCAGACCGCAGGGACTTTAACCGTGCTGATGGGCAACGGTTCAAGTGCTTCTGTTCGTGGTGTTGGCACGGTTGATCTGAAGTTTACTTCGGGGAAGATCGTGCGGCTGAAGAACATGCATTATGTCCCCTCCGTCAATAAAAATCTTGTTAGCGGATCTCTTCTATGTAGAGATGGCTACAAGCTTGTCTTTGAGTCAAATAAATTTGTAATATCCAAGTATGGAACCTTTGTTGGTAAAGGCTATGAGTCAGGAGGCTTGTTTCATTTATCCTTATCAGACGTTTGCAATAAAATTGTTAATCATATTTGCAACAATAGTGAATCCAATGTGTGGCATTCACGTCTTTGTCATGTTAACTTTGGTTGCATATCGCGACTAGCGAAGTTGAACTTAATCCCTAGTTTCACCACCATCAAGGGATCTAAGTGTCAAGTGTGTGTGCAAGCTAAGCAACCTCGTAAGTCTCACGCGACTGTGGAAATAAGAAATCTTGCACCACTAGAGCTCATACATTCAGATCTATGTGAAATGAATGGTGTGTTGACAAAAGGTGGAAAGAAATATTTCATGACGTTAATTGATGACTCCACTAGATACTGCCGTGTGTATCTTCTGAAATCTAAGGATGAGGCTTTGAACTTTTTCAAGATCTATAAAGCTGAAGTGGAAAACCAACTTGATCGAAAAATCAAGAGGCTTAGGTCCGACCGTGGTGGAGAGTATTTTTCCAATGAATTTGATGCTTTTTGTGCGGAACATGGTATAATCCATGAGAGGACGCCTCCCTATTCACCTCAGTCAAATGGGGTGGCCGAAAGAAAGAACCTACTCTAACTGATTTGGTTAACGCCATGTTAGACACATCGGGTCTCTCCAAGGCATGGTGGGGGGAGGCGATATTGACGGTGAAAGGATCGATATGATTGACTAGAGGGGGGGGGCGGTGAATAGGCAACTACCAATTTTTAGCTTTTCTTTACCAAATTAAACTTTGCATCAAAGTAGGTTGTCTAGATGTGCAACTAGGTGAGCAACCTATATGATGCAATAACAACACGCATACAAGCAAGCAAGAGAAGTAACACTAAAGAGCTTGCACAAGTAAAGGTAACAGATAACCAAGAGTGGATCCGGTGAAGACGAGCATGTGTTACCGAAGTTCCTTCCTTTTGAGGGGAAGTACGTGTCCGTTGGAGCGGTGTGGAGGCACAATGCTCCCCAAGAAGCCACTAGGGCCACCGTATTCTCCTCACGCCCTCACACAATCCGAGATGCCGTGATTCCACTATTGGTGCCCTTGAAGGCGGCGACCGAACATTTACAAACAAGGTTGGGGCAATCTCCACAACTTAATCGGAGGCTCCCAACAAGACCACGAAGCTTCACCACAATGGAATATGGCTCCGAGGTGACCTCAACCATCTAGGGTGCTCAAACACCCAAGAGTAACAAGATCCACTAGGGATGAGTTGGGGAATCGAAAATCCCTTGGTGGAAGTGTAGATCGGAGCCTTCTCAACCACTCCCGAGCAAATCAACAAGTTTGATTGGCTAGGGAGATAGATCGGGCAAAATGAAGCTTGGAGTATTTAATGGAGCTTGAGCAATAAATGGAGCTTGGGGGAGGAAGAGGTGGGTGAGAAGGAGGAAGGGGACTCCCTTTTATAGTGGGGGAAACAATCCCGTTGCCCCCCACCAACCAGCCCCGCACAGGGCGGTACTACCACTGAGAGGGGGCGGTACTGCTGCCAGGAGACGGTACTGCCGTGCCAGCCAGCGGTACTGCTGCGCTGAGGAGACTTACTAGGGAACTGACCCAAATGCGGTACTACCGCGGTGGTAGGGCGGTACTACCGCTCCTGGAACGGTACTACCGCCACTACAACCGTGACTAGTGCCGCAAAACCCGACACGAGAAAAAGACCTCTCGAGTCGAGGCGGTAGGAGCTAGACTACCCAGCGGTACTACGGCAGTGGGGTCAAGGGCGGTAGTACCGCTGTGGAGCGGTACTGCCGCTTGTGACCCTTCGGCCGTAGTACCGCAGGCAGTGCGGTACTACCGCTGGGGTGCGCACGAGAGAGAGAAGGGATCTCTCAAATATGCTGAGGACAAGGCAGAGGTGCCAGGCCCCCAGCGGTACTACTGTTGTGGAGCCAAGGGCGGTACTACTGCTGCGGAGCGGTACTGCCGCTTGGCTCCTCAGCGGTACTACCGCTGGGTGCGAGGTACTACCGCTTAGACCCAGACAGGACACGGAAGAGAGGAGAGATCTCTTCAATGGAAAGGAAATGCTCGGAGGGTGAGAAGCTGATGTGTACGTGATGATTCCACCCATGCAAAACCCCAGCGGACCCCCTCTTGATAGTACGGTGCCCTCTACGCAACTAGTCCACCGAGAAAGAAACTAAAGAGATACACCGTCTTGAAATACACTCCGAGGGGAAGAAGGCGTCTCGTGCCAGGGGAGAATCTGTGAATTATTCAAAGCACAAGATTAGTCCGCAAACATGTTGTCATCAATCACCAAAACTACCTTGAGAGAGATATGCCGTAACAATCTCCCCCTTTTTGGTGGAGTGATGACAACTAGGGATTTGCGCGAGGAAAAGAAATAAAACGAAGAAAGCTAAGAACTACAAAATATAGACGGGCTCCCCCAGAATGTGTGCACCAAGAGATGGCACGACCCACACATTCGGATCAACACTCCCCCTATATTTTATAGTCCAACAATACTAAGCACAAGATATATGAGAGAAGTGAATAAACAGGACAAGCATGCATATCACAATAAACTACAATACTCTGAAATGACATAAGTAAAAAGGTAGCGAAAGGGAGCATATGTCTCACACCATATGTCTAGAGCTTAGGTCTCACACCAAACCAAACCAAAGGACACTGAGAGAACACACAAGACGACTCAAAGCACGACACAAGAAGCAAATCCCTACACCCTCTCCCCCTTTGGCAGGGAGACACCAAAAAGGGGCAAAGAGCGACACTACGACTCCAGGTGATGGGAGGAGGAAGAGCTCGAACATCACATCTCTGCATCTTCATCGTGGGTCGAACACTGCTCGGCATCGGAGTCGGTCCAGTGGCAATTCTGATGAATCCAGTCCTCCTCTTCAGTGATCTGACCCTCAGACCCACTGGCAACTATTGCTCCCATCTGACGCATGAGCTCCTTGTGGCGCGTCCTGGCATGCTTCTCCACCACATGAGTCATGTACTGACCATGAGACTCCATGCAGAAAAGCTTCTTCATCTTGCGCTTAAGCTTCTGTGCCCATGACTGTTCTGCACTAGTGGGGCCAAAGTCCTCCTCATGGGCATCAGTAGCAGCCTCACCCTCGGTCCCCATGGCAGCAGCAGCAGCAGCAGCAGACGGACCCCCTGTGGTGGCAGTAGCAGATGGACCCCCTGTGTGAGACGTTGTCCAGTTGTCCTTCTTCCTCAGACGCTTGATCTCATGAGAAACCAAGTCTCCAGTCTCTAGCAGCACTCTGGGATAAGTTTGTGCCCAGGCCCTCTCAATGAGCCTCATGATGAATGGACCATAGATAGGACACTTGCGCTCAGACACGGCAGATAGAAGTTCACACCACATGACATGAGAGATATTCAGGCTCTCTCCAGTGCTTGCTTCCTTCTCATGCTAACAGAAAAGGAGCATGTCCACGAGGTAAGAGTGGACCATATCCAGATTCCCAATCCGAGGGAAGAGAGTCTCACGGAATATGCGATGAAGAATGTCCAGATACGGAGACAGCTCATAGGTCTTCTTCTCAGTTGCTGGGTGAACCTTCACAGTGCAGTAGGGCCAAAGGGCTTGCTTGTGGGTGGATGTAGCATTGCGGTGAGGACGGAAACCGACAGGAGTCTCAAGCCCGGTATCCACCACATCAAGTAACTCCATGAAAGCCTTCCACTTGACAGAAAGTAGCTTGCCATTTGTCATCCATGTCAGAGTCCTGTCGACATCCGTCCCAAGATGGACGGTGGCATAGAATTGAGCCACCAAATCCGCATCGAAATCCTTGTTGAATTGCATGATCCTAAGAATGTTCAACTGAGTGCACATCTGAAGGGCTTCGCCAAAGTACTCTGGGTCCTTCTCCATAGCATCAGTATCAATGGAGCGAACATCAACAAAAAGATTCTTCTTGGCCTTGATCACATCAAAGTAGATGGCAAACTGAAAACGGTTCCAGAACGGGCGGTTGACCAAAGTGGGTTCTTGGGCCACCGCATAGGTGTTGCGGCGACGCTTCTCCCAAAACTCCTTGTTGGTCATCTCAGTCAGTCTTCCCTTTGGGTTTGTGGGCGGCTCGTTTCGATTGCTGAGGAGGTGGAGGAACACTTGCAGATGCACTTGCTGGAGGCGGTTGGGTGCTCGAGGAACCACCGGCTGGCTCTGAGGTGGGGTAGTGTTTTGATGTGGCACGCCCGGGGTTGACACGGCGACCTTGCTGCTCGGAAGGGTCATCACCTGGAGCCAAACACAAGAACACGCAAAACAACCAGAAAGAACAAGCATAAGCCAACAAACTCAACAAAGGATCAAGGTAAGGCAGGAAAATGATGGAAATTGGCATGCAGCGGTAGTACCGTGACCTGCCTGCGGTAGTACCGCCCCAAGCGGTAGTACCGCCCCAGAGGGAGCGGTACTACTACTCTTGGTCAAGCGGTAGTGCCGCTCCAAGAGAGCGGTAGTACCGCTTGAGGTGGAGAAACAACAGTTTCTTAGCACGAGGCGGTGAAACAGCGGGTTCCTACTACCGTGGTCAGATCCGGCACTACCGGCCTACCAAATTCAAAAATAATCCTACCAAACTCTAATCGAGATAGTCTAGTTGCTTTCTCCAACCAACTTAAGCCTAGATTTAGCCAAAAATCTAGAGATGCAACCACCATTGCCCCTAAGAAACAAGAACTGAAAAAGAGACAAAACGAAAGAAGGAACGGGGGCAATACTGGCATCCATGGCAAGAGGACGAGGTGGGGATCGACTCCACCAAAGGAAATGGAGAGGGACGCCCCAGAGACGGAGATCCGCCAGAGCCCTCCTGCGGCGAGTGGAGGCTGGAGAGAGGAAGAGAAAAGAGGGGCGAAGTGAATGGGTATGGGGGAGAAGAAACCTCCCCTGCCCGGACTTAACCCCTGTTCTCGTCCCCAGCGGTAGTACCGCACTGGGGGGCGGTAGTACCACTTATAAGTGGTAGTACCGCGCACCACCAGCGGTAGTACCGCCCAGCACGCCACGGCTAAACAACACGGCTTTAGCTCGACGAAACGACAAAAACGGCAAGAGAAAAACAAGCACACCAGCAAACGACCAAGACACACCTCTTCAAACGAGGGCGGTGGACGAGGCCACCTATGTTTGAGTCAAAAGGTATGGCACCGCGAAGATTTTAACCTTGGGCCCATGACCAAAACTCGTCTTTGAAGCACAAGTGCCATTAACAATGGCTAACGTGAAAGACTTGATCAATTTATGCATAATGGGGGAGGGAGAGTTCATTGAGAGAACAACACTCCCCCTATGTCCATGCCTACACATAAACTAGACAACAAATTGAGCATGGTAGGGTGTGCACGGGTTCAAGCCACATTGCTCGAATCAATGATATTTAGCTCATGCCTTAACTCGCGAAATCTTGCTTCATCTAAGGGCTTCGTGAAAATATCTGCAAGGTTGTCATGAGTGTTGACATAGTTGAGCTTGATCTCTCCTCGCCTAATGTGATCCCGGATGAAGTGATACCGAATCTCAATATGCTTCGTCTTGAAGTGTTGCACTGGGTTGAGAGAAATCTTGATGGCACTTTCATTGTCACACCAAAGAGGCACTTTTTCATAGGTGACACCGTAATCCTTTAAAGTTTGCCTCATCCATAGAAGTTGTGCACAACAACTACCGGCGGCAACATACTCCGCCTCAGTGGACGAGAGAGACACACAACTTTGCTTTTTGGAAGACCAACTTACAAAGAGCAACCAAGGAATTGGCACCCTCCGGAAGTTGACTTCCTATCCACCTTGTCTCCCGCCCAATCGGAATCCGAGTACCCTACAAGCTTGAAGTTTGATCCTCTTGGGTACCACAAGCCAAAGTTTGGGGTATGAGCCAAATATCGAAAGATTCGTTTGACCGCCACATAGTGACTTTCCTTAGGTGCGGCTTGAAACCATGCACACATTCCCACACTCAACATGATGTCCGGTCTAGATGCACAAAGGTAAAGCAAGGATCCAATCATGGAACGGTATACCTTTTGATCCACCACTTTACCATTGGGATCTAAGTCAAGTTGGTAGTTGGTGGGCATTGGAGTGGAGGCCGGCTTGACATCACTTAGCTTGAATCTCTTGAGCATGTCTTGAGTGTATTTGGATTGATTGATGAAGGTTCCTTCTCTTCTTTGCTTCACTTCGAACCCCAGAAAGAACTTCAACTATCCCATGGAGGACATCTTGAACTTTGAGGTCATGAGAGCGGCAAATTCCTCATTGAAAGCTTTGTTAGGAGAACCAAAGATAATATCATCAACATATAATTGGCACACAAACAACTCCCCTTTGACCTTCTTAGTAAAAAGAGTGGGGTCGATTAGCCCAACTTCAAAACCACGGTCTTGTAACAACTCGGTAAGGTGGTCATACCACGCACGTGGGGCGTGTTTAAGGCCATAGAGTGCCTTATCGAGTTGATACACATGATCGGGAAAGTAGGGATCCTCGAACCCGGGGGGTTGCTTGACGTAAACCAATTCATTAATGGGACCATTAAGAAAAGCACTCTTCACATCCATTTGTTGTAACTTAAAGTTATGATGAGAAGCATATGCAATCAACATGCGGATGGATTCAAGACGAGCAACGCGAGCAAAGGTTTCACCGTAGTCGATACCCTCGACTTGGGAGTAGCCCTGTGCTACTAAACGAGCCTTGTTGCGGATGATAATCCCATGGGCATCTTGCTTGTTCTTGAATATCCACTTGGTTCCAATGACATTGTGGTTCCCCGTTGGCCTTGGCACCAATCTCCACACTTTGTTGCGCTCGAAGTTGTTGAGTTCTTCGTGCATGGCATTGAGCCAATCTGGATCTTCTAGCGCCTCATAGACCTTGTGGGGTTCCACACAAGAGACAAACGCGTGATGCTCACAATAGTTTGCTAATTGTCTACGAGTGCTTACCCCCTTTCTTAGGCTTCCAAGCACATTCATCGTGAGATGATCCTTGGTGGAGAGCTTGGAAGCAACCTTGGCGGCACGACGCTCTAATTCCTCCTCGGTGGTGAGTTGAGGAGAGGTTGCTTGATCATCTTGAGCGCCGTCATGAACTTGTTCTTGATCTTGAACTTGCTCGGGGGAGAGAACTTGACCTTGGGCATCACTTGGTGTGTCAACATCGTCTTGAGTATGATCTTGCCCTTGGTCTTGTTCATGAGGTTGAGGGCCTTCACTTTGTTCTTCGGAAGCGTGTGGGTCTTGGGTTGGTGATGGCTCCACTTGAGTGGAGCATTGTCCTTCTCCTTCGGCCACAAGGGGTTCCTCAATGGGTAGGATGAAACCAACACCCATTCTTCTTATGGCTTGAGGAGGAATTTCATCACCTACATCACAAGTGCCACTTTTCTCCACTTGGCAGCCGTTATTCTCATCAAACTCCATGTTACACGTCTCCTCAATAAGTCCCGTGGATTTATTGAGGACACGGTAAGCATGAGAGTTTGTAGCATAACCAACAAATATGCCCTCATAAGCTCTAGCCTCAAATTTAGACAACCGAACACCTTTCTTGAGAATGAAACACTTAGACCCGAATACCCGGAAGTACTTGAGATTGGGCTTGTTACCGGTGAGTATCTCATATGGAGTCTTGTTCAAGCCCTTGCGGAGGTAGAGCCGATTGGATGCATGACACGCGGTGTTGATGGCTTCGGCCCAAAAGTTGTATGGAGACTTGAACTCCGCCATCATGGTCCTTGCCGCATCCATCAACGTCCGGTTCTTCCTCTCCGCAACACCATTTTGTTGAGGGGTGTATGGTGCGGAATATTGATGCTTGATTCCCTCATCACTAAGAAATTCATCCAAGGTGTAGTTCTTGAACTCGGTGCCGTTGTCACTTCTTATTGTCAAGATCTTTGCATTGTGTTGACGTTGTGCTTCATTTGCAAAGTCAATGACGGTTTGTTGGGTCTCGCTCTTCCTCTTGAAGAAATACACCCACGTGTACCTTGAGTAGTCATCCACAATCACCAAGCAATACTTTCTACTTCTAAGACTATCGAAGGATGGGGGCCCAAAAAGATCCATGTGAAGGAGCTCCAAGGGCCTCTTTGAATAAATGATAGTCGTGGGAGGGTGAGCCTTCTCATGTAGCTTTCCTTCGATACAGGCACTGCAAGCACGATCTTTAACAAAACTAACATTCGTTAGTCCACGGACATGGTCCCCCTTGAGGAGACTTTGCAAAGATCTCATATTGACATGGGCTAAATGGCGATGCCAAAGCCATCCCACATCAACTTTAGCCATTAGGCATGTCGCGGTCTTAGTGGGTCGCTCCGAAAAGTTAATCACATATAGAGCGTTCTCGACATGCCCAACAAAAGCTACTTTAAGAGTCTTGCTTCACAAGAGGGCCACGGTATCGATATCAAAGAAAGTGGCAAAGCCCATGATTGCAAGTTGACGAACGGAAAGTAAATTGTATGCAAGTGACTCAACAAGCATGACCTTCTCGATCATGAGATCATGAGAGATGACCACCTTGCCAAGTCCCAATACCTTAGAGGATGAGGCGTCACCCCACTCGACATTGGTGGGCATAGATGGAACTTTGTGCACGTCCACCACCAAGTCCTTGCTTCCGGTCATATGATTTGTAGCCCCGCTATCGAGCAACCATGATCCACCACCGGAAGCAAACACCTACAAGAGATCAATGCTTGGTTTTAGGTACCCATTTTGTAATGGGTCCTTTGATGTTAGTAACAAGGGTCTTAGGAACCCAAATAGACCATTCAATGTACTCATGAAGAGAACCAACAAATTTGGCATAAACATGCCCATCACTAGCACGGCATAACACATAAGAAGGATTAAAATCGCCGGCTTTGTTGGGAGGGGTGACATTGCCCTTCTTGACATTGTTCTTCTTCTTCTCCTCGGGGACACTCTCTCCCTCCCTCACAAAGGTTTGCATGAGGGGAGGAGGTCGTTTGGTCTTGTCATTCTTCTTCTTGTTCTTGGAGTCGGGCACGTACCCAACCCCTTCCTTGGTCACACCTCCCTTTTGGTTGATCAAGACATCGTTGAGGTTCTTCTTGCCTTGTATGCAAGTCGCAAGACCTCTCTCAAGTTGCTCCTTCAACTTAGCATTTTCCTCAACAAGATGTATATGCTCACAACACGGGTTAGTAGCATTTGCATTATCAATTAAAACCATATGAGGAAAAGTTGCTTTCTCCTTAGTTAGCTTCACTTGGAGTTGATCATGAGACTCCTTGAGACTAGCATGAATACCCTTCAAGGCCTTGTGGGCCTTGTCAAGTATATCAAACTCCTCTTTGAGTCTAGCAAGATCAACCCCGAGTTTGGCCTTCTCGGAATTTAGCACACGAGAAACAACGAGGACATGATCATAATGTTTCTCTAACTTAGCATGATCAACATTGTATGACTCCTCAAGAGCCAAACGAAGACCACGCTCTTCCTCAACAGCATTGGAAAGATCCGAAATCCCATCGGCATAGTCACGACTATGCCCTTCCATCTTAGAGATGGTGTCTTCGTGAGCCTCGATCATGTCATTGGCCTCACCAAGTTGTTCCAAGAGAGCAACAAAGTGCTTCTTGGATTTTCCCTTGAGTTTGCCCATAAAGGCCTCAAACTCGTTAGCCTCCACATTAGCTCCCTCAAGTTCATTAATGCTATCTGTTTGGGAAGGATGATTATTGATGGTAGTTTTGATGTTGGAGGTTACCTTGTTGGTGGCTTTAGTCATGAGGCACTTGGCGGTGATGCCCTCGTTGGGTGAGTCGAAGAGAGACACCCGTGACTTTGTTGCAATGGCAACGGAGGCCATGGAAACCGACTCATCATCTTCATCATCGTCATCATCCTCATTGTAGTCTTCTTGCACAACCAAAGCCTTGGGAGGAGTCTTCTTAGTAAAGTTGTTCTTGTTGGGGAACGACTTGGCCTTGTCCTTTCGGATGAGTTTGCCACCATTGTCTTCCCTCTTCTCATACGGGCATTCCGCAACGAAATGACTCACGTTGCCGCAATTGTAGCAAGTCCTTACACGTTGCTTGCCCCTTGTGCCACTCGAGTTGTTTTTGCTAAAGTTGGGCCTCGAGTTTTTCCTGCTCCAAAATTGCCTTGAAGCAAGTGCCATGTGTTCATGATATGCATACTTCGTATCTTCGGGGTTGCTCTCCTCTTCTTCCTCTTCTTCTTCTTCCACGGTGAGCTTGGCCTTCAAAGCAAGGTTAGGCTTCTTTGCCCGTTGAGAACGGAGCACCGCATTGTCAGCGGTCTTGTACAAAATGTTCATGGCCACAAACTCATCAAAGTGTGGAAGTCCGGTCTTTGAAGAATGACGGAGGACATGGCCTTGTGGTAGGGCATCATTGCCTTTAGGAATTTGCGCTTGATCCAATTGTCATCCGTGTCCTTGCTCCCGTGATCTCGTAGTGAGACCGCGAGTTTGGTTACTCTCCGATAAAGCTCACGAGGTTCTTCATCTTCCTTCATTGCAAACTCATCGGACTCATCTTGTACCACTTCATAGTTGGAGCATTGAACGCTTGCGCTTTCCCGGTAGAGAGAGATGACACAATGCCATGCATCTTTGGCCAAGGCGAAGGGACGAAGATGAGGTAGGTCTTCGAGTGGAATTGCATCTTGAATGATGAAGAGAGCATTCTCATTGAATTGATTGTCCGCGGCTTCTCGAGGAGTGAAGTTGCTTGGATCATTTGGATAGAAACCTTCTTCAATGATTCTCCAAAGGTTAGTGTTCACATGATTTAAATGACGTTTAAAGCGGTAAACCCAAGCATCAAAATCCTCATTTTTCACAATCTTAGGGGGAGGACCGGCATGATTCAAATGAGTGGAAGGAACCGGTCCACCATAAACAAGTGGTGGTTCCACATGGGCAAAGATGCCGGTGCCATTCTTGCCACTAGAAGAAGGAGCCTTTTCACTACTAGCTTCCCCCTTGTCGGGGATAGCATCCGACACCTTGTTGGCGGGATCACCCACTTTCAACGGTGCGGTGGATAGTTTAAGCCCCTCAAGAAATTTAGTAAACATGCTTTCAACTTCGGTCGTCATGGAGGTTTTCAATGTCTCCAAGGCTACATTGAACTCCTCACGAGAGACCGAAGTTCCCCATCTCCCGTAGACGAGATCGGATTCACACCAGAGTGTTATTCCACACCGTCTACGGTATCAACCATACTCTTTGGACGGTAAAGTCCTTAATAAAGAGACGAGGCTCTCATACCAATTGAAAGGATCGATATGGTTGACTAGAGGGGGGGGGGGTGAATAGGCAACTACCAATTTTTAGCTTTTCTTTACCAAATTAAACTTTGCATCAAAGTAGGTTGTCTAGATGTGCAACTAGGTGAGCAACCTATATGATGCAATAACAACACGCATACAAGCAAGCAAGGGTAGAAACACTAAAGAGCTTGCACAAGTAAAGGTAAGAGATAACCAAGACTGGATCCGGTGAAGACGAGGATGTGTTACCAAAGTTCCATCCTTTTGAGGGGAAGTATGTCTCTGTTGGAGCGGTGTGGAGGCACAATGCTCCCCAGAAGCCACTACGGCCACCGTATTCTCCTCAAGCCCTCACACAATGCGAGATGCCATGATTCCACTATTGGTGCCCTTGAAGGCGGAGACCAAACCTTTACAAACAAGGTTGGGGCAATCTCCACAACTTAATCGGAGGCTCCCAACTAGACCACGAAGCTTCACCACAATGGAATATGGCTCTGAGGTGACCTCAACCGTCTAGGGTGCTCAAACACCCAAGAGTAACAAGATCCGCTAGGGATGAGTGGGGGAATCGAAAATCCCTTGGTGGAAGTGTAGATCGGAGCCTTCTCAACCACTCCCGAGCAAATCAACAAGTTTGATTGGCTAGGGAGATAGATCGGGCAAAATGAAGCTTGGAGTATTTAATGGAGCTTGAGCAATAAATGGAGCTTGGGGGAGGAAGAGGTGGGTGAGAAGGAGGAAGGGGACTCCCTTTTATAGTGGGGGCAACAATCCCGTTGCCCCCCACCAACCAGCCCCGCACAGGGCGGTACTACCGCTGAGAGGGGGCGATACTACCGCCAGGCGACGGTACTGCCACGCCAGCCAGTGGTACTGCCGCGCTGAGGAGACTTAGTAGGGAACAGATCCAAATGCGGTACTACCGCGGTGGCAGGGCGGTACTACCACTCCTGGAATGGTACTACCGCCACTACAACCGTGACTAGTGCCGCAAAACCCGACACGAGAAAAAGACCTCTCGAATCGAGGCGGTAGGAGCCAGACTACCCAGCGGTACTACGGCAGTGGGGTCAAGGGCGGTAGTACCGCTGTGGAGCGGTACTGCCGCTTGTGACCCTTCGGCCGTAGTACCGCAGGCAGTGCGGTACTACCGCTGGGGCGCGCACGCGAGAGAGAAGGGATCTCTCAAATATGCTGAGGACAAGGAGGAGGTGCCAGGCCCCCAGCGGTACTACTATTGTGGAGCCAAGGGCGGTACTACCGCTGCGGAGCGGTACTGCCACTTGGCTCCTCAGCGGTACTACCGCTGGGTGCGCGGTACTGCCGCTTAGACCCAGACAGGACACCGAAGAGAGGAGAGATCTCTTCAATGGAAAGAAAATGCTCGGAGGGTGAGAAGCTGATGTGTACGTGATGATTCCACCCATGCAAAACCCAAGCGGACCCCCTCTTGATAGTATGGTGCCCTCTACGCAACTAGTCCACCGAGAAAGAAACAAAAGAGCTACACCGTCTTGAAATACACTCCGAGGGGAAGAAGGCGTCTCGTGCCAGGGGAGAATCTGTGAATTATTCAAAGCACAAGATTAGTCCGCAAACATGTTGTCATCAATCACCAAAACTACCTTGAGAGAGATATGCCGTAACAATCTCCCCCTTTTTGGTGGATTGATGACAACTAGGGATTTGCGCAAGGAAAAGAAATAAAACGAAGAAAGCTAAGAACTACAAAATATAGACGGGCTCCCCCAGAATGTGTGCACCAAGAGATGGCACGACCCACACATTCGGATCAACACTCCCCCTATATTTTATAGTCCAACAATACTAAGCACAAGATATATGAGAGAAGTGAATAAACAGGACAAGCATGCATCTCACAATAAACTACAATACTCTGAAATGACATAAGTAAAAAGGTGTAGGATCGAAAGTATGTCTAGAGGGGGGGTGATTAGACTACTTGACCAAATAAAAACTTAACCTTTTCCCAAATTTAGTTCTTGGCAGATTTTAGCTATTTTAGGACAAGTCAAGCAATCATCACACAATTCAAGCAAGCATGCAAAGAGTATATTGGCAGCGGAAAGTAAAGCATGCAACTTGCAAGAATGTAAAGGGAAGGGTTTGGAGATTTCAAACGCACTTCGAGACATGGATGTTTTTCCCGTGGTTCGGATAGGTGGTGCTATCCTACATCCACGTTGATGGAGACTTCAACCCACGAAGGGTAACGGTTGCGCGAGTCCACACAGGGCTCCACCCAAGGGTAATGGTTGTGCGAGTCCACACAGGGCTCCACCCACGAAGGGTCCACGAAGAAGCAACCACCTACAAAGGGTCCACGAAGAAGCAACCTTGTCTATCCCACCATGGCCATCGCCCACACAGGACTTGCCTCACTAGTGGTAGATCTTCACGAAGTAGGCGATCTCCTTGCCCTTACAAACTCCTTGGTTCAACTCCACAATCTTGTCGGAGGCTCCCAAGTGACACCTAGCCAATCTAGGAGACACCACTCTCCAAGAAGTAACAAATGGTGTGTAGGTAATGAACTCCTTGCTCTTGTGCTTCAAATGATAGTCTCCCCAACACTCAACTCTCTCTCATAGGATTTGGATTTAGTAGAAAGAAGATTTGAGTGGAAAGCAACTTGGGAAGGCTAGAGATCAAGATTCATATGGTAGGAATGGAATATCTTGTTCTCAACACATGAGTAGGTGGTTCTCTCTCAGAACATATGAGTTGGAATGGTGTGTGTGTGTTCTGATAGCTCTCTCCACGAATGAAGAGGAGGTGGAGGGGTATATATATAGCCTCCACACAAAATCCAACCGTTACACACAGTTTTCCAATCTCAGTGGGACCGAATCAACAAACTTTAGAGTTGCTTTAGCTCAAGTCTTAGAGTAAAGCTCCCCCTAGATGTGATATCCCCCTAAGAGGGATGAACTAACCTTGGGTTTTGTCGATGATGACTTCATGTAGATATTGAAGATGTGGATGCTCAATGTTGATGTAGATCTCTTGGAGCTATCCATTTGAGTGAATTGCACTTTCAATACCTACATGGGTTAGTCCCACAAGGAACAAACAAGGATATCCATAGACATAGAGTGATGCACACACAAGATGATGTCCATGAAAACTTTTAGGTTACCTTGTCCCTTGTATTACCAACAAGAGGGTTTGTGACTCCTTGAACTAGTGCAAGATGTGGAAGTTGATTGCACTTGTTCTTGCCAAAATGATAAGAGTGAAGTATGTTGGCGGAGTCACCCTCGAGAACTCTCTAGTTCTTCTTCTTTTGGATCCACACCATCTTGATGGGAATCCTTGGAGTTGTAGTCATACTTGATGAAGTGGAACTTGAAGTAGTCTTGGGAATCCACTTGACTAAGGTCTTTGGAGCTTCTTCAAATGCATCAATTTCCTCTTGAAGCTTGTCCTTGCCTTTTTGCTTGTAGTCTTGTGGTGGAAGATCATCTTGAGCTTGTGTCCCCTTGAAAGAAGTATCATACTTCTCTTGTTGAGGAATAAACTTTGTCTTGGGGTATTGATCTTCTTACCACTCAACTCCACTGGCATTGAACTTTCGTTCAAAACCAACACCTTGATTCTTCCGGTGCATTCCTTGCTTGCGCACAATTTCCTCGAATTGCTTACTCCCGGCAAGGCTTTTGTACACTCCTTTCTCTATAATTCCCTTCAATAAACTATTTTCTTGCTCAAGTGTAACTTGTCTAAGAGAATCATTAGTGGAATCAAGAGAACTACTAGAAGCAACAATATTGGATTTAACATGATCATTGTTACTGCTAGAGGAAGAATCTTTCTTGTTACTAGACTTGACTTGAGGCATGTAAGTGGATAAGAGTAAACGCTTGGCAATGTAAGAAGAACTTTTCTTGTGGAGATCATCATTGATTGCTTTTAAGAACTCATGCTCTTGCTCAAGATTGAGCTTCTCAAAGCGTAATTTCTCATGAGCTCTTAAAAGTTCTCGATGATCTTCGAAGATGGTTTCATGAGCTAACTTAAGAGTGTTTAGTTCTTTAGTTAGGGCCTCAATCTTCTCCTTATAATTTTCATTCGTTTTATCTTGATTAGCATGTTTAATTGACATTTCATCATAGTATTCATCACTAGAGTTGTCAATAAGCAAATCATCACCTAACAAGTCATCTTCATCACTATTGAAATCAACATACTCGGGGTGTGTTACCTTAGGACCTTTGGCCATGAAGCATCTTCCAATTCCTTCATTTGGTGAGTCAAATATGTCGTATAAGTTGGTTGACACAAGTGCTAGACCGGCAACACCTTCATCTTGAGTATCTTTGGAGTCGGAGTGATAACTTCTTTCGGAGTGGCTGTCGGAGTCGGAGCCGGATACCCATTCACCAACATGAGCTTGATGTCTTCGTCTTGTATAGCTCCTTGATGATTTTTCCTTCCTTTCTGAATCCTTGCTTCTCCGTGAGTATCTTCGTTCATAACGATCATCTCTACTCCTTCTCTCTCTTGGTGGTGATCCTTTGCTTCTTCTTTTTGGAGAATCTTCTCTTCTCTTGTAGGGAGACGTACACTCATTAGAATAGTGTCCGGGTCTTCCACAATTGTAGCAGTTTCGCTCTCGACTAGAAGATCTTTTGTCATTGTAGGACCTTGACTTGAAGCTTCTATCTTTGCTTCTACTCCTGTAGAACTTGTTGAAGTTCTTCACCATTAAGCTCAATTCTTCATTGAAGTCTTGTTTCTCACTTGATGATGTAGGGGCTTCACATGAGGCTTTATAGGCACCACTTGATTTGTTGTGAAGTTCCTCTTTATCCTTAAGTGACATCTCATGAGCAACAATTCTTCCAATCACCTCCGTTGGCTTGAGATCTTTGTAATTGGGCATCATTTGGATCAATGTGCACACGGTATCATATTTTCCATCCAAGGCTCTTAGAATCTTCTTGATGATGAATCTATCGGTCATCTCTTCACTTCCTAAGACGGCAATCTCATTTGTGATGAGAGCAAGCCTAGAGTACATTTCAGCGACACCTTCACCATCCTTCATCTTGAACTTGTCAAGTTGGCTTTGAAGCACATCCAACTTGGATTCCTTGACGGAGTTGGTACCTTCATGCATATCAATCAAAGTGTCCCAAATTTCCTTTGCATTCTCTAGACGGCTGATTTTGTTGAATTCTTTGGGGCACAATCCATTGAAGAGAATATCACAAGCTTGAGCATTGTATTGCAACATCTTCAACTCATCCGCGGTAGCCTCACGGTTTGGTTCTCTCCCATCAAAGAAGTCACCTTGCAAACCAACACACACAATAGCCCAAACGGCGGGGTTATGTCCAAGAATATGCATTTTCATTTTATGCTTCCAACTAGCAAAATTAGTACCATCAAAGTAAGGACCTCTACGGTGATAATTTCCCTCGCTAGACGCCATACTCTCCTAGGTTGTGAAACCAAGGCTATGACCACCAAAAGCTATGGAGATCAAAGCAAATGGAGACCAAAGCTCTGATACCACTTGTAGGATCGAAAGTATGTCTAGAGGGGGGGGTGATTAGACTACTTGACCAAATAAAAACTTAACCTTTTCCCAATTTTAGTTCTTGGCAGATTTTAGCTATTTTAGGACAAGTCAAGCAATCATCACACAATTCAAGCAAGCATGCAAAGAGTATATTGGCAGCGGAAAGTAAAGCATGCAACTTGCAAGAATGTAAAGGGAAGGGTTTGGAGATTTCAAACGCAATTGGAGACACGGATGTTTTTCCCGTGGTTCGGATAGGTGGTGCTATCCTACATCCACGTTGATGGAGACTTCAACCCACGAAGGGTAACGGTTGCGCGAGTCCACACAGGGCTCCACCCAAGGGTAACGGTTGCGCGAGTCCACACATGGCTCCACCCACGAAGGGTCCACGAAGAAGCAACCACCCACAAAGGGTCCACGAAGAAGCAACCTTGTCTATCCCACCATGGCCATCGCCCACACAGGACTTGCCTCACTAGTGGTAGATCTTCACGAAGTAGGCGATCTCCTTGCCCTTACAAACTCCTTGGTTCAACTCCACAATCTTGTCGGAGGCTCCCAAGTGACACCTAGCCAATCTAGGAGACACCACTCTCCAAGAAGTAACAAATGGTGTGTAGGTAATGAACTCCTTGCTCTTGTGCTTCAAATGATAGTCTCCCCAACACTCAACTCTCTCTCATAGGATTTGGATTTAGTGGAAAGAAGATTTGAGTGGAAAGCAACTTGGGAAGGCTAGAGATCAAGATTCATATGGTAGGAATGGAAAAAAATATCTTGGTCTCAACACATGAGTAGGTGGTTCTCTCTCAGAACATATGAGTTGGAATGGTGTGTGTGTGTGTGTGTGTTCTGATAGCTCTCTCCACGAATGAAGAAGAGGTGGAGGGGTATATATATAGCCTCCACACAAAATCCAACCGTTACACACAGTTTTCCAATCTCGGTGGGACCGAATCAACAAACTCGGTCGGACCGAAAATGTAAACCTAGTGACCGTTAGAGATTTTCGGTGGGACTGACATGCAACTCGGTAGGACCGATATGGTTAGGGTTTGGGCATAACGTAATCTCGGTGAGACCGATTACACAAACTCGGTGAGACCGAATTTGGTAATTAGCTAACCAGAGAGTTGGCCAGGCGAACTCGGTGGGACCGATTTGCTCTTTCGATGAGACCGAGTGGAACTCGGTGAGATCGAAAAGTTACAAAGGGGAAACACTGAGTTTACATTGCAATCTCGGTGGGACTGATTCGCTCTTTCGGTGAGACCGAAAAGTTACGAAAGGGAAACAGAGAGTTTGCAATCCCATCTCGGTGAGACCGAGATCCTTATCGGTAGAACCGAATTGCTAGGGTTTGGCAGTGGCTAATGACAAGTGAAACTCGGTGGCGCCGGATAGGAAGAATCAGGAGGACCGAGTTTGGCTTAGGGTTTAGGTCATATGTGGATATGGGAAAGTAGTTGAGGGTTTTGGAGCATATCACTAAGCACATGAAGCAAGAGGCTCATTAAGCAACACCTCATCCCTCCTTGATAGTATTGGCTTTTCCTATGGACTCAATGTGATCTTGGATCACTAAAATATAAAATGAAGAGTCTTGAGCTTTTGAGCTTGAGCCAATCCTTTGTCCTTAGGATTTTGAGGGTTCCATTTTCACATCCATGCCATGCCAATCATTGAGCTTTCCTAAAATAATCATCTTGGAATAGCATTAGCTCAATGAGCTATATGTTGTTATGAATTACCAAAACCACCTAGGGATAGTTGCACTTTCAATCTCACCCTTTTTGGTAATTGATGACAACATATAGATCAAAGCTTCGACAAATGATAATAAGCATGAAATATATCATCGCTTTGAGAAGTATGTGATAAGTAAGAGCTCCCCCTAAATTTGTGCATATTTAAAATTTGCTTTGGACTGCAAATGCACAAGGAGTTAGAGTCATGGGTTACTCTTCCATGTCACATACATCTTGGTGGAGCGCTTAAAATGATAAGAATGAAATACATGCACTCATCACCAAGAATAGTGAATAATCACATAAGATAGATAAGATAATAGCATTAAGCAAGCATTAAGTGTAGCTTATGATCAAACACATGATCATCAATGTCTCACAAATAATGACGTAGTATCTCAAGCACTCAAAAGCAAACAAGTTTGAAAAACCACCAAATAAAGCAAGAGAGAAAAGCAACAATCTCTCTCTCGAAGCCTATGATCTATACATCTTCTCCCCCTTTGGCAACAAGTTACCAAAGTTCCTAGAAAATGCATAGCACTAGATCGATGCTCAGGCTTGATCTTCTGGTGGTGGTGGAGTCCGGATCACTCCAAGGACGAAGGCTTCGGTAGATGCTGAAGTAGACGCTGGAGTTGGAGCTGAGGTAGATGCTGGAGCTGGTGGAACTGAGGCTATGGCTGGTGCTGAGGTGGTGGCTCTTGTGTCAACAACTGGCACGGCAGACGACCTTGGACCTCTGGGCACTCTGGCAAAGGCATGAGTGGTAGTCCTGCCTCTCCTCTCCTGCATATCATCTTGGAGCTGCTCCAGTGCAGTCTGAATCTCCGTTACCTTGACATCCAAGTCATAGAACTTTTGTTCCATGATTCTCTCTAGGCTTGCCTGGTTTTGAGTTAGGGTGGCTAGTCCTTTCTCAATCCGCAGGGTGGATGCAATGAGGTAACCAAGCTGCTCTTGTTTGGTCTTCAAGAAGTACTCAGATGCCTCCTCTTGAGTTGGCATCTTGGCAGCTTTCTCCTTCCTTGCCTTCTCCTTCTTTGCAAATGCTTGGGCAGATGACTGTTCATTTTCAGTCATGACAACTTCATTGTCCTCAAAATCTGGATGGATGGGCAGGTGTTCCTTGTCCAATAAATATATGCCCGTGCCCATCTTGGAGTTGATGAGCTCCTGGATCTGAGGGGCATATCCGCAACTCCTCTTCTGGTCTGCTGCAGTCCTCTTGATTGTTTCCACTATTAGGCTCATCACCTTGAACTTCTGAGGTACATCAAATACATGAAGCAGGTTGATAGCATGGCCTCTGATCATCTTGTGATCTTCAGACTTGGGCAATAAGGTGTGCCTCAATATCCAATTGATCATTGGCAGTCCTGACAGAAGGTAGTGCACTGAGCCAAATTTGAACGTGTCAAGTGCCTCATTGGGAATTTCCTTGTACATATTGGACATGGAGTTATGGTCCATCTTCTTCTTGGCATATATATCCAAGTCATCATCATGCTCCTCTGGGGCATTAATGATCTGTGCCCACTCAGCAACTGTGGATTGGTACCTTGTACCCTCAGACATCCATATGATCCTCCCATCTGAATAAAAATGTGTTGTGGAGTAGAATTGCATGATCAGCTCCTCGTTCCACTTTGTGAGCTTCTGCCCAACAAAGTCAGCAACTCCACAAGCACTAAAGCTGTCAAATACTCTAGGGTAGTGCTCCTCATTCTCCTTCATGTAGGTCCAGTCGAACCATCTCATATCACAGACTATGGGCTTCTTATCAAGCAAAACTGTCTCATAAAAATCTTGCTGCTCCTTGGTGTGGAACCTGTAATCCACGGCAGTCCTCCTCCTAGAAGCATATGGGTCTGCTTCTCTCCACTTCCTCAGCCCTGAATCTCTCCTGAGCTTCATATCCTCAGCCACAGGATGAGCATCGTTGTGGTCTGGGATCTTGGGCTTTAGCTTTCTCAGGACATTCTCTTCCTCTTCTTCAGCAACAGTCTCAGGCACTGGGGCCTTGTTCTTCTCAGCTGCAGGAATGCTCCTTGTATTCCTCTTTGGTTTTGGCTTGGAGGCAGCTTTGGGCTTAGATGCAGTAGCCCCTGACCTTATGGCATCACCCATCAGCTTGGGTGCCTTGGGTGCTGGTGCAGCTACCTCTTCTTCCTCTTCCTCTTCCATGATGGAAGCCTTTCCTAGTACTCTGGCCACGGTCTTCTTGACCCTTTCCTTTCTTTTCTTTCCCTCAGCAGCAATTGGCTCTTTGGGAGTGGGCTTCTCAGTTGAAGCTCTTGCCTTTGACATGGGCTGCCTGCCTGCTGGCCTTTTGATCTTCAGCCCTGGCTTTGTGCCTTGAGCTGGCTCAACTCTCTTGGAAGTGGCCTCTTCCTCTGCCACATAGTCTTCATCTTCAGAGTCTGAAGTCCTCTTCTTCCTCTATCTGGTGGCAGCCTTTGGCAAGTTGCTAGGGGTGCTCCTGCTGCCTTCATCTGAAGAACTTGAGGGACTAGTGCCCTCACTCATGTGCACCTGCTGTTCTGACAATCACTTTGATCAGACATGCTGCAAACTGACTGCTGACCCTGTGAACAGATTATAGATGAGATAGAGTGGATGAGCATCACAAAATGCAGAGATTTTTGCAAAAGAATGATCCAAAAACTTAGTTTTAGTTTCCCACTGAAATCATCTCGGATCTACCGATTTTCAAACTCGGTGATACCGAAGCAGTTTTGGAACCTAAACTAGTGAACTCGGTTGGACCGAGTCACAGTTCGGTGGCACCGAGACTGCTAGGGTTTCACTGAGTTCCAAAATCGGTCACACCGATAAGTAATTCTGGGTCAGACCGAGTCTCACTTGTGCAATGGCATAAGCCAAATCGGTGGGACCGAGTTTTTCAACTCGGTGGGTCCGAGATGGTTTCGGCGGAAACCTAACCCTAAAATTTTCGAATCAAACCTAATCTATAAGCGTTTTGACTAGATAGAAGTGTTTCAATCGTGGCAAGAAACATGAAGAACACAATGTGCTAGGAATTGGACAGGGAATAGCACTGTGATCGAGTCCATACCCTAGTTCGGCGGAGACTCGCTACGGCGGCAACGGCGAGGGCAGAATTCCCGTTGACAGCGACGGAGACCATCTACTGGAGGCGGCTGGCAGCGAGAAGACGATCCGGAGACCACGAAGGCAGAGCAGGCTATCACGCGGGCGAAGGGGTTCGGAGAAATTTCCAAAATTTTGCCCGTGACTATATATAGCCCGACCCTGTCGGTGTGACTGAGTGGAACAACTCGGTGGCACCGAGATTCATAACTGCGTGCAGTTACTGAAACTTGGTGTGACCAAAATGTTCAAATCGGTTGCACCGAGATCGAAAACCTAGATCAACTTAATGATCTCGGTAGGACCGAAAGTAGGGTATCGGTCAGACCAAGAATCATAAAGAGGTTTTGGAAGTTTAAGTCTATGACGAATCGGGGACTCCGAGCGCTCCTCACACAGAGTGGTTCGAATCTGACTTGATCAAATTTTGTGATGCAGCATGAATAGAGTTTGAGACGAGAAAAGCATAGATAGCTAGAGGAGGTTCTTAGGCATTCTTGTCCATCCACTTGGCAAAAAGGAATAAAGCCGAACAATCAAAACAACAAGTGGATGTCCTCGAATGAGTAAAATATGCAACCAGCATGCTCACACAATAAGATGGCAAATGAAATATGTGACAAGGCATGCACAACCAATTCTAGCATCTATCAAGCAATTTGCGATGACTAGGTCATCTATATATGAGTATATTGACTTAGGAGTCAAGTGAGAACACTTGATCATAGGTCATACTCATCGTTTAAGCTCAAGTGGGGTTACCACTTTTACATAAAGCATTGTTTTGTTCACATCTTTAGAGTTGCTTTAGCTCAAGTCTTAGAGTAAAGCTCCCCCTAGATGTGATATCCCCCCTAAGAGGGATGAACTAACCTTGGGTTTTGTCGATGATGACTTCATGTAGATATTGAAGATGTGGATGCTCAATGTTGATGTAGATCTCTTGGAGCTATCCATTTGAGTGAATTGCACTTTCAATACCTACATGGGTTAGTCCCACAAGGAACAAGCAAGGATATACATAGACATAGAGTGATGCACACAAAAGATGATGTCCATGAAAACTTTTAGGTTACCTTGTCCCTTGTCTTACCAACAAGAGGGTTTGTGACTCCTTGAACTAGTGCAAGATGTGGAAGTTGATTGCACTTGTTCTTGCCAAAATGATAAGAGTGAAGTATGTTGGCGGAGTCACCCTCAAGAACTCTCTAGTTCTTCTTCTTTTGGATCCACACCATCTTGATGGGAATCCTTGGAGTTGTAGTCATACTTGATGAAGTGGAACTTGAAGTAGTCTTGGGAATCCACTTGACTAAGGTCTTTGGAGCTTCTTCAAATGCATCGATTTCTCTTGAAGCTTGTCCTTGCCTTTTTGCTTGTAGTCTTGTGGTGGAAGATCATCTTGAGCTTGTGTCCCCTTGAAAGAAGTATACTTCTCTTGTTGAGGAACAAACTTTGTCTTGGGGTATTGATCTTCTTCCCACTCAACTCCATTGGCATTGAACTTTCGTTCAAAACCAACACCTTGATTCTTCCGGTGCATTCCTTGCTTGCGCACAATTTCCTCGAATTGCTTACTCCCGGCAAGGCTTTTGTACACTCCTTTCTCTATAATTCCCTTCAATAAACTATTTTCTTGCTCAAGTGTAACTTGGCTAAGAGAATCATTAGTGGAATCAAGAGAACTACTAGAAGCAACAATATTGGATTTAACATGATCATTGTTACTGCTAGAGGAAGAATATTTCTTGTTACTAGACTTGACTTGAGGCATGTAAGTGGATAAGAGTAAACGCTTGGCAATGTAAGAAGAACTTTTCTTGCGGAGATCATCATTGATTGCTTTTAAGAACTCATGCTCTTGCTCAAGATTGAGCTTCTCAAAGCGTAATTTCTCATGAGCTCTTAAAAGTTCTCGATGATCTTCGAAGATGGTTTCATGAGCTAACTTAAGAGTGTTTAGTTCTTTAGTTAGGGCCTCAATCTTCTCCTTATCATTGTCATTCGTTTTATCTTGATTAGCATGTTTAATTGACATTTCATCATAGTATTCATCACTAGAGTTGTCAATAAGCAAATCATCACCTAACAAGTCATCTTCATCACTATTGAAATCAACATACTCGGGGTGTGTTACCTTAGGACCTTTGGCCATGAAGCATCTTCCAATTCCTTCATTTGGTGAGTCAAATATGTCGTAGAAGTTGGTTGACACAAGTGCTAGACCGGCAACACCTTCATCTTGAGTATCTTCGGAGTCGGAGTGATAACTTCTTTCGGAGTGGCTGTCGGAGTCGGAGCCGGATACCCATTCACCAACATGAGCTTGATGTCTTCGTCTTGTATAGCTCCTTGATGATTTTTCCTTCCTTTCCGAATCCTTGCTTCTCCGTGAGTATCTTCGTTCATAACGATCATCTCTACTCCTTCTCTCTCTTGGTGGTGATCCTTTGCTTCTTCTTTTTGGAGAATCTTCTCTTCTCTTGTAGGGAGAGGTACACTCATTGGAATAGTGTCCGGGTCTTCCACAATTGTAGTAGTTTCGCTCTCGACTAGAAGATCTTTTGCCATTGTAGGACCTTGACTTGAAGCTTCTATCTTTGCTTCTACTCTTGTAGAACTTGTTGAAGTTCTTCACCATTAAGCTCAATTCTTCATTGAAGTCTTGTTTCTCACTTGATGATGTAGGGGCTTCACATGAGCTTTATAGGCACCACTTGATTTGTTGTGAAGTTCCTCTTTATCCTTAAGTGACATCTCATGAGCAACAATTCTTCCAATCACCTCCGTTGGCTTGAGATCTTTGTAATTGGGCATCATTTGGATCAATGTGCACACGGTATCATATTTTGCATCCAAGGCTCTTAGAATATTCTTGATGATGAATCTATCGGTCATCTCTTCACTTCCTAAGCCGGCAATCTCATTTGTGATGAGAGCAAGCCTAGAGTACATTTCAGCGACACCTTCACCATCCTTCATCTTGACTTGTCAAGTTGGCTTTGAAGCACATCCAACTTGGATTCCTTGACGGAGTTGGTACCTTCATGCATATCAATCAAAGTGTCCCAAATTTCCTTTGCATTCTCAAGACGGCTGATTTTGTTGAATTCTTTGGGGCACAATCCATTGAAGAGAATATCACAAGCTTGAGCATTGTATTGCAACATCTTCAACTCATCCGCGGTAGCCTCACGGTTTGGTTCTCTCCCATCAAAGAAGTCACCTTGCAAACCAACACACACAATAGCCCAAACGGCGGGGTTATGTCCAAGAATATGCATTTTCATTTTATGCTTCCAACTAGCAATATTAGTACCATCAAAGTAAGGACCTCTACGGTGATAATTTCCCTCGCTAGACGCCATACTCTCCTAGGTTGTGAAACCAAGGCTATGACCACCAAAAGCTATGGAGATCAAAGCAAATGGAGACCAAAGCTCTGATACCACTTGTAGGATCGAAAGTATGTCTAGAGGGGGGGTGATTAGACTACTTGACCAAATAAAAACTTAACCTTTTCCCAATTTTAGTTCTTGGCAGATTTTAGCTATTTTAGGACAAGTCAAGCAATCATCACACAATTCAAGCAAGCATGCAAAGAGTATATTGGCAGCGGAAAGTAAAGCATGCAACTTGCAAGAATGTAAAGGGAAGGGTTTGGAGATTTCAAACGCAATTGGAGACACGGATGTTTTTCCCGTGGTTCGGATAGGTGGTGCTATCCTACATCCACGTTGATGGAGACTTCAACCCACGAAGGGTAAGGGTTGCGCGAGTCCACACAGGGCTCCACCCAAGGGTAACGGTTGCGCGAGTCCACACATGGCTCCACCCACGAAGGGTCCACGAAGAAGCAACCACCCACAAAGGGTCCACGAAGAAGCAACCTTGTCTATCCCACCATGGCCATCGCCCACACAGGACTTGCCTCACTAGCGGTAGATCTTCACGAAGTAGGCGATCTCCTTGCCCTTACAAACTCCTTGGTTCAACTCCACAATCTTGTCGGAGGCTCCCAAGTGACACCTAGCCAATCTAGGAGACACCACTCTCCAAGAAGTAACAAATGGTGTGTAGGTAATGAACTCCTTGCTCTTGTGCTTCAAATGATAGTCTCCCCAACACTCAACTCTCTCTCATAGGATTTGGATTTAGTGGAAAGAAGATTTGAGTGGAAAGCAACTTGGGAAGGCTAGAGATCAAGATTCATATGGTAGGAATGGAATATCTTGGTCTCAACACATGAGTAGGTGGTTCTCTCTCAGAACATATGAGTTGGAATGGTGTGTGTGTGTGTGTTCTGATAGCTCTCTCCACGAATGAAGAAGAGGTGGAGGGGTATATATATAGCCTCCACACAAAATCCAACCGTTACACACAGTTTTCCAATCTCGGTGGGACCGAATCAACAAACTCGGTCGGACCGAAAATGTAAACCTAGTGACCGTTAGAGATTTTCGGTGGGACTGACATGCAACTCGGTAGGACCGATATGGTTAGGGTTTGGGCATAATGTAATCTCGGTGAGACCGATTACACAAACTCGGTGAGACCGAATTTGGTAATTAGCTAACCAGAGAGTTGGTCAGGCGAACTCGGTGGGACCGATTTGCTCTTTCGGTGAGACCGAGTGGAACTCGGTGAGACCGAAAAGTTACAAAGGGGAAACACTGAGTTTACATTGCAATCTCGGTGGGACCGATTCGCTCTTTCGGTGAGACCGAAAAGTTACGAAAGGGAAACAGAGAGTTTGCAATCCCATCTCGGTGAGACCGAGATCCTTATCGGTAGAACCGAATTGCTAGGGTTTGGCAGTGGCTAATGACAAGTGAAACTCGGTGGCGCCGGATAGGAAGAATCGGTAGGACCGAGTTTGGCTTAGGGTTTAGGTCATATGTGGATATGGGAAAGTA
The DNA here is from genome assembly GCF_002162155.2 of Triticum dicoccoides. Lineage (NCBI taxonomy): Eukaryota > Viridiplantae > Streptophyta > Magnoliopsida > Poales > Poaceae > Triticum > Triticum dicoccoides. The sequence goes on along the minus strand of NC_041392.1, from coordinate 108,343,032 downwards.
GTTGAGGGTTTTGGAGCATATCACTAAGCACATGAAGCAAGAGGCTCATTAAGCAACACCTCATCCCTCCTTGATAGTATTGGCTTTTCCTATGGACTCAATGTGATCTTGGATCACTAAAATATAAAATGAAGAGTCTTGAGCTTTTGAGCTTGAGCCAATCCTTTGTCCTTAGCATTTTGAGGGTTCCACTTTCACATCCATGCCATGCCAATCATTGAGCTTTCCTGAAATAATCATCTTGGAATAGCATTAGCTCAATGAGCTATATGTTGTTATGAATTACCAAAACCACCTAGGGATAGTTGCACTTTCAAAAGGTAGCGAAAGGGAGCATATGTCTCACACCATATGTCTAGAGCTTAGGTCTCACACCAAACCAAACCAAAGAAGGACATCGAGAGAACACACAAGAAACCACAAGACGACTCAAAGCACGACACAAGAAGCAAATCCCTACACTCTCTCTCCCTTTGGCAGCGAGGCACCAAAAGGGGGCAAAGAGTGACACTACGACTCCAGGTGATGGGAGGAGGAAGAGCTCGAACATCACATCTCTGCATCTTCATCGTGGGTCAAAAACTGCTCGTCATCGGAGTCGGTCCAATGGCAATTCTGATGAATCCAGTCCTCCTCTTCAGTGATCTGACCCTCAGACCCACTGGCAGCTGTTGCTCCCATCTAACGCATGAGGTCCTTGTGGCGCGTCCTGGCATGCTTCTCTGCCACATGATTCATGTACTGACCATGAGACTCCATGCAGAAAAGCTTCTTCATCTTGCGCTTAAGCTTCTGTGCCCATGACGGTTCTGCACTAGTGGGGCCAAAGTCCTCCTCATGGGCATCAGTAGCAGCCTCACCCTCGGTCCCCATGGCAGCAGCAACAGCAGCAGACGGACCCCCTGTCGTGGCAGTAGCAGATGGACCCCCTATGTGAGGCGCTGTCCAGTTGTCCTTCTTCCTCAGACGCTTGATCTCATGAGAAACCAAGTCTCCAGTCTCTAGCAGCACTCTGGGATAAGTTTGTGCCCAGGCCCTCTCAATGAGCCTCATGATGAATGGACCATAGATAGGATACTTGCGCTCAGACACGGTAGATAGAAGTTCACACCACATGACATGAGAGATATTCGGGCTCTCTCCAGTGCTTGCTTCCTTCTCATGCTGACAGAAAAGGAGCATGTCCACGAGGTAAGAGTGGACCATATCCAGATTCCCAATCCGAGGGAAGAGAGTCTCACGGAATATGCGATGAAGAATGTCCAGATATGGAGACAGCTCATAGGTCTTCTTCTCAGTTACTGGATGAACCTTCACAGTGCAGTAGGGCCAAAGGGCTTGCTTGTGGGTGGATGTAGCATTGCGGTGAGGACGGAAACCGACAGGAGTCTCAAGCCCGGTATCCACCACATCAAGTAACTCCATGAAAGCCTTCCACTTGACAGAAAGCAGCTTGCCATTTGTCATCCATGTCAGAGTCCTGTCGACATCCGTCCCAAGATGGACGGTGGCATAGAATTGATCCACCAAATCCGCATCGAAATCCTTGTTGAATTGCATGATCCTGAGAATGTTCAACTGAGTGCACATCTGAAGGGCTTCGCCAAAGTACTCTGGGTCCTTCTCCATAGCATCAGTACCAATGGAGCGAACATCAACAAAAAGATTATTCTTTGCCTTGATCACATCAAAGTAGATGGCAAACTGAAAACGGTTCCAGAACGGGTGGTTGACCAAAGTGGGTTCTTGGGCCACCGCATAGGGGTTGCGGCGACGCTTCTCCCAAAACTCCTTGTTGGTCATCTCAGTCACAGTCTTCCCTTTGGGTTTGTGGGCGGCTCGCTTCGATTGCTGAGGAGGTGGAGGAACACTTGCAGATGCACTTGCTGGAGGCGGTTGGGTGCTCGAGGAACCACCGGCTAGCTTTGAGGTGCGGTAGCGTTTTGATGTGGCACGCCCGGGGTTGATACGGCGACCTTGCTGCTTGGAAGGGTCATCACCTGGAGCCAAACACAAGAACATGCAAAACAACCAGAAAGAACGAGCATAAGCCAACAAACTCAACAAAGGATCAAGGTAAGGCAGGAAAATGATGGAAATTGGCATGCAGCGGTAGTACCGTGACTTGCCCGCGGTAGTACCGCCCCAGAGGGAGCAGTAGTACTGCTCTAGGTCAAGCGGTAGTACCGCTCCAAGAGAGCGGTAGTACCTCTTGACGCGGAGAAACAACAGTTTCTTAGCACGAGGCGGCGAAACAGCGGGTTCCTACTACCGTGGTTAGATCCGGCACTACCGGCCTACCAAATTCAAAAATAATCCTACCAAACTCTAATCGAGATAGTCTAGTTGCTTTCTCCAACCAACTCAAGCCTAGATTTAGCCAAAAATCTAGAGATGCAACCACCATTGCCCCTAAGAAACAAGAACTGAAAAAGAGACAAAACGAAAGAAGGAACGGGGGTAATACCGGCATCCATGGCAAGAGGACGAGGTGGGGATCGATTCCACCAAAGGAAATGAAGAGGGGCACCCCGGAGACGGAGATCCGCCGGAGCCCTCCCGCGGCGAGTGGAGGCTGGAGAGAGGAAGAGAAAAGAGGGGCGAAGTGAATGGGTATGGGGGAGAAGAAACCTCCCCCTGCCCCGACTTAACCCCCTGTTCTCGTCCCCAGCGGTAGTACCGCGCTGGGGGCGGTAGTACCGCTTATAAGCGGTAGTACCGCGCACCACCAGCGGTAGTACCGCCAAGCATGCCACGGCAACTAAACAACACGGCTTTAGCTCGACGAAACGACAAAAATGGCAAGAGAAAAACAAGCGCACCAGCAAACGACCAAGACACACCTCTTCAAACGAGGGCGGTGGCCGAGGCCACCTATGTTTGAGTCAAAAGGTATGGCACCGCGAAGATTTTAACCTTGGGCCCATGACCAAAACTCGTCTTTGAAGCACAAGTGCCATTAACAATGGCTAACGTGAAAGACTTGATCAATTTATGCATAATGGGGGAGGGAGAGTTCATTGAGAGAACAACACTCCCCCTATGTCCATGCCTACACCTAAACTAGACAACAAATTGAGCATGGTAGGGTGTGCACGGGTTCAAGCCACATTGCTCGAATCAATTATATTTAGCTCATGCCTTAACTCGCGAAATCTTGCTTCATCCAAGGGCTTCGTGAAAATATCTGCAAGGTTGTCATGAGTGTTGACATAGTTGAGCTCGATCTCTCCTCGCCTAATGTGATCCCAGATGAAGTGATACCGAATCTCAATATGCTTCGTCTTGAAGTGTTGCACTGGGTTGAGAGAAATCTTGATGGCACTTTCATTGTCACACCAAAGAGGCACTTTGTCATAGGTGACACCGTAATCCTTTAAAGTTTTCCTCATCCATAGAAGTTGTGCACAACAACTACCGGCGGCAACATACTCCGCCTCAGTGGACGAGAGAGACACACAACTTTGCTTTTTGGAAGACCAACTTACCAAAGAGCAACCAAGGAATTGGCACCCTCCGGAAGTTGACTTCCTATCCACCTTGTCTCCCACCCAATCGGAATCCGAGTACCCTACAAGCTTGAAGTTTGATCCTCTTGGGTACCATAAGCCAAAGTTTGGGGTATGAGCCAAATATCGAAAGATTCGTTTGACCGCAACATAGTGACTTTCCTTAGGTGCGGATTGAAACCATGCACACATTCCCACACTCAACATGATGTCTGGTCTAGATGCACAAAGGTAAAGCAAGGATCCAATCATGGAATGATATACCTTCTGATCCACCACTTTACCATTGGGATCTAAGTCAAGTTGGCACTTGGTGGGCATTGGAGTGGAGGCCGGCTTGATGTCACTTAGCTTGAATCTCTTGAGCATGTCTTGAGTGTATTTGGATTGATTGATGAAGGTTCCTTCTCTTCTTTGCTTCACTTCGAACCCTAGAAAGAACTTCAACTCTCCCATGGAGGACATCTCGAACTTTGAGGTCATGAGAGCGGCAAATTCCTCATTGAAAGCTTTGTTAGGAGAACCAAAGATAATATCATCAACATATAATTGGCACACAAACAACTCCCCTTTGACCTTCTTAGTAAAAAGAGTGGGGTCGATTAGCCCAACTTCAAAACCACGGTCTTGTAACAACTCGGTAAGGTGGTCATACCACGCACGTGGGGCTTGTTTAAGGCCATAGAGTGCCTTATCGAGTTGATACACATGATCGGGAAAGTAGGGATCCTCGAACCCGGGGGGTTGCTTCACATAAACCAATTCATTAATGGGACCATTAAGAAAAGCACTCTTCACATCCATTTGTTGTAACTTAAAGTTATGATGAGGAGCATATGCAATCAACATGCAGATGGATTCAAGACGAGCAACGGGAGCAAAGGTTTCACCGTAGTCGATACCCTCGACTTGGGAGTAGCCCTGTGCTACCAAACGAGCCTTGTTGCGGATGATAATCCCATGGGCATCTTGCTTGTTCTTGAATATCCACTTGGTTCCAATGACATTGTGGTTCCCCGTTGGCCTTGGCACCAATCTCCACACTTTGTTGTGCTCGAAGTTGTTGAGTTCTTCGTGCATGGCATTGAACCAATCCGGATCTTCTAGTGCCTCATAGACCTTGTGGGGTTCCACACAAGAGACAAACGCATGATGCTCACAATAGTTTGCTAATTGTCTACGAGTGCTTACCCCCTTTCTTAGGCTTCCAAGCACATTCGTCATGAGATGATCCTTGGTGGAGAGCTTGGAAGCAACCTTGGCGGCACGACGCTCTAATTCCTCCTCGTTGATGAGTTGAGGAGAGGTTACTTGATCATCTTGAGCGCCGTCATGAACTTGTTCTTGATCTTGAACTTGCTCGGGGGAGAGAACTTGACCTTGGCATCACTTGGTGTGTCAACACCATCTTGAGTATGATCTTGCCCTTGGTCTTGTTCATGAGGTTGAGGGCCTTCACTTTGTTCTTCGGAAGCGTGTGGGTCTTGGGTTTGTGATGGCTCCACTTGAGTGGAGCATTGTCCTTCTCCTTCGGTCACAAGGGGTTCCTCAATGGGTAGGATGAAACCAACACCCATTCTTCTTATGGCTTGAGGAGGAATTTCATCACCTACATCACAAGTGCCACTTTGCTCCACTTGGGAGCCGTTATTCTCATCAAACTCCACGTTACACGTCTCCTCAATAAGTCCCGTGGATTTATTAAGGACACAGTAAGCATGAGAGTTTGTAGCATAACCAACAAATATGCCCTCATAAGCTCTAGCCTCAAATTTAGACAACCGAACACCTTTCTTGAGAATGAAACACTTACACCCGAATACTCGGAAGTACTTGAGATTGGGCTTGTTACCGGTGAGTATCTCATATCGAGTCTTGTTCAAGCCCTTGCGGAGGTAGAGCCAATTGGATGCATGACACACGGTGTTGATGGCTTCGGCCCAAAAGTTGTACGGAGACTTGAACTCCGCCATCATGGTCCTTGCCGCATCCATCAACGTCCGGTTCTTCCTCTCCGCAACACCGTTTTGTTGAGGGGTGTATGGTGCGGAATATTGATGCTTGATTCCCTCATCACTAAGAAATTCATCCAAGGTGTAGTTCTTGAACTCGGTGCCGTTGTCACTTCTTATTGTCAAGATCTTTGCATTGTGTTGACGTTGTGCTTCATTTGCAAAGTCAATGACGGTTTGTTGGGTCTCGCTCTTCCTCTTGAAGAAATACACCCACGTGTACCTTGAGTAGTCATCCACAATCACCAAGCAATACTTTCTACCTCTAAGACTATCGAAGGATGGGGGCCCAAAAAGATCCATGTGAAGGAGCTCCAAGGGCCTCTTTGAATAAATGATAGTCGTGGGAGGGTGAGCCTTCTCATGTAGCTTTCCTTCGATACAGGCACTGCAAGCACGATCTTTAACAAAACTAACATTCCTTAGTCCACGGACATGGTCCCCCTTGAGGAGACTTTGCAAAGATCTCATATTGACATGGGCTAAATGGCGATGCCAAAGCCATCCCACATCAACTTTAGCCATTAGGCATGTCGCGGTCTTAGTGGGTCGCTCCGAAAAGTTAATCACATATAGAGCGTTCTCGACATGCCCAACAAAAGCTACTTTAAGAGTCTTGCTTCACAAGAGGGCCACGGTATCGATATCAAAGAAAGTGGCAAAGCCCATGATTGCAAGTTGACGAACGGAAAGTAAATTGTATGCAAGTGACTCAACAAGCATGACCTTCTCGATCATGAGATCATGAGAGATGACCACCTTGCCAAGTCCCAATACCTTAGAGGATGAGGCGTCACCCCACTCGACATTGGTGGGCATAGATGGAACTTTGTGCACGTCCACCACCAAGTCCTTGCTTCCGGTCATATGATTTGTAGCCCCGCTATCGAGCAACCATGATCCACCACCGGAAGCAAACACCTACAAGAGATCAATGCTTGGTTTTAGGTACCCATTTTGTAATGGGTCCTTTGATGTTCGTAACAAGGGTCTTAGGAACCCAAATAGACCATTCAATGTACTCATGAAGAGAACCAACAAATTTTTCATAAACATGCCCATCACTAGCACGGCATAACACATAAGAAGGATTAAAATCGCCGGCTTTGTTGGGAGGGGTGACATTGCCCTTCTTGACATTGTTCTTCTTCTTCTCCTCAGGGACACTCTCTCCCTCCCTCACAAAGGTTTGCATGAGGGGAGGAGGTCATTTGGTCTTGTCATTCTTCTTCTTGTTCTTGGAGTCGGGCACGTACCCAACCCCTTCCTTGGTCACACCTCCCTTTTGGTTGACCAAGAGATCGTTGAGGTTCTTCTTGCCTTGTATGCAAGTCGCAAGACCTCTCTCAAGTTGCTCCTTTAACTTAGCATTTTCCTCAACAAGATGTATATGATCACAACACGGGTTAGTAGCATTTGCATTATCAATTAAAACCATATGAGGAAAAGTTGTTTTCTCCTTAGTTAGCTTCACTTGGAGTTGATCATGAGGCTCCTTGAGACTAGCGTGAATACCCTTCAAGGCCTTGTGGGCCTTGTCAAGTATATCAAAATCCTCTTTGAGTCTAGCAAGATCAACCCCTAGTTTGGCCTTCTCGGAATTTAGCACACGAGAAACAACGAGGACATGATCATAATCTTTCTCTAACTTAGCATGATCAACGTTGTATGACTCCTCAAGAGCCAAACGAAGACCACGCTCTTCCTCAACAGCATTGGAAAGATCTGAAATCCCATCGGCATAGTCACGACTATGCCCTTCCATCTTAGAGATGGTGTCTTCATGAGCCTCGATCATGTCATTGGCCTCACCAAGTTGTTCCAAGAGAGCAACAAAGTGCTTCTTAGATTTTCCCTTGAGTTTGCCCATAAAGGCCTCAAACTCGTTAGCCTCCACATTAGCTCCCTCAAGTTCATTAATGCTATCTGTTTGGGAAGGATGATTAATGATGGTAGTTTTGATGTTGGAGGTTACCTTGTTGGTGGCTTTAGCCATGAGGCACTTGGCGGTGATGCTCTCGTTGGGTGAGTCGAAGAGAGACACCTGTGACTTTGTTGCAATGGCACCAGAGGCCATGGCAACCGACTCATCATCTTATTCATCGTCATCATCCTCATTGTACTCTTCTTGCACAACCAAAGCCTTGGGAGGAGTCTTCTTGGTGAAGTTGTTCTTGTTGGGGAACGACTTGGCCTTGTCCTTTCGGATGAGTTTACCACCATTGTCTTCCCTCTTCTCATACGGGCATTCCACAACGAAATGACTCACGTTGCCGAAATTGTAGCAAGTCCTTACACGTTGCTTGCCCCTTGTGCCACTCGAGTTGTTTTTGCTAAAGTTGGGCCTCGAGTTTTTCCTGCTCCAAAATTGCCTTGAAGCAAGTGCCATGTGTTCATGATATGCATACTTCGTATCTTCGGGGTTGCTCTCCTCTTCTTCCTCTTCTTCTTCTTCCCCGGTGAGCTTGGCCTTCAAAGCAAGGTTAGGCTTCTTTGCCCGTTGAGAACGAAGCACCGCATTGTCGGCGGTCTTGTCCAAAATGTTCATGGCCACAAACTCATACAACACTTCGCTTGAGGTCAAAGTGTGGAAGTCCGGTCTTTGACGAATGACAGAGGACATGGCCTTGTGGTAGGGCATCATTGCCTTGAGGAATTTGCGCTTGATCCAATTGTCATCCATGTCCTTGCTCCCGTGATCTCGTAGTGAGACCGCGAGTTTGGTTACTCTCCGGTAAAGCTCACGAGGGTCTTCATCTTCCTTCATTGCAAACTCATCGGCCTCATCTTGTACCACTTCATAGTTGGAGCGTTGAATGCTTGCGCTTCCCCGGTAGAGAGACACGACACAATGCCATGCATCTTTGGCCAAGGCGAAGGGACGAAGATGAGGTAGGTCTTCGAGTGGAATTGCATCTTGAATGATGAAGAGAGCATTCTCATTGAATTGATTGTCCGCGGCTTCTCGAGGAGTGAAGTTGCTTGGATCATGTGGATATAAACCTTCTTCAATGATTCTCCAAAGGTTAGTGTTCACATGATTTAAATGACGTTTAAAGCGGTAAACCCAAGCATCAAAATCCTCATTTTTCACAATCTTAGGGGGAGGACCGGCATGATTCAAATGAGTGGAAGGAACCGGTCCACCATAAACAAGTGGTGGTTCCACATGGGCAAAGATGTCGGTGCCATTCTTGCCACTAGAAGAAGGAGCCTTTTTACTACTAGCTTCCCCCTTGTCGGGGATAGCATCCGACACCTTGTTGGCGGGATCACCCACTTTCAACGGTGCGGTGGATAGTTTAAGCCCCTCAAGAAATTTAGTAAACATGCTTTCAACTTCGGTCGTCATGGAGGTTTTCAATGTCTCCAAGGCTACATTGAACTCCTCACGAGAGACCGAAGTTCCCCATCTCCCGTAGACGAGATCGGATTCACACCGGAGTGTTCCTCCACACCGTCTACGGTATCAACCATACTCTTTGGACGGTAAAGTCCTTAATAAAGAGACGAGGCTCTGATACCAATTGAAAGGATCGATATGGTTGACTAGAGGGGGGGTGAATAGGCAACTACCAATTTTTAGCTTTTCTTTACCAAATTAAACTTTGCATCAAAGTAGGTTGTCTAGATGTGCAACTAGGTGAGCAACCTATATGATGCAATAACAACACGCATACATGCAAGCAAGGGTAGAAACACTAAAGAGCTTGCACAAGTAAAGGTAAGAGATAACCAAGACTGGATCCGGTGAAGACGAGGATGTGTTACCGAAGTTCCTTCCTTTTGAGGGGAAGTACGTCTCCGTTGGAGCGGTGTGGAGGCACAATGCTCCCCAAGAAGCCACTAGGGCCACCATATTCTCCTCACGCCCTCACACAATGCGAGATGCCGTGATTCCACTATTGGTGCCCTTGAAGGCGGCGACCGAACCTTTACAAATAAGGTTGGGGCAATCTCCACAACTTAATCAGAGGCTCCCAACAAGACCACGAAGCTTCACCACAATGGAATATGGCTCCGAGGTGACCTCAACCGTCTAGGGTGCTCAAACACCCAAGAGTAACAAGATCCGCTAGGGATGAGTGGGGGAATCGAAAATCCCTTGGTGGAAGTGTAGATCGGAGCCTTCTCAACCACTCCCGAGAAAATCAACAAGTTTGATTGGCTAGGGAGATAGATCGGGCAAAATGAAGTTTGGAGTATTTAATGGAGCTTGAGCAATAAATGGAGCTTGGGGGAGGAAGAGGTGGGTGAGAAGGAGGAATGGGACTCCCTTTTATAGTGGGGGCAACAATCACATTGCCCCCCACCAACCAGCCCCGCACAGGGCGGTACTACTGCTGAGAGGGGGCGGTACTACCGCCAGGCGACGGTACTGCCACGCCAGCCAGCGGTACTGCCGTGCTGAGGAGACTTAGTAGGAAACAGACCCAAATGCGGTACTACCGCAGTGGTAGGGCGGTACTACCGCTCCTGGAACGGTACTACCGCCACTACAACCGTGACTAGTGCCGCAAAACCCGACACGAGAAAAAGACCTCTCGAATCGAGGCGGTAGGAGCCAGACTACCCAGCGGTACTACGGCAGTGGGGTCAAGGGCGGTAGTACCGCTGTGGAGCGGTACTGCCGCTTGTGACCCTTCGGCCGTAGTACCGCAGGCAGTGCGGTACTACCGCTGGGGCGAGAGAGAGAGAGAAGGGATCTCGAAAATATGCCGAGGACAAGGCGGAGGTGCCAGGCCCCCAGCGGTACTACTGTTGTGGAGCCAAGGGCGGTACTACCGCTGTGGAGCGGTACTGCCGCTTGCCTCCTCAGCGGTACTACCGCTGGGTGCGCGGTACTACCGCTTAGACCCAGACAGGACACGGAAGAGAGGAGAGATCTCTTCAATGGAAAGGAAATGCTCGGAGGGTGAGAAGCTGATGTGTACGTGATGATTCCACCCATGCAAAACCCCAGCGGACCCCCTCTTGATAGTACGGTGCCCTCTACGCAACTAGTCCATCGAGAAAGAAACGAAAGAGCTACACCGTCTTGAAATACACTCCGAGGGAAGAAGGCGTCTCGTGCCAGGGGAGAATCTGTGAATTATTCAAAGCACAAGATTAGTCCGCAAACATGTTGTCATCAATCACCAAAACTACCTTGAGAGAGATATGCCGTAACAGACGACATGTCATGTCCTAAACCGAGTTCCCACAAAGAACAAAGAGATAACTCCATTCGAGGAATGGGAGAAGAAAAGGTTAAAACTCTCTTATCTACAAACATGGGGTTGTTTGGCAAAAGTCAATGTTCCAACTCCAAAGAAGCGGAAGCTTGGACCAAAGACTGTGGATTGTGTTTTTCCTGGGATATGCTTTTCATAGCATTGGCTATAGATTCTTGATTGTAAAATCTGAGGTACCTGACACGCATGTCGGTACGATCATGGAGTCGAATGATGCGACTTTCTTTGAAGATATCTTTCCCATGAAGGATATGGCTACCTCATCTAATCAGGAGATGCCTAGTTCATCGAATCAGGAACCAGTTACAATTACCAAACCTGTCGTTTCGATGGAAAACTCTGAAAGTCCTGTGGAGGAAAACAATGAAGTTCCTACTAGGAGCAAGAGACAGAGGACTGCAAAGTCCTTTGGTGATGATTTTCTTGTGTATCTCATAGATGACACTCCCAGTTCTATTTCAGAGGCTTATGCATCTGAAGATGCTGACTACTGGAAGGAAGCGGTTCGTAGCGAGATGGATTCCATCTTAGCGAATGAAACTTGAGAGATAACTGATCGTCCTTATGGGTGCAAACCTATAGGATGTAAATGGGTATTCAAGAAGAAGCTTAGGCCTGATGGTACTATTGAAAAGTACAAGGCTCGACTCATGGCTAAGGGTTATACCCAAAAGGAAGGTGAAGACTTCTTTGATACTTACTCACCTGTGGCTCGACTGACCACTATTTGAGTTCTACTTTCACTAGCTGCCTCGCATGGTCTTTTCGTTCATCAAATGGATGTTAAGACTGCTTTCCTAAATGGAGAGTTGGACGAGGAAATTTATATGGAACAACCAGATGGGTTTGTACTAGATGGTCAGGAAGGGAAAGTGTGCAAGTTGCTGAAGTCTTTGTACGGACTTAAGCAAGCACCCAAACAGTGGCATGAGAAGTTTGAAAGAACTTTAACAGCTGCAGGCTTTGTTGTGAACGAAGCTGACAAATGTGTGTACTATCGCCATGGTGGGGGCAAAGGAGTTATCATGTGCTTGTATGTTGATGACATACTGATTTTCGTAAAAAATCTGATTGTTATTAAGGAGGTCAAGGATTTCCTATCTCGTTGTTTTGAGATGAAGGATTTAGGAATGGCTGATGTCATTTTGAACATCAAGTTGTTGAGAGACGATGATGGTGGGATTACATTGCTTCAATCTCACTATGTGGAAAAGATCTTGAGTCGCTTTGGCTATAGTGACTGCAAGCCCTCTCCAATACCATATGATGCGAGTGTGTTACTTCGAAAGAATCGAAGAATTGCTAGAGATCAATTGAAATATGCTCAGATTATTGGCTCGCTTATGTACTTAGCAAGTGCTACAAGACCTGACATCTCTTTTGCTGTTAGCAGACTGAGTCGGTTTGTCTCAAAACCAGGAGATGTGCATTGGAAAGCTCTAGAGAGAGTTTTGCGTTATTTGAAAGGAACTGCAAATTATGGAATTCACTACACCGGGCATCCAAAGGTGCTTGAAGGGTATAGTGACTCAAACTGGATCTCAGATGCTGATGAGATAAAGGCCACGAGTGGTTATGTATTCACTCATGGAGGTGGCGCTGTTTCTTGAAAGTCTTGCAAGCAGACCATCTTAACGATGTCAACAATGGAAGCAAAACTCACATCACTAGATACAGCTACGGTTGAAGCAGATTGGCTTCGCCGGCTCTTGAATGACTTGCCGGTTGTTGAGAAACATGTACCTGGTGTCCTTATGAACTGCGACAATCAAACTGTGATCACGAAAGTGAGCAGCTCAAAGGATAACATGAAGTCATCAAGACACGTTCAGAGAAGGTTAAAGTCTGTCAGGAAAATGAAAAACTCTGGAGTTATTACGTTGGATTATATCCAAACGTCTAAAAATCTAGCAGATCCTTTTACCAAGGGTCTATCACATAATGTGATAGATAATACATCGAGGGAGATGGGTATGAGACCCACAATATGAGTTGTTCACAGTGGTAACTTATTCTTTGTGATCGGAGATCCCGTGAATTAGATGTGGAAGACAAGATGTTGGTCAACTGAGAGGAGAGTATCCTTACTATTCACAATACCACTCCATGAAAGTGCAATACTCTCCTAATCTGCATGGCAGGTTGATGTATATCTTAATGTGTTCTAAGTGGCTTATTTAAGCAGAGATGTTATCCTGCAGAATATCTTTTGAAGAACACACCTATATGAGTCTAATTGTCAAACGTCGCAATCTATGAGAGTAGAGTTCTCTCTAGTAAACTCATGAAAGGTCACGGAGTATGACGCATAAGCTCCACCCGCGGGGAAGTCCCACGGTAGCCACGTATCGGTCAAGGCTTTATGTGAAGCTAGATTCGCAGAAAACTTGCAGTTCAAGGCCCAGTCCACTGTTCAAGTTGCTTACTAGTGTAGCATAGAGTTCTAGATGAAAGTTCAACTTAACAGTCTCCACTGCAGTACCGATATATAAAATAGTGTTTCGGAATGAAAGGCAAATTTCTGTGTGCCTCTGGGATCTGGTGGGGGATTGCTGGAATTTAGTCTGTTTTGGGCAGCACAATAACTATTTCAGAAATTCCTAATAAATCCTAGAGGTCCACTTAGCCCATTTGTGCAAGGCAAGGGATACTACTAAAGTTTAGTCCCACATTGTTAGTTTAGTGGGAGTTGTACCTCCTTATAAGGGAGGTTCTTTCCCCACTTGTACGAGCATGAGAACAAGAGGGATATCCACGCGCGCTCCTCCTCCGCCGCCCGCCTCGCCACGCCACGCCTTGCCTCGTCACGACGCGACGCGGGTTGCGAGAATGAGCCGAGCCGATATCTAAATTTTTGCCACGCACTACGAGTATACGAAAGGTCACACGGAAGATGAAAAGATTTTTGCGAAAGTGGAGTCCGAATGCAAACGGTGCAACCCTTCGGCTGCTGGCTGTTCGCTTCGTCTCCGTCTCTTCGTTTCGCCTCCCGTCGTTGCCCTCTCGCCTCCTTCTCTTGCGCCTATAAAAAGGAGGTCGCTCCTCCCAGAGAGATGCACCAGAAGCTCTTCCTCCTCTCGCCACAAGTTCCTGAGCACTACGCTGCTGCTACGATCTTCCCCATCCCGGCTTGCGGCGTGCACCGCAGGTTGGGACAGTAGGCCTCCGAAGCCGCACCTTTTGAGTCCTGTACGGGAGAAGGGTGATAAGATTTTTGGGGAGCGCTCAGCGCAACTACTGGCTGCTTTATCACGGACGATCCGGCCGCCGACGACTACTTCCCCGACGACGACTTTTTCCCCGACGTCCACGACCTCCTCGACGACATGGCAGGCAAGGACACCGACCCCAAGTCCAGCACTTCTACTGCTGTTGTCCCGTACGTGTTCTTGCTCTTTCTGTTAGATGTCATGACACAGTTCTTTGCTCTACTTTCCGTCCTACATGTGTTAAGTTCTACTTCATATATGCAACTTCATCTAATGTCTGTTCTAGATGTATTTAGTTCAAGTTCATATATACAGATGCTCTTTACCTTCTCTCTGTCCAAACGCATGACTTGTTTTATTTCTACTATATTAGTCATGCTTTATCTAGTATTTTTGTTAATAAAATCATTCGGTAAATTGCTCATATTTCCAACAAGATCAAATGTATGCATCAACTTCAACCGCGAGATCACTCGGTCGGACTGAATTGTACACTTAAGATCGTACGCAGAGCAATTCCGATCCATGAGAGGCCTAAAGCTAGTGCGCAATCCGATGCTCTGTCTCGTTTACTTTTACGAGTCGCAGGTTCTTGCCCTCTCTGTTTTGTTACTTTATCCAAGAATCCGATGAGGAGTATTTTTCTACTACTAAGCAAGACGCATAGGATCCTCGTGAGAACTAGTAAAGCTGCTGCAGTAAACAATGTTATCGCGTGACAAGATAGTAGAAGAACCTTGGATTAGAGCCGCACTTGATCGTGTTCTTATTTTAGCTGGAACAACACGGGGACATGACCCGTCGTGTCGGGCCGGAGAGGATAGAGAACAATCCGTTGGTTGAACTAAAAAAATATGATAAACCCCGTTAACAAACATGATGTCGTGTCAATATATTGTTGGCTATCGATGCAACTTGTCTTTTTTGCTTTATTAGACAAAATGAGGTCCCAATCTATGCATAGCAAAGATGTATATAATCACGGTTTTGCTAAACATCATGTGCCTGAAAATTGGCGTCAGACACATTTTTGCAAAGCGTTGCACGATGCTGAAGACGGGGACAACATGAGGAGCGCCGGCCACGGCGAGCCCGAGCTATGTACGAGCGGGATCGCCAGCGGGAGCA
>NC_041392.1:108318272-108327621 GCF_002162155.2 Triticum dicoccoides | reverse complement strand
CCGGCGGTTAGGCCTGGGTTGGCCGGCGGCTGCGCGGAGATTGAAGAAGGGAGAGGCAGAAGACGAACAATGCTCAATCCGTTTCCAACAATTGGATGGAGATCTAACGCCTCTGGATGGAAGTGACTGATGCAAGTTCTATTTTCAGGCACCTGAAGAATCGACAGTCCCATATAATCTATACCCCTATATAGTGTGTGAATAACTTTCAAAGTTGGTCGTTGGATAAAGCCAATCTGACGGTACAAAGATGGCAAATCCGAGCATTACTGGCCGTTGGATATCATCTACATGCCACCAGATTCTGTCACATGTACAATCTAGAAGACTCCATGGTTGAACTTAAGCATAATGCACAAACCTCAAAACACAAACACTTCTCCTTTGTTCTACAATCTTTCATATCTTAATTGCCCAAACTTTTTTTTCTAAATGAATTGCCACTATTTATTTTTACTTTATGCTTTACAATGCACAATTCCATGAATCTTAGAATAGTTTTTTTATAAAACTAATTGATTTTGAATGAGATGAACTATAAGAATTAAATGAACATCTATATCATACGTATATGACTCAAAGCTTACATGATATAATGTGATATCTATTCATAATTTGGTTACCAAATCTTATGCGTGCAATGCACGTGTACCTTACTAGTCAAACAAAAAAGGGAGTAGTAGATGTAAGGTGGAACCGGAAAGGAATTTAAGTAGCCAAGGTGATAGAGGGCCGATCCAAAGACTAAACTGTCATCCATGATGCATAAATTCCTTTTGGTCACCTGCTCCATATGCATACATGGTGCCATAAGCAAGTCATGCAGCTATAGTTGTCGGAGAATTTACAAGACGGAACCACATAAGAGGGAGAGTTTCTTTTTGTTAAAGACTACATCATTTATCTACATCCAAAGTGACAACGAAGTGCCATCGCCCTACGAGGATTTATAAGTTTTGCATTGATGTTATGTAGCCGGTTACCAAACATATTTGAGACCCTACAACATAGACACAAATTAGAAGACACATGAATGGTAGGCCAAGTAGCATGAGCGAACTTGCATTTAAATTTAATTGTTTCATCTTTGTGACATTAACAATATTGCCTACTTCCATCTTTTTTGAACATTGGGGTTCCTGAAGGACCCATAACTTCTACTCTTCCGTCCGGAATTACTTGTTGTAGAAATGGATGCATCTAGACGTATTCTTAGTTCTAGATACATCCATTTCTATGATAAGTAATTCGAGACCGGGAGAGTATTAGATATATATCAGGAATAGTACAAAGAGAGGCAAAGAGATTGGGACGGTGGCGCTGTGTGTAGGACTCAAGGGGGGATAGAGAGGCGGCACCAGGCACAAACAACAAACAAAGAAAACTAACTCAGTGAGTGTCGCCTTACTTCCATGCCAAGTACGCTTTGCGAAAGTGTCTTTTGTAAAAAAAAATGCCACTTGCAAAGATACCAAAGAAATATCTTCACTTTTAATGGGGTTTTGAGCTTCCATATCCCCTAATTATTGACAAGAGCGTTGTAGGGGACAACTAGCTGATCTATAGAGTTTGTCGAGAACTACCCCTATTTTGATGGATGTCTTCGTGGAACTTTCAATTTTATCTCTTGGAATTTTTTTTGGTGGTATTTTCTTTTTATGAGCCTATAGATTCGAGGTAGCTAGCAGTTTGGAAATGGGAAGAACGAGCAGAGACATGACTCCACAAGCCAGCATGAAAGGTATAATATACAAATACTTACTTTTCTCGCAAGTTTAATTAAGTTAATACTTTTATTTGGCTGGTTGCACTTAAACTTCATTCCCCGCATTAGCTTATTATCATGTAGTTCCAGTTCCCATTCCAAGTCTTGCTAGTGAAACTTTGATATTAAGCATTGTTTTAATTGGAAAGTCCAGTGAGACAGAAAGAAAAAGTTTTAAAAGAAAACTTGGGGGCTTGTATTTTGAAGAGAATTAGCACATATGACAGCCAACTCCATAGTACTTAATTTGATTGGCTTGATGGTACCGAATGATAGATTTTTCTAGAGGAATGAAAATTTGAGGTGATCGAGGTTATGCCCAAACCTGTTTTGCAATACATGCTTGATAGCTTTTTGCATGTTCCATGACCCGTCATGATTTTTTGCTTTACGCGCATAATTGTGACTTCATCTCCTCTCTTGGGTTTATGCCGAGGACACTCCGCTGGCCAACAAGCGGTTCAACAAAGCTTCAGCTCAGATTTTGGCTATGAGTCTGTTAACGTTGCAGTGGCAACACTGTAGCGAATATAATTCGACTTTCTTTGAGAGTGTGTGTATGTGCAAAAACCGAATACAGATCGTACACTCGAAAGAGACAACTTTTGGTCCATATATTCAACTCGAAGCCACAACAAAATAACGGCATAATACCGTCACCAATGATAGAAGTTTCAACGGACAATGATTGACTGCTTAGGCGGTGTGAGTGGGTGTTAATTAGATACTTGAGTACTATGTTTTCTTCTACCCAAAACCCCTTGGTTATGTCCATGTTTTGGAAAGATCTAAAATGCAAAATCTATTCATGAGAGAATACGTATTTGCTTGCTCTGCACCTAGTTAACTATCAAGCTTTACTTGTGAAGTGCAATCATTCAAATGCAACTATTCTCTTAATTAAGATTGCAGGATTTGTGAGAATGGGTATGTTACATCTTCACGAGCTAGTAAAACGCTTTACTCATTTGTCAATCTCCCTTTCATTCTTATTATGAGAGACGTGATTCAGGACCATGATTCGGCCGAACCTATGGTCTATGCCGTAAGATTTAACATCCTACTACATGTGGATCTGTGACATGCATGTCAATTGCATTTTTTATCAACTATGCACGGATCCTCATGAATAGACATGCATGACAACTGCATTTTTTAGTCAACCATGCATGGATCCTTATGAATATTGTCTAGAAATGAATGGTGCCGAGCGTGGGTTCGGCTGAACCATGACTCCGTAAAACATTTTCGTTCTTCTTATTTCTTAATTGCTTGAGGACGAGCAAGACTTGGCTTGGGGACTCGATGGCTTGATATTTTGTCACTTTTATAAGAGGGTTTTGATGTGGTTTCAAAAGGTTTTCGATAATTCTTATATCTTTCTAACACTAATCCTTCAAAAGAGAAGAAAACTTTTTTACCCTATTAATGTGCAAGAATATACATATTCTGCTGGAAATCAACCAATATCCCAGCAAAGGAAGCCATTTGGAGCAACTCCTTTTGGGCGAACGTGTATCACGGGCACCAGAGAATAAGACGGTGCATGGTACGAGGCAGACTGCGTGTAACGCAGGGCGCATGGCCCACCATGTGCGTCGCTAGCGAGTAAGCGGTATAACCCGCACTATCGTTTGTCGGTCGGCCAGGAGCAATGCTACACCTACGAAAAGGTTTTTACGTACCTTACGTATGGGATGATTTGGCTGTCTTTGATTGGACATTAGTGGAGGCTAGGGCCCACCCTAAGAATCGGGGAGGAGTGTTTAGTTAGATGAAATGGAAGTTTACGTAAATCACGTAACAGCCGTAGGTAGGTCTAGCATTTTCGGTCGGCCAGAATGAATAGTTTGCCAACATCGGGAATGAATAGCCGAGCCGAAGCATGGATTTTCCTCGTCGTCAAGGGCAAAAGGGAGACGAATTTATGGGCTCGCGGGTGATGCTTACAGAGAGGGGTACGCCCTAGCCGCCACTCCGGAAAAACGCTTGGCCCTGACCAAAAAAAAAACTCAAATGCCAAGTTTATACCATCTGTAGTTGCAGCTCTTGAGCAAAGTCAATAAAAGCAGACAGAAGATCATCAGTATATAAACGCCAAAGAGTTGCACGAACTGAGTTCAGTTAATTTTCCATTTGAAAATTGGCACGTACCACGCGATTATAAAGGCGCGCACGTAGCGAAGCTAGTTCGCCTGTCCTCCTCCATACTCTCTCCTCCTGCCTTCTCGCGAGCGCATTTACTCGTCAGCCCGGCCGGCCGGCACCCGCGCGCGAGACCGATCGATGGCCGGCGGCGACGGCGGCGGGGGCGGCGGTGCGCAGGACGACTTCTTCGACCAGATGCTGTCCACGCTGCCCTCCGCGTGGGGCGACCTGGGCGCCGGCGGGAAGTCGCCCTGGGAGATCGCGGCGGGCGCCGAGGACCTCGGCGCCTTCGACGAGTCGACGCTGCTCGCGTCCAGGCTCCGGCAGCACCAGATCGGGGGAGAGAAGCCGGTCATGCTGCAGCTCACCGACCTCCAGCGGCAGGGCCTCGGCGGCGAGGAGAGCGGCGGCACGGGGTTCTCGCCGCTGCCGCTGTTCGCGGACCGGTCACCCCCGCAGTCTCGAGAGGAGATGGACGGCGGCTTCAAGTCGCCCAATGGCACGGTAGGATCCTTCTTCATCGCTGCTCTCTCTCTGTCGTTCTTGATTTCTCTAGTCAAATTTTCCGTTGACATGGATTCGTCTTGTGCGCTCGCGTGCGTGCGTGCATGCAGGGAGGCGACCACGCGCTGTTCAACGGATTTGGGGTGCATGGCGGCGGCACCGCCGTGCAGCCGCCGTTTGGCCAGGTAAGAACGTGCGCCTGTGCAAACTACGATCCACACACAGCCGTACGTGTGATGCAGCATCCACTAATGCAATCATCTGTTCTCTGATCGGTCGCGCAGGGAGGTTCAATGTCGGGGCAGAGCTTCGGAGGAGGGCCGGCAGCGAGCGGAGGCACGACGGCGCCCGCTTCCTCTGGCGGCGGCGCGGCCCCGCCGCGGCAGACGCGCGTGCGGGCGAGGCGAGGGCAGGCCACCGACCCGCACAGCATCGCCGAACGTGTATGCATGCCACTCCCACTCCCGCCCTCCCCCATTCCCTCTGAAATTTTAAAAAACCCGACATGCCGGTGCACACCAACAGCAACCCCGAAGTCTTCCCATCCTCCAACGTATATATTCTCTGCAAATTTCATCTCTCTTTTTGGATCTGCTGCGTGACTGATGCTAGTATTTTACAGTAGATGGCAGCAGGAACTGTTCTGTTCCTATGCTATGCCTGTGCTTGTGCTTCTAATCAAATCGAAATTCATACGACTTTTTTGCCCTGAACTTTGCCGTGCCTGGCATACGCATCCATGCAGCTCCGGCGGGAGAGGATCGCGGAGCGGATGAAGTCGCTGCAGGAGCTGGTCCCCAACGCCAACAAGGTAAAACAATCACATCCCCGACGAGAATCTGTCATCGATCGAACTGTATCACGTAGAAAATTCCTGCGTTTCCCATCAGCCAGAAAGCCAGGAATCTCTCCCGGCGAGTGGGGGTGGACGCCTGGACGGGATGCTGGCCCGTTTATGCTTGTAGTGGGTCTGTATGGTAGCAGTGCGGAAGAGGGCACGCCGGCCGGCCGGTTGGTGAGCGAGGGTGCGGCGTTGCTCCTGTCTAGCTCACAGGTCACGCCATGATGTGATGTGATGTGTGCGCCGTCGAAGCGTGCGCAGCACAGGGGATGCGACGCCGCACGTGTCGAGTCCCGGGGACTTGCTCGTGCTGGAGAAACTTTGGACCAAAGAACTTCTTTTTTTGAGATAGACGAACGCAGCCTTGGCTCTTCGACTAGCTGAAGAACTGAGGCAGCTGACGGCCAGGATGAGAGACAAATGCGGCGCGCACTGAATGGGCACATGGGCGCATTGGATGCCCTGTCTTGCTCGATCTGCCATGCCCTTCTAGTCCGGTAGTCATAATTACTCCGGTCAATGCCCGGATATGAGATTTTTTTTCAAAACTATCTCGTTATTTGAAGCAAATTCGGAAACTACAACATGCTTTGGAGAAATATTAAGTCTAGCACCCTGTCGGCCAGGTGTTGGCCGAAAAGGGTGTTTTCGGCCACCTCTAGGCCGAAATAGGGTTTTCGGCCATGCCTTGGCCGAAAAGATGCAAAGCTGGCCGAAGAGGGGTGTTTTCGGCCACCCTTTGGCTGAAAAGGACTTTTTGGCCTAGTGTAGGCCGAAAAGTACTTGTTGGTCAATCATAGGCCGAAAAGGACTTTTTGGTCAAGTTTAGGCCGAAAAGTCCCTTGGGCCACCTTTTTCCGTTAATTATTGGCCAATGTATTTTCCCGCCAACCCCTTCGTTGATGCAGCCCTCTTGCCCTTCGACGATGTGGTCCTTTTGCCATCCGTCGATGCAGAACTATTGCCCTTCGAGGATGGAGAACTCTTGCCCTTGGACGATGAAGAACTCTTGCCCTTCGACGATGCAGAACCCGGAAGCGGGGCATGAAGATATCATCTTCGTCCTGGCTCTCCTCAATCCATAAAGCGGGAAGGGGTTGGCGGGAAAGAGTTGGCGGGAAGGGGGTGGCGGGAAGGGGGTGGTGGGAAAGGGTTGGCGGGAAAGAGTTGGCGGGAAGGGGTTGGTGGGAAAATACATTGGCCAACAGATAACGGAAAGGTGGGCCCAAGGGACTTTTCGGCCTACACTAGACCAAAAAGTACTTTTCGGCCTAGGGTAGACCAAAAAGTACATTTCGGCCTACATTTGACCAAAAAGACCTTTTCGGCCAAACAGCAACCGAAAACAGCCATTTCGGCCAGCTCAACCACTTTTCGGCCATGGCAAGGCCGAAAACCCTACTTCGGCCAACAGTTGGCCGAAAACTACCTTTTCGGCCTGCACGTGGCCGACAGGGTCATAGTTTTGCATTTTTTTCATTATGTGCTATAGTTTCCGAAATTGCTACAAAATACGTCATAGTTTTGAAAAAAAATCCGGATATGATCGTGCTGAAATCGAGCCGCTTCGCGTAGAAAATCTCTGCGCCGTGGTAGAATAGTTAGAAGAGGTGTCTGGTTACTGATGAGATGGCCGTGTGCAGACTGACAAGGCGTCGATGCTGGACGAGATCATCGACTACGTCAAGTTCCTGCAGCTCCAAGTCAAGGTTCTGAGCATGAGCCGGCTGGGCGGGGCGGCCGGCATGGCGCCACTGGTGGCCAGCATGTCCTCCGAGGTAAGTCCAATCCTGATCGATAAGTCTGTTACGTACGAGTACGTAGTAGTAAATTGCATGCGGGTCGCTCGATGGATTCTGAGACGCGTCCACGTCGAACGTAATGCAGGCGAACAGCAGCGCGAAGAGCAGCAACGGCGGCGGGAACAGCGCGGCGGCCGCGGCCGCCAAGGCGAACGGCGGAGGCGAGAACGGGGGCGGTGGAGGAGGGGGCAGCGGGCTGCGGGTGACGGAGCATCAGGTGGCCAAGATGATGGAGGAGGACATGGGCACGGCCATGCAGTACCTGCAGGGGAAGGGCCTCTGCCTCATGCCCATCTCCCTCGCCTCCGCCATCTCCTCCGCCACCACCACCACCACCTCCCCGGCCTCGCTCCTCGCCAGGCAGGCCGTCCGCCCCGCCGCCGCCGCCGCCGCGCTGGCCTCCGCGAACGGCGGCGGCGACGCCGCCGCCGTCCGGCCCGTCAAGGTCGACGCCGGCGCTGCGTCCGGCGGGAAGCCGTGAAGCTGAACAGCCGGAACAAGCGTGCACCCGTGCATGCATTATCTAATCTATGTTATTAGGATATATAATCATATGTATCGCTCCTGTATACTCCTTCCCTTCCAATTTTCTTCCCCCGAAAATCAGACTCTCCATGCATGCACACGTACGTGCATGTGCATGGTCGAGCGAGCTCCCATGAGAAGACTCATCTCGCTTCCGTTCCTCCATGAATTTGCACGAAGGTCGTCTTCCCTTAGTGGCTTCTCGTGTTCATGCGCTGCCACCTTTCGTGCACTTCAACGTTGACAAAAACACGGCAGTATTAATCCCACAAGGTCAGCCGTTGACTCTGTTGCCTCGGCATATATATGCCTAAAAACGATGGACGCATCGTGCTGCGATCATGA
Source organism: Triticum dicoccoides (assembly GCF_002162155.2). Lineage (NCBI taxonomy): Eukaryota > Viridiplantae > Streptophyta > Magnoliopsida > Poales > Poaceae > Triticum > Triticum dicoccoides. The sequence goes on along the minus strand of NC_041392.1, from coordinate 108,319,691 downwards.
AAGAGATCGCGGTCGGTGATATACATTCCTCCTGTGATGCGGGCATTAATGGTCCTGATGCTGCTGGTGATTAGAGTAGTTGCGAGTAAAAATGGCGGCGAGATGCGCAGGCTACTAACGCCGCACGACGTCCGTCGATGGGCTGGCCGGCTGGCCGGCTGAGGTAAACAAATGCGGCGGAATAATTAGGGCGTGCCTTGCTCGCACGACACCGAGCGAGACGAGGATTAAGGGGGTGGATTGAGAATCAGTCCGGCGCGAGGTGCCCACGTTGGTGGTGAGGGCGTGAGGCCAACGAGTTCCTGCCAGCTGAGGTGGAGGAATTTAGGATCCAGCAGACAAAAAAAAGTTTAGCTAAAGCACATCTACACGTGTTATAAGTATTGCACATCTAAGTTCTATGTCATTGACCTTATATGAAGATTCGTGTGGGATTTTTTTTTGCCTTTTCTTTTTCTTTCCATACTTGATTGTGTCATTTAGATGTGCAATAAATAAGACACATCTAGATGTGCCGTAGACAAACCCCCCCTCCCCCTCCCCCAGAAAAAAAAAAAGAAAGCCCCTCCCGTGCCGCCCTGCGAGGTGAGGGGGAGGGCGACCTAGGTCCCCGCTGCCAGCCTCTCGCGTTCCCGCTTCGCCGAGCCAGAGGGCGTGGTCGGGCGAAGCTCGACCGGTGCCGACAGCGACGAGGCCATGGCGTTCTCTCGTGCAGCAGGGGCATCACGGGCTTGCTCCCCTGGGCCGGAGCGTGGCGCGGGCGTTGGGTGTGACGGTGTGGCGTCGTGTGGTTGCGGCGACGGCGCGTAGGTGCGGCAGCGGCGTGACGGACAATGTGGATGGTGGAGTATGCCTAAGCTGCGGACGCAGATCTGGCTGGCAGGCGACGCAGGTCGGAGGCTGTTGTCCTACCTCTTGACAACGGCGGTGGTGCCTGGCCTGCATTCGGTCGGCTTTTGGGGCCTATGAGTGTTGGGGCGATGGGACAGTCGTGGTCCAGCTGGCGCCGTGATAATCCCCAAAAGCAGGAAGTTATTGTAGCACTCTCCAAGATGAATGTGGAAGTATATGAAGTGTCGAACTAAAGGGAACTAAAGATAGTTTTCTTAATCTCTCAAGTTTCGTATGCCAGTTACGCAACTCTATACGCACTTAACATCTACTATGCTTAGACTCTTTACAACTAGAGTAGGATTGGGGAGTAGAAACTAAGGAACTTGGTAAAATAAAGGTTTTCAAGAAGGTGATTACAAAACTTTATAGAATAAAAATAAAAATGTTAGTGGTTGCATCCAAAAGATTTGCAGGAGCAAAAAGAGAGCCTTGAGTGTGTGGTGATTGCGATGAATATAGCGGTTTCCAGTGGGAACAAATGCTCCAAGCAATTGGCTAGTGTGTATATTCATGGTTGCTTTTCTT
>NC_041392.1:108316825-108318099 GCF_002162155.2 Triticum dicoccoides | reverse complement strand
ACAAGTCTAAAATCAACGTGAAGATAGCGTCTCAATGTCTTTTTCGATAAAGGGCGGATTTTATTGGCTCAAAACGAAATATCAAAAGAATACAAACATGATGAGCACATAGCCGGCCTCTGCATAGTTAGGATACACACAGCCAACACTAACACACACAAAAGCACATGCGGACAAATAACAAAGTCATATAAGACCAAAGCTATGAATAGGCGAGGTAAAAAAAGAGAAAACTAAGTGATCAGATCCTTGATTGGCAAAGTATAGGAAAGACCATATCCGCACCAACCATCTCATGACAACACGTGAATGACGAGATTCTTCAACAGCTAGCAACGCCTTCACAAAGGGAGCGACGCTAGGCGCCTGCGTCACCGGATCCAACCACCGAAGGATAGAATCTAGGTTTACACCCTGAAAAAACGGTACGAGCATATCCGAGCAATGCTTTCAACAAGGTAACAACGTATGAATGTCGCCATTGCCAGGTATAATTAACTCGGGTCAGACCTGGGCTTTCACCTCGGAGCTCGATACTAGGTGCTCCAGAAGCACCACCATTATAGTCATTCATGTGACGTCGCCACCACTTTTTCGCAATCCAAGCAGCTACACGCAATACAAATGTTGCCGCTGCACAATCATTCCTCTGCATCAAGCTACCATCGCCGAAGCACCGAATCTGGAGGGATGAATCCTCACGGAGATTTTCAATGGCCACAGCCGCCATGGAGCCGCAGGAGGTCAAAGCTACGTAGTTTGCATCCACCACCAAATAGGCCAATCAAAATCTAGATCACCACCACTGCCTGAGCGCCCGTCCGCCGACGAGGGGAGGCCAGACCGAAACGAGTGCTTGCTCACCCGTGGGGATGAATGCAGCCATACGCTCTGCAACAATTCCGCACATCGCTGGAACAAATACATGGCCCTGGCCAGCGGCATCACTGTGACGCCTGGATAATTAGGCTACAGTAAAATTCTTTTAATGATGGCATGTCATCTTTGATTACTGTTGCTAAACTTTCGTTAGTTCAAACCGATTCAAAAAACAATCCAAAAAAAGAAAGAAAAAATGTCAAACAACAAAAAATTTTAAAAGTTGAAACAAAAATGTTCGATGGTTGCCAAATATTACAAAGATAATTATAGTAAAGAAAACATATTATTAAAAAATGCCTAAATGATTTAAAATGAAATAAAACAGAATAGAAAATAAGTAAAAAAAAGAAATTCAAAAAAAGGAAAAACTAAAACTAAAACAAAAAAAGAAG
>NC_041392.1:108301557-108315733 GCF_002162155.2 Triticum dicoccoides | reverse complement strand
CTGTCGCTTGCTCGCACGCGCGCCCTACCGAGCGCCTAGGCCACGCTCGCCCGCGCGCCTCCGCCACACTCGCTCACGCGCCCGCCGCGGCCCCGCGTGCCTCGCTGTTACCCTGCTGCTCCTCGCTGCATCGCTGCCCAGCGCTCCTCCGGCCCCTCCCGCGCCGCGCTGCTCTGTTTCCCTGCGCCGTCCGCCGCCCCCGCCGTGGCGGCGCTCTGTCTCGCCGGCGAGCCCTGCCCGAGGCCAGCGCCCGGGTTTTCCCCCCAATCGGGCGCCCTTCGCCCGGTTCCGCCCGAACCCACGCACCCGTTAAGGCCATGGGCCTATGACAAGTAGCCCCCGCGCCCAGAACGTTTGTTAAAAAGAAAATTAAAATTAAAATTAAAAAAGTATAAAATTAATTAAAAAATTAAAATAATTAATAATTAATTAACTCTGTTTAATTAATTTAATTAACTGGATTAATCTAGGATAATTAAACTTAATTAACCTGCCAATCAACTGTTAGGCGGTTAATTAAATGTCCGCCTATGACATGTGGGACCCACTTGTCAGGTTGAACAGGTCAACGGTCAACGTTGACTGGGCGGTTGACTTTGACTGGCCCACCAGTCAGCCTCTACTGACTGGGCAGTTGACCCAGTCAACTGGTCCCGCTGTCAGCCACATATGCACCTCTCTGGGTACACTCTTTCTGTACCTATAGCATTTTATTCTTTTATTTCGAATTAATATTAAAACCAGAAAATCATTTAAACTTTGGAAATTCATATAAAATTAACCATAACTCGGATAAAAAACTTTGTACATGAAAGTTGGTCAGAACGACGAGACGAATCCGAATAGGCAGCCCGTTCGTCCGCCACGCATCCCTAGCATAGCAAACATGCGACTTTCCCCCTTCGGTCCATCTGTCCGAAAACGCGAAACACCGGGAATACTTACCCAGATGTTTTCCCCCTTCACCGGTACCACCTCGTACCGCGTTAGGGCACCCCTAGCGCCGATACTTGTCATGTCATGCATCGCTATGCATCTGTTTGCTTAATATTTATTGTTTCTTCCCCCTCTTCTCTCGCTAGACACCGAGACCGACGCCGCTGTTACCCAGTACGACTACGGTGTTGACGACCCCCCTCTCTTGCCAAAGCAACCAGGCAACACTAATAGGGAAAAGCCTATACACAGAATCTTACCAGCAGCGCGCTATAAAATCAGGCGCTGCTGCTAAGTAGCAGTAGCGCGGTCTGTGGAAACTCGCTGCTGAAACAAGTTTATCAGTAGCGCGCGCACTCCAAGCGGCGCTACTGCTAAAATTGCCACGACGCCGCCGCGAGGCCAGTTATAGCAGCAGCGCATTAAAATAGACAGTGCTACTGCTATGTAACGTAGCAGCAACGCATTCAGGCAATAATCGCTACTGCTAAATTAACTACAGATCTCACTATAGCCTCGTCCATAGATCACACTCACACACACTCACGGTCTCCTCCTCACCCCCCGCGCCGCTGGTCCTCCCCCGTCGCCCCTCCCCGATCTGCGCCGCTGTCGCCTCATCCTCCTTGCTGGACTCGGTACCGGCCTCCTCCTCCGACCTTCCTCCACTCGCCGCTGGCCGCCCCCTCCTCGCTCCGCCTTCCTCCTCAATCCGTCGCCCCTCCACTCGCCGCCGGCCAGCCCCTCCTCGCTCCGCCTTCCTCCTCCGTCCTACTATCTTCTCCCTCCTCGAGTCGCCCCTCCTTGTCCCTCCTCCTTGATACATTTTGATTTAGTAGGCTTTCATATGTAACATTTTGATTTAGTTGACTTAGTATGCTAGTGGATTTAGTATGCTAGTTGATTTAGTCGATTTAGTTGATATGATTCAGTTGATTTAGTAGGCTAGTTGATTTAGTTGATTTAGAACATTTTGATTTAGTTTATTTAGTAGGCTAGTTGATTTAGTAGGCTAGTTGATTTAGAACATTTTGATTTAGTTGATTTAATAAAATGGCGCCACCACTAGCACCACTATGTCGACTGTGCAAGTCAAGGTGCGCCAGCAGCCTTGCAACTGGCAAGCTGTTCGGCATCTACTTCCATCCGAGTTTTTGTCATGCGGTGGTAAGAAATTAGATGAAATGTAACAACTATTTTATTTTTAGTGTTGGCATTACTGCGTTGTGTCATTTTGCTTTTCTTACACAGATCGTCCCATGCAATGTGAGGTTGAAATTCAACAAGCTGACAGGAGACACTGTGACATTTGAGGCTCCTGGGGGGCCGTACACTATGGAGGTCGAGAAAGGATGCAATATGTCACAAATTGGAGGAGATGGATGGGCCCGTTTCCTCGCTCACATGCGTCTTACTGGTGGTGAGTTGATCAGATTCTCCTTCAGAGCAGAAAGACCCAAGCTGGTTGTCATTTATATCAACCTGGTGGAAGATGATGAAGATGACGAAGATGATGAAGATAATGAGGACCCACTCAATGAAGATGATGAGAACCCACTTCATGAAGCCATCATAGCTCAAAGAATGAGGCTGAGCGAGGAGGTGTGCAACCTATGGGACATAATTCCGCCACGTGATGACTTTGTCGGGGTGCCATTCGTGACCCGCCTGACAAGTACCATGGTCGATCGGCATGAAATGGTATGTTATATATATATATATATATATATATATATATATATATATATATATATATATATATATATATATATATATATATATATATATATATATATATATGCTTTATTGTTATACTTACAAATGCAAATTATTCGATTATATGCTTAGTGAATCCGATGATATGCTTAGTGTAGAGTCCAATGGTATGCTTTGTGGAATCTAGTCGATGATATACTTTAGTGTAGAGTCTGATCACATGCTTAGGCTATTTATTAATTGATATGTTTTTCTTATTCAGAGATTGCCAAAGAACCTATCTGTGAGTTGTGGTATCGAGCCTGATGAAGAAGGCTCAGTTAGACTACGCCTTACCGCAAGGGGCTCCGTCACCACATGTACTTACCGCATGGGCACAGATGGTCGCACACACTTGAACTCGGTTGGGTGGAAGAGATTCCTCGTTGGCAAGAATCTTCGTGCTGGACAGGCCATCCTAATTACTATCAGGAACACCTACCGCCCAGGCTTGAGGATGATGATTGTCGTCGATATCATCTAGAACTACATATGTGTATGTGGCTATATCATCTAGAACTACATATGATGATCGTCGTCGATATCATGTAGAACTACATATGATGATCATCGTCGATATCATCTAGAACTAAATATGATGATTGTCGTCGATGTCACCTTCTACTGCTTGAGGATGCATGTTGAGTATATATGAAATTGTTATCTAGTACTCCCTCGGTTCCAAATTACTCGTCGTGGTTTGAGTTCAAATTTGAACTAAAACCATGACGAGTAATTTTGAACCGAGGGAGTACTACCTAGTACCTATAATGCTTTATGAAATTGATATCTAGTAGTACCTAGTATCTGGAAATTGCAGTTTATCGAAGCCGGAATGGGGAAATGGTGAAAGATATAACAGTAGCGCTGGACCGGGAAATCGCTACAGCTAAGTAATAGCAGCACGTTCCTGAAAAGCGCTGCCGCTATAGTCAATAGTGGTAGCGCGGGTACAGGCATCGCTACTACTAAGGGTTAGCTGTAGCGCCTTATTGATAGCGCGGGTACCCGCACTGCTGATAGGCCTAAAACCCGCGCTGCTGCTAGCATTTTCCCTAGTAGTGTAAGCCCCCCCGGTTGATCACCAGATATCGCCTACTCTTCTCTATACTGCTTGCATTAGAGTAGTGTAGCATGTTACTGCTTTTCGTTAATCCTATCCTGATGCATAGCATGTCCTTGCTACTACTGTTGTTACATTTACCTGCAATCCTAATGCTTAGTATAGGATTCTAGTTTATCATCAGTGGCCCTACAATCTTGTTCGTTTGCCATGCTATACTATCGGGCCGTGATCACTCGGGAGGTGATCATGGGTATATATTATATACTTTATACATGATGCATGTGATGACTAAAGTCGGGTTGGCTCGAGGAGTACACGCGAGTGATTCACGGATTGGGGGCTGAAAGTACCTTTGTCCCGACGGCCCTCTATGTGGATCTGTGTGGCGAAGCGACGGGGCAGGTTGAGACCACCTAGGAGAGAGGTGGGCCTGGCCCAGGTCGGCGTTCGCGGTTATTTCAAGATAACACGTTTAACGAGATCTTGGTATTTGATCTAAGTCTGGCCACTGACTATACGCACTAACCATCTACGCGGGGACAATTATGGGCACTCGACGTCGTGGTATCAGCCGAAGCCTTCGTGACGTCAGCGACTGAGCGGTGCGTGCCGGGTTGGACCGCGTAACGCAAATTCCTTTGTAATGGAGGTTGCTAGGTCTGCTCTCCGGCCGCCCACGCAACGTGCAGGTGTGCAATGGGTGATGGGCCCAGACCCCTGCACACCGGCGTGCTGACCTCTCTGTTGTGCCTAGGTAGGGCTGCGACGTGTTGATCTTCCGAGGCCGGGCATGACCCAGGAAAGTGTGTCCGGCCAAATGGGATCGAGCGTGTTGGGAAATGTGGTGCACCCCTGCAGGGAAGTTGATCTATTCGAATAGCCGTGTCCCTCGGTAAAAGGACGACCCGGAGTTGTACCTTGACCTTATGACAACTAGAACCGGATACTTAATAAAACACACCCTTCCAAGTGCCAGATACAACCGGTGATCGCTCTCTCACAGGGCGACGAGGAGAGGATCGTCGGATAGGATTATGCTACACGGTGCTACTTGGTGAAGTTACCATCTACTCTCTTCTCCTGCTGCAAGATGGAGGTTACCAGAGAAGCGTAGTCTTCGATAGGACTAGCTATCCCCCTCTTATTCCGGCATTCTGCAGTTCAGTCCACATATGATACCCTTATTCCATTTGATACCAATGCATACATATGTAGTGTAGCTCCTTGCTTGCGAGTACTTTGGATGAGTACTCATGGTTGCTTTGCTCCCTCTTTTCCCCCTTTCTATACCCGATTGCTGCAACCAGACATTGGAGCCCAGGAGCCAGACACCACCGTTGACGCCGATTACTACTACTCGGGAGGTGCCTACTACTACGTGCAGCCCGCTGACGACGACCAAGATTAGTTTAGGAGGATCCCGGGCAGGAGGCATGCGCCTCTTTCGATCTGTATCCCAGTTTGTGCTAGCCTTCTTAAGGCAAACTTGTTTAACTTATGTCTGTACTCAGATATTGTTGCTTCCGCTGACTCGTCTATGATCGAGCTCTTGTATTCGAGCCCTCGAGGCCCCTGGCTTGTAATTTGATGCTTGTATGACTTATTTTATTTGTATAGTTGTGTTGTGATATCTTCCCGTGAGTCCCTGATCTTGATCGTACACATGCGTGTATGATTAGTTTACGATTGAATCGGGGGCGTCACAAGTTGGTATCAGAGCCGAGTGCCTGTAGGAATTCCCCTTCCAAACTCCTTGGCCGAAGTTGAGTCTAGTCATTGCAAAACTTTTACTAACATGGCTGTGCGCCATACGGGCCCACATCGCCATTGGGTGGTAGTAGGATCTTTTACTCCTTGACCTATACTCTGGGACTCTAACATCTCTTCTATTCGGGTTAAATGAATTTTCTAAAACTCTAACATTAGGTTCTCGTAAATACTTTCTCCCGGAGAGCCCCTTCAGTCCACATGATCGCTGGCTGCACCAGAATATTTTGGAGATACTCTCTGATGTTTCCCCGAGACCCTTGTGCCCTTCGCCGTTGCAGTTCCATACCACTGATAAATCCCTATGGAAAGCTACATACACTTGTCGTCCATAACTTCATTTCCAATTGTTGTTGTTATTACAAGATACCGTGAAATACTTCGGATATTCCGAAGATCCTTTGTGTCTATTGTCTTGCGGCTCCTTTTCCTCATGAATACATGTATGAATAATTCCTCGCATTTACCGGGGATTCGTTCATCCCCAGTTGTTCAGGTGTTTCGCAAAATTCTTTGAAATGCCATTCGATCTTCCGAAATCCGCAGTAGCCTATTGCTCTTGATCTTCTTTACTTGCTTGCATAATGGTTAATTCCATATGTCAAGCAATATTCATTAAAATCCTTGTGGTGAACATTCTGACCATGTTGATTCAGCATGTGTGCGAATGCACGCAATCATTAGTTGATCCTTATAAATTATCTTTCCGGCTCGGATGTCTTCCCGAACATGAGCTGGTTCTTGACCATTCAAATAGTTGTCGATTGTACCCCTATAGCTATTCAACTTATCCAACCCTAATCAGAGTGTTGCTTCTGATCCCTTGATTTGAAAATCATAATTCTGTTGCATTTGAGCTTAAATTAGTCAGTTGTTTCTATGGTCTAATCTTCTTACCTTTTTCCTTCTTCTGGTTGAGTACCGATGCTCACATCAGATCCCTTGTGGACCACCAGATCCTTTGTTGGATTTTATCTGACACTGTCCTTCATATTCATTAAACATTATGAGCTTTTCTTCGGATACATAATGCCTTTGGTAAATTGTATCCTCTGCTTTGTGAACCATGCTCTACTTTCGAACTTGTATTATTTACTCTGAAGTTTGTGTTATATGTTCCTAAGATGCCCTGATGGGTTGAACCTATGCCTTCCCTAATCCATGTGAACCCGAAAGATTTCACAGGTCATACTTATCTGGTATTGCACCAGGTAAAAAAACTTCCAACAACTAATGTCATCTTTGAAATATGAGAGGTGAATGGAAGGTTATACATTGAATAAGTGGGAGTCGACCTTGAACTTTGTGTTCATGCCCATGGACACAATGTAAAGCCTACCATAGAAGCTTCTGGTAATAATAAATATTTCGTTGATATTATATCATTTGGTATCTGTGAATTGATCCTTTTGCAATCGTGGTTCCGACCATGTTCTCCTTTAAATACCATCTCTCGTGCAAGTTTAAGCACTTGTCTTCTGCGGAGTAATACCCCAGTCCAACCTCTACTTTGATTTGTCGTCGAGTATTACCCCCACTACAAGGATACCCTCTGTAAAGCAACACAAATTCGTCAACGTTTTGACTATACGTTGCAAAATTTTCCATTTATACACATATAAGCGAAGCATATGCGATATACGTAGAGTTGTAGCTCATTACCCTACCGTGGTACAATTGAGAAAAAAATGAGGAAAGGAGAGAGAGAAAGAGAGAAAGAGACGCGCGAGATATAGAGCCCCCGCCCTTATCTCTCCCATACCGCTGCCGCCACCACTTTGTCTCCCTCCTCCGATCCACCTCGCCGCCGGCCCTCCCCCTCCCTTCCTCCTACCTCGCAGCTCCGGAGGCTGCCAGATCCACATACTCCCTACCCACCCATCCCTCTCGTGACCCATCTCTCTCTTCACGCGGCTCTTCACTGCTCAACGTGCGGCGGCTGATTCAAGCAATGTTCGGCAAATATCGCCACCGCGAAGCACAGCCCCAGGTCCCTCGCATTGCGGCGCCTTCCCATCCGGCTAGATCTGGCCCTCACGGCCACCAAAGCCTACCCGCGACCCTCCCCCATAGCTAGGGTTCGGGCGTCGGCTCCGGCGCAGGTGGCCATGTCGTCCTCCTATCGTCCGGTGAGTGCACCCCCCTCCCCTGGTTTCATCATTATCTCCCTCTTTCTCTAACCTCTGCTCTTTTCTTCTCCTGTAGACGTGCAACCAACTGGCTGTATATCCCTTCTCTCTACAGGGAAAACAAATCCCAGGTCAAAACTAATCCTAACCATACGTGCTGCCTACGACATGGGTGACATGATGGAAGTAACCAAGTCCTCCATTGTCCAGTCATACGTGACTCAATTCCTGTCTTCAGGTTTGGCCCCGTTAGATCAGGTAAGATGCTCATGCCCCCATTGAAGACAAATAAATGTATGTGTAAAATCCTCTTATCAATTTGACCATTACGTTTTTTATTTTCTTTACTGAAAAATACTGCTGCATTGTGGAATTTCTTCATCTTACAATGTTCTCCCGTGTAATTTGAACGGATGAAGTATAAATATACTATTTCCGTTGTACATCTTAACTTAGTATATGATGGCTTGCTGTGCACATGCTACAGCCATGATATGTATATGGTTCCTTATGTATTGCTACGTTGGCTTTGAAACTGAGCAGAATTATTTCTTTTGTTGTTTAATGGTTAGTTATTGATTTATATTTTGAAGATTCTCCTCCTGTTTCCCGTCCGAAATAAAAGTTGATCTTCAAGTTTTCTTAGTCACACATATGATTATTATGTACGACTGTAGCATCAGCAAGGTCTTTTAAATTATTACCAAGTGATGAATATTTGAACCACTATTTAGCGGTAAGTTAGAAGCTTTCCCTTGCTTTCCGAAAATGATATAGGTACTTCTGTTACAGCTCGGAGCTGATGTAGTGTTATCTCAGTACAGTGTCCAATATAAATTTTGTTCTGTATTCCTATCCACTTCTAGTCAAAATAATCACGGTTGTATTATCTTTTTGACTGCCTTTTTGTCAACATGGTATCTCGATGTATCCTTTAAAAATCATGAATAACATTTAAATATTAGAAGTTTGCCTTTTCAACTAAAAAGGATATTGCTATTGTGGTTAACATGAGTTCAGGACACAGTGCTTCTATAGATGTATTTCTTTGGATACTATTCCCCACTAAAAGTCAGGAACGACTTCTATTCTGCCTATTACATGTATAAAATCTGGAAAGAACTAATGGTTTAGTTCTGCAAATTCTATACGGAAAGGGAAAGAACAAACTAGATACAAGGATAACCTTGATGGACTATTATTTTTTAATACTATCAGCCTGTACTCATGAAAATACACTACCAGGAAATAATCACCTACAAGTTGTCCCTATATAAGGTACTCTTTTGGCCATTCCACTACAAATTAGTTACTGTTTCAGCAATTTCAATACAAATTAGTGTGTTTTTCCCAATATTATGTACCTAGAACAGTATACACCCTATCGATTTGCAACCATCCATTTCTGGGTCTAGAGTTTGAACCATCTCTTTTTGTTCATTATCCCAAAAAATATTTACTCATCGTTGAACAATAACATAATGCCTGCCATAGTAAGAATTTGAACAGCAGTGTGCATGTTCTTGATGATGATCCCATGATAAGTTAGCATTATCTTTTTTGAATTGGCAGGTAAGGTCCTACCGACGACAATATTTGACTTCGTTGTATTTTTGTTCCTCTCATGGGACATCATACCAGAGTTGAAACCGAACTGAAGGTACAAGGCATGGCCTGGTAGACAACCTACTTCTTTTTTTTGGTTGGATTTCAGAAACTGCGGACCTATATTTTGTGCTGCATGTATTAATTTCACTATTTAGTTTCACATCAAAGATCTTAGTATAATTTAAATCAACTAGGTATTCCAACTTGATGCAGGGGGACGCCATGGAGCAAGTCGAGTTCGTGCAGCAAGTCATGGACGATGCCAAGGAAGGTATACTCTCTCCCTCTCCTTACCGTGCTACTGCTCGTTGTGTCCATGGCCATTGAGCTGTGCTAGGTTCTGTGTTGCTGTCGACGCACATTTATAAGATTTGGGGCTGTAGGTTTCAGTGGATTTATTTAGAAATAAATAGATCTGTTGGTTCACAGAAAACAGTTTTACTATAGATGTAAAGAATTAGCAATGGATCTCTAGGCTAGTGATGACCATGTAAATTCATTTCAGTGGATTTGGGGCTGTAGGTTTGTTTCAAAGTGTGGTGAGCACTTGTAGGTTTCCCTATTTCCTGTTGGATGACTGAAACCAACTAGAAATAGATGTTTTGGTTCAGTTTCAGATGACAAAACGTTTTGGTCTAGTTTGCTAACAAACTGGAGAATAAAAGAGAAGCGGTACTGTCAATCACATTGCCATGTGCACATCAGCACTTAGGCTAATGTCCATATAATTTAATTTAGCCATGTTTTCTGCAGGTTGTGTCGTATATTGTGGCGTCTGGATTAGTCATCAAGGACAACACACTCATGCTGGTATCTTCTCATAATCACATACTCCCTCCATTCCAAAATATAGTGCGCCCGCGCTTCCCGAGGTCGAACTTTGACCATAAATTTAACGAACGAGACCGATTGCGGTGGGAGAAAAAGTTACATTATTAAAAACTTCTTTTGAATACGAATTCACTGATATAACTTTTGCCCCGCCGCAATCGGTCTAGGTAGTTAAATTTATGGTCAAAGTTGAAGCACGGGGATAGAGGAAGCACTACATTGTGGAATGGAGGGAGTATGAATTTTTGTTCAAATTGTAGCGCTATCTTGTTTATTTGTTTCTTCTTATTTGCTATTAGACTGTTGTTCAGACCCAAAAAAAGTGCTGATGAGCAGTAAGTCTGCGCAAAGCGGTTCTTACTTCTTAATGCACTGTGTGTTAACGGTTCATTTTGTTATTTTCTTTGTAGGTTCAAAAGATACATGGATGATTATATGGGTGCATGGCAAGTACACTGCAATGTGATGATGATGATGATCTTCCAGTTCATGATGATGATGATGGATGCTTTCAATTTTAGTTAAGTTGTAGGGATGTTGTTCCTATTTGATGATGTTCCTTGGTTATGTTTTAGTTAAGTATGAGGGATGTTAATGAATGCTTTTAGTTTAAGTTTCTTTGTCGAGAAAATATTTATATATGCATCACATTTGGATGCTCTTCCTCCTGTAATATCCACTACTGTAATCCAACAATTTTATCCAATATATGATTTCTTCCTCATGTGAGTATATTTTCTTGTCTTTTCCTAGCTTGATATACATAATTATCACCATTATGTGGAGCATTAATTCAATTGCTGTTATATACATATATTATTATTATTATTCACACTATATATGTAAAAAACACCTAAAGCGTGGCAAATTATCTATTGCCAAACAATGAGATTTGGATTCCGGTATATTGAGCACCAACGTATAGAACTGCTGTAAAAGTTTGTTTTATGTGTTGTACTCTTGCAAGGATCCCTTTTACCAATGATAGTATATGCGTTGCATTATGCGCTACCAACACTGGATAAGGCAACGCATCCCAAACCGTTGGTAAAGACACTAGCAACAGATATATGACTTTTAGATACGGAAAAAAGCGTTGCTATAGGTGAGGTCATGTTGTAGTGCCCCTAGTATCTCAAGATTATCACGGAACTGCATAACTTCTTATGAGTTCTTCATCAAGTGCTACATTCTCATTGATTCCAATTTTTCACGGGCTCTGAGTTATTTAACACTCAAAGACATCGATAACTGACTCGAGCCCGCATCGCGATTAAACAACTCTTGGTAACCTTCATTACTTACGAGTTTGAACTTAATCACTTCATTCCTAGCCTGTTTGGCTATATCCTTGTCGTGCTAATTTTAACTGTGCTACCTGGTCCTTCTTCCCAGAGCACAAATTTTTGACGATGAGTTAAGCTTACGTCGATCTTCCTCATCATATCATTTCGCTTTGGAAAGCAAGCTTGCTTTGGAGTTTGTGTCATATCCATGGTTTCAATAACCTTTTGCTTCATCATTACGTTGCCTTAATGTCATTGCCGATCGGTTACATCTTCTTAAAATCTCTCGACAAATGTGTCGTGATCATCATCAACATTTTGACCCCTTCCAAGATATCAATTGAATTCATGATGAGAAGTACCCTCCTTGACCTCGATGATTTGTGTTATCATCAACCACTTTATTGCCTTCCGTTCAACACAAACTTGTTCGTGTCTCTAGCATCCTATTGCTTTCAAGTTAATGGTCGATATTTCATTCTTAGACTATTGGTTGTTGAATCACCTTTCTAACATTGATCATGCTACCTAAAACCATATTTTGGGTGCACTCTTCAACCAATGCTTAATTGTGTATGTTTTCCTCGAGCATACATCCTTATATCATTTGATCCGACAAATGTTATCTCCTTGTTCACATAAGTGTGGAAATCCATCTTTTGAAAATCTCAATGAATTGTCGCTGAGTTCATCAGCCACCTCTTCATCCTCCCCTTGGTTTTAATGATGAACTCTTGTTTTGGAACTCGCTTCCATAGTACATTTCCCGAGAATCTTACAATGCCGTCTCGTCAATTGTGTTGCACCTTTTCTTCTCACGCATCCTGAGTCCGAGGCATCCTGGCACCAATCAGATCTAAATCTCAGTCAGATATGATGGTTGGAACATATTTCCAAGAGTTATTACATTGGTCCTTATATATCGGTAAGGTGAGGTCATGCCTATCACACCTGGCCGGAGGACTTGTTGTTATAGATTCCTTTTCAGCAAGGTTATCCCTTATTCCATGAGGGAATTGTAAGACCTATTCTTCAAGATTATTCCTGATGGATCCTTTGTGTCTCCAGAGTTTGATCTTCACCTGTTGACCATGTCAATGCTATCTCGAAGCATGTCTATGGTATTCCGATTTTCAACGAGAACATTGAAGCTAATGCTAAATGTTTCCTGCTCAATTATCCAAACACCGTTGTATGGGTAATATCATGAGCTTTCTCCCCCTTACTTAAGTGGTTTTCTACCTTCTATTCGGTCTTGGATATCATACTCTGCTTGTTCTTGGGAAGGATATACCCCTGAAATATGTGTTTAAACACATTTTCCTTTCCATTGTTCTGTTTAATCTAATAATCACATTTTCCTTTCCATTGTTCTGTTTAACCTTCTTGAGGTTTATATGATCTAAGCAGTAATACGTCACTGCTTTTATAAGCACCTCAGTGTACAACTCTGTCAGTAAGACCCTGTTACTATTGTTGTTGACATTCTAGTAACCACCGATGGACGAGAACTTTGCCTATTGGTCCGCCTCGTTCAACGAGCAGGAAGATAGTTCTCTTCGCCCCTCGCCCTTGGTACCGACGTTGCTGCCGACATAATTGACAGGCTACCCTTTGACATGCCTTGCTGTCATGACCGAGCAAGATGTCACCACTCCTTCTACTTTTAACCCGCATGGTGGGCCCATAACCCACAGTTCCACAGGATCAAAACCTGACTCTCCTGTACACCTTGTTGGCAAAGTTATTCTTGCTCTTGGTTTCGTAGGTAATTTGCGAGCCACCCTCCTAGTGCTCCATTCTGGCATCGGACGCAATACTTACTCTCGCTGCTCTGAACCCCTTTCTCACTCTGGTTCAGACTTTGAGCAGCTATCTATCCGCTTGGACCCTCTCATTTTACCTTCGTACCTTACTCTCGATGTATTTTATATGTTCAACTCGAGAGATAATCTTATGCTCACTCATGGGTTAACCCCAGATTGTTTCCCTCATAAGCATTCTGCCATAGCCGAGCTGCCCCTTACCTATTCGTAAGTACGTTGGAGTTCCCGAAGAAAAGGACGACTTCACCATGATGACCTGGAGCAGAGAAATGAAGACATCACCAAAAGGGATCAACTACTTCGGGAAGAGCAACCAAGACCGAGAAGACTTGATAGATTTTCGTAACCAGAATTTCCCCCTTACTTCACCTCTTAAATCTCGGGACGAGATTTCTTATAGTGGAGGAGAATTGTGACGTCCGGATAATTAGGCTACAGTAAAACTCTCTTAATGATGCCATGTCATCTTTGATTACTTTTGCTGAACTTTCATTAGTTCAAACCGATTCAAAAATCAATTCAAAAAAAAAGAAAGAAAAAATGGCAAACAACAAAAGTTTTTAAAAGTTGAAACAAAAATGTCCGAATATTACAAAGATAATCATAGTAAAGAAAACATATTATTAGAAAATGCCTAAATGATTTAAAATGAAATAAAACAGAATAGAAAATAAGTAAAAGAAAGAAAATACAAAAAAGGAAAAACTAAAACTAAAACTAAAAAAAGAAGGAGAAAGCCCCCCGGCCCCTTGGGCTTCGGCCCACCAGGCCGCAACCGACCGGCCCAGCCGGCCACTCCCCTCACTCTCTCCATAACCCCCTCCCCCCGAAGCCCGAACCGCCACCGACACCCCCACTCCCCCCTCCCCCGCAAAATATCTTTCCCCCTCTCTCCCGATTGGATTGGGAGGAGACCGCCGATCCCCGCCGCCCAAAGCTACGTCGCCGCCTCCACCTCACCGGACCTCCCCA
>NC_041392.1:108254100-108301114 GCF_002162155.2 Triticum dicoccoides | reverse complement strand
ATCTGCCGCGCCTCGAGCATGGCGGCCGCCCCGTGCTCGCCGCTGCTGTCGCTTGCTCGCACGCGCACCCTACCGAGCTCCTAGGCCGCGCTCGCCCGCGCGCCTCCGCCTCACTCGCTCGCGCGCCCGCCGCGGCCCCGCGTGCCTCGCCGTTGCCCCGCTGCTCCTCGCTGCATCGCCGCCCAGCGCTCCTCCGGCCCCTCCCGCGCCGCGCTGCTCTGTTTCCCTACGCCGTCCGCCGCCCCCGCCGCGGCGGCGCTCTGTCTCGCCGGTGAGCTGTGCCCGAGGCCAGCGCCCGGGTTTTCCCCCAATCGGGCGCCCTTTGCCTGGTTCCGCCCGAACCCACGCGCCCGTTAAGGCCATGGACCTATGACAAGTAGGCCCCGCGCCCAGAACGTTTGTTAAAAAGAAAATTAAAATTAAAATTTTAAAAAGTATAAAATTAATTAATTAAAATAATTAAATAATTGATTAACTTAATTAACATTGTTTAATTAATTTAATTAACTGAATTAATTTAGGATAATTAAACTTAATTAACCCGCTAATCAACTGTTAGGCGGTTAATTAAATGTCTGCCTATGACATGTGGGACCCACTTGTCAGGTTGACCAGGTCAACGGTCAATGCTGACTGGGCGGTTGAATTTGACTGCCCCTGCTGACTAGGCAGTTGACCTAGTCAACTGGTCCCGCTGTCAGCCACATATGCACCTATCTGGGTACACTCTCTGTGTACCTATAGCATTTTATTCGTTTATTTCGAATTAATATTAAAACCAGAAAATCATTTAAACTTTGGAAATTCATATAAAATTAACCGTAACTCGGATGAAAAAACTTTGTACATGAAAGTTGCTCAGAACAACGAGACGAATCCGGATACGCAGACCGTTCGTCCGCCACGCATCCCTAGCATAGCAAAGACGCAACTTTCCCCCCCGGTCCATCTGTCCGAAAATGCGAAACACCGGGAATACTTTCCCGGATGTTTTCCCCCTTCACCGGTACCACCTCGTACCGCGTTAGGGCACCCCTAGCGCCGATACTTGTCATGGCATGCATCGCTATGCATCTGTTTGCTTAATATTTATTGTTTCTTCCCCCTCTTCTCTCGCTAGACACCGAAGCCGACGCCGCTGTTACCCAGTACGACTACGGTGTTGACGACCCCCCTCTCTTGCCAGAGCAACCAGGCAAGCCCCCCCCCTTGATCACCAGATATCGCCTACTCTTCTCTATACTGCTTGCATTAGAGTAGTGTAGCATGTTACTTCTTTCCGTTAATCCTATCCTGATGCATAGCCTGTCCTTGCTACTACTGTTGTTACCTTTACCTGCAATCCTAATGCTTAGTATAGGATGCTAGTTTATCATCAGTGGCCCTACATTCTTGTCCGTCTGCCATGCTATACTATCGGGCCATGATCACTCGGGAGGTGACCACGGGTATATACTATATATTTTATACATGATACATGTGATGACTAAAGTCGGGTTGGCTCGAGGAGTACCCGCGAGTGATTCATGGATTGGGGGCTGAAAGGAACTTTGTCCCGACGGCCCTCTGTGTGGATCTGTGTGGCGAAGCGACATGGCAGGTTGAGACCACCTAGGAGAAAGGTGGGCCTGGCCCTGGTCGGCATTCGCGGTTATTTCAAGATAACACGTTTAACGAGACCTTGGTATTTGATCTGAGTCTGGCCACTGACTATACGCACTAACCATCTACGCAGGGACAATTATGGGCACTCGACGTCGTGGTATCAGCCGAAGCCTTCATGACGTCAGCGACTGAGCGGCGCGCGCCGGGTTGGACCGCGTAACGCAACTTCATTTGTAATGGAGGTTGCTAGGTCTGCTCTCCGGCCACCCACGCAACGTGCAGGTGTGCAATGGGCAATGGGCCCAGACCCCTGCGCCATAGGATTTAGACCGGCGTGCTGACCTCTCTGTTGTGCCTAGGTAGGGTTGCGACGTGTTGATCTTCCGACGCCGGGCATGACCCAGGAAAGTGTGTCCGGCCAAATGGGATCGAGCATGTTGAGAAATGTGGTGCACCCCTACAGGGAAGTTGATCTATTCGAATAGCCGTGTCCCTCGGTAAAAGGACGACCCGGAGTTGTACCTTGACCTTATGACAACTAGAACCGGATACTTAATAAAACACACCCTTCCAAGTGCCAGATACAACTGGTGACCGCTCTCTCACAGGGCGACGAGGAGAGGATCGCCGGATAGGATTATGCTACACGATGCTACTTGGTGAACTTACCATCTACTCTCTTCTCCCGCTGCAAGATGGAGGTTACCAGAGAAGCGTAGTCTTCGATAGGACTAGCTATCCCCCTCTTATTCCGGCATTCTGCAGTTCAGTCCATATATGATACCCTTATTCCATTTGATACCAATGCATACATATATAGTGTAGCTCCTTGCTTGCGAGTACTTTGGATGAGTACTCACGGTTGCTTTGCTCCCTCTTTTCCCCCTTTCTATACCCGATTGCTGCGACCAGATGTTGGAGCCCAGGAGCCAGACGCCACCGTCGACGATGACTACTACTACTTGGGAGGTGCCTACTACTACGTGCAGCTCACTGACGACGACATGAGTAGTTTAGGAGGATCCCAGGCAGGAGGCCTGCGCCTCTTTCGATCTGTATCCCAGTCTGTGCTAGCCTTCTTAAGGCAAACTTGTTTAACTTATGTCTGTACTCAGATATTGTTGCTTCCGCTGACTCGTCTATGATCGAGCTCTTATATTCGAGCCCTCGAGACCCCTGGCTTGTAATATGATGCTTGTATGACTTATTTTATTTGTATAGTTGTGTTGTGATATCTTCCATGAGTCCTTGATCTTGATCGTACATGTTTGCGTGTATGATTAGTGTACGACTGAATCGGGGGTGTCACAATCACCCATCCATCGTCCGTCCATCCGGGCTTGTGCGCCCCCACCGTTGCCGTCCAAGACCAGCCACCAGGGACAGTCGCCTGTCTCCACCAACCCGTCGAGCCCCGCCAGGACCTCGCGTCCCAGCGCGCGCCGACGCGCCGCCCTCGTCCGTGCACACCAGATCTGGGTGCCGCCGCGAGAGAAGGCCCCGCCACCGTCGTCAGCCCCACGGGCTTCGCCCGGCGGCATCCTCAGGCAACGACGTGGCAGCAGGTGGAAGGAAGGAGAGTAGCGGCGCTAGGGTTTGGCAAGGGACGCCCGAGTCACCTTGGGCGAGGCGACGCAGGGTCTGTTTTTCAAAGGATTGTTTCTCAACGTCTCAATGTCTACCTAAACAACTACCCTTCATACAACTCTGAAAGTTTTGTCACAAATTAAGTGATTGCCCTTCACGTCTCTTGAAAATTATCTTACCACCTGACAGACAAATCACTACTATATAAGATGGACTTTATTCTTCCCTTAATATGTGTTGTATTTTAGGGAGGAGCCTACTCGTGCATTTATAATTGCAGAACAAGGTAAAATGCACGTATGCTCGTCGTACTATCACTCCGGCCTCCGCACACATATACGCTTGGATCGGTAATATCTACCATTCCGGCCTCCGCACACATATTTATCATAATACATTGCAAAACCTTAAATGTTCCCCTATGCAAGTGTGCATTCATACATAACAACAATTTTTTTTTCATAGAAACCAACATTCAACCAATCATTATATTATTTCATCGATGCCATGGAACAAATTACTACTCAAACATAGACAAAAGTATGCAATAAATCATGGGAAACTAATTTATAGCACAAGGCATCAATATTTGCCAATGTATTATAGAGGTTTATGGATGGAGAAGCCCATGTAATAATGATGGAAATGGTGGTGGAGACGGCGTTGAAGTTATTGGAGACGATGATGGTGATGACGGTTCCTCTGACGGTGTTCTGGAGCCTCTCCTTTTCCTTCTTTTTTGGCCTTCTCCCTGGGTGGGAGAAGGGTTTCCCCTCTGATTTTTGGTGGCCATGGTTGTGAAGGACGAGAACCGCCCTTTAGATGGGATCTCACTTTTGAGCGGAATTGTTTTTGTTTTCTGAAATTTGAGCTCTGCCATCGTTTTTAGCATCGCCGGAGATTTGTAACTCGAAAAGATTTGATTTTTTCATGACGGTTCAAAAATTACTGGGAGCACCTTGCGGCAAAAGGAGAGCTACATAATCTTCGTGTAGCCTCCAGGCGCCCCCTGGGCCTGGGTGCACCGCAAGGGGGCGGCCCAGAACCCCTGGGCACCTTCAGGTGTGGACCCTGAACACTTTGGGTGTCTCCCGATGGAAAACTTCATAAATTTTTTTCTGATTTTTTTGGGGGTTAAAATAATTATTTTCCCTGAAATACAAAAACACCAGAAAACAGGAACTGCAATGGGCACTTGATTAATATGTTAGTCCAATATAAAAATAATAAAAATGCTGCCCAAAAGCATGTATAAATGATAATATAGTGGTATGAAACATATACAAGTTATAGATGCTTTTGAAACGTATCGGCATCCCCAAGCTTAATCCATGCTCGTCCTTGAGCATGTAAGATGATAAATACAGATACTTTTACAGGTGAATGTCATCCGAATATTGATCAATGCTACAATCTCAAT
This sequence comes from Triticum dicoccoides, assembly GCF_002162155.2. Taxonomy (NCBI): domain Eukaryota; kingdom Viridiplantae; phylum Streptophyta; class Magnoliopsida; order Poales; family Poaceae; genus Triticum; species Triticum dicoccoides. Next base: position 108,296,502 of record NC_041392.1, on the reverse strand, counting down.
TACTCAAAATAGTTTATAGACCCTAGCATAACATCATTTAAAATGGAAATGCCAAATGCGGAGGTCATGAAACTTTACCAAGCACTAATAAAGTTCGGATGTTATCGAAGATGTTCAACCATATTCTAGATCATGTAATGATCCTTTCATCTCAGTTATCCAAGAAAGGTCTACGACAGAGTTTTTTGTTGGGAAATGTAGTTGAAAACAAAAAAAACCGTCCTATGAATCAACTCCGAGGATCATTTGAAATTCAAGATTAACATTTTTAATACACGCTCAACATTTTTACTCTACAGATTTAACATTTTCAAATGCTTGATTTACATTTTGGCAAATGCAAGATTACCATATGTTGAATACATGGTCAATACTTTTTGTATACACATTCATCATTTTTCAAATGCTTGATTATCATTTTTCAAATGCTTGATTATCATTTTTCAAATGGTTGATTAACATTTTTTAAATACATGATCAATTTTTTCATACACATTGTATATTTTTTTGTGTAGGTGAGAAATATATTTTTCTATACATATCTAACATTTTCTCAAACGTTGGTTAACATTTTTAAAAATATTTTATGTAAAGTACTTTTAATATATTTTATATAGATTATTAGGAAGTATAAACAAAATTAAAAACGAGGAAAGCGAAAAACGAAAATAACGAGACTGTGGCCTTTTTTTTAGGAAAGGCCATCATGGCTAGCTTTATTGATTATGAATAATGTTTACATCGTCCACGAGCTTCCTAACCAAAAAATCAGGGGGCTCATGCAACCAAACAGAAGAAAGCTTATTACAAAAACTGAAATTTGCTAGCACATGAGCTGCACGATTACATGAACGTAAACAATGCTTGTAGATGACCTTCCCAATCGATGTACCTAAATCCACACATTCTGCAAAGAGCGCTGCCGCTTCATCCCACCATCTTGTTTGACCCGTACAGAAGTTGATAACTTGTAGAGAATCAGATTCTGCCTCCAGACAGCTAAATCCCAGAGAATTAGCAAATACCAATCCATCCCTCATTGCCATGGCTTCTGATGTAATCGCATCCACTGCCACCGGAAGAAACTTGCATTGGGCCGCAATAAAGCTTCCCCTTCCATCTCGTAGGACCACCGAGGTAGCACCCACACCTTCATCTGAAAAGAAAGCCGCATCGACATTCATTTTAATAGAGCCTGGGATCGGTTTTGTCCAAGTTGCTTCAGACACACTCAATGGACCTGCATGTATTGTTGCAAAATTACGAATTATAGAGAGGACCGAGAGCGGCCATCTCCATGTCGGGGGAACTTGTTCATTATGAGTGATCTGCCTCCTTATCCACCATAGATACCATGCCCCTACCATCAGACCTTGCTTAACTTCGACACTAGGATGTATGGATAGTTGCTTCTCCGGTAGGGATAGGATGTGTTCTACAATAACAGACCCCGACCGATCAACCATAGCTGAGTGTTCGATGATATCCACCATACCTAGTCGCCTCCAAAGCTCCTTTGCATTAGTGCACAAAAACAAAAGATGTTTCAGATCCTCCGCTCCCTGATGACAAATCGGACAGGCCCCATCCGACCCTACATGCCGGTTCATTAGGATTGATTTTAGAGGGATGATTCCACGCAATATTCGCCAACCAAATATTTGAACTTTACGTGGCACTTGAAGTTTCCAAAGGGTATTCCAGATATCCACGGGTGCAGATCCAGTCGGGTTCTCTATCCTGTTTGCATGTGCCCTATAAGTATGACTCCACTGAAGATGGTAGGCCGTTTTACAGTGAAGATCCCTGTCCTGTTAGGTTGCCAAGCAATGAAGTCGTCGAAGGCTAACGGGTATATTGGGATTTGCATAATCCTACGCACATCCACTGCCCAAAAAACATCTCTTAGTAACTCCTCATCCCACGTACCAGTCAGCGGATCCATCAAGTCACAAACTCTTGTCAGAAGTGTTTGGTTACGGGGAGTGATCACTTTCCTGTCTGCACTACTGGGTATCCATGGATCGTTCCAGATATTCACATGTTCTCCCGTGCCAATTCTCCAGATATATCCTCTTTTGAAAGTTTCTAAGCCTTTCATTATGCTTTGCCAAGTAAAGGAGGAACCATTTTTCAGGGTAGCTTCTAGGATACTCCCATTAGGAAAGTACTTAGCTTTCAACACACGGGCCACCAGGGATTCTGGTTCTGTTACAATCCTCCAGCACTGTTTTGCAAGCATTGCTAAATTGAACGAGTATAGATCTCGAAAGCCCATTCCACCTTCACTTTTGGGGATGCAAAACTTCCACCATGCCATCCAATGCATCCTCTTATGATCCTCATCGTTCCCCCACCAAAACTGAGCTATGATGTCTGTAATCTCTTTGCAAATCCCTTTTGGAATACAGAAGATTGACATAGCAAATACTGGAATAGCTTGTGCAACAGCTTTCAGTAGTATCTCTTTGCCCCCAACAGAAAGTTGTTTTTCCATCCACCCTAATATTCTTTTCCTTATCCTTTCAACAAAGTGCTTAAAACAATCACTCTTATCTGCCCCCACAATAGCTGGAAGACCCAGATATTTGTCTGACAAAGCTTCTGTATCAATATGAAGTATTTGACCAATTTCTGCTTTTGTTACCTCACTAGTATTAGGACTGAAATATATGCTTGATTTAGCCAAGCTCACCATCTATCCAGAGCTTGCACAATAGGCATCCAGGATTTGCTGTAAGGAAGTTGCATTTAACACATCTGCTCTCATGAGTATTAGTGAAATCATCAGCAAATAAAATGTGTGATACTGATGGTGCATTTCTACACACACTAATCCCATCCATGCCACCAACTTCTTCTTCATACTGCAACATGCGGATAATCCTTCTGCACATAGAAGGAACAAATAGGGAGAAAGGGGATCCCCTTGTCTAATCCCCCTTGAAGGTACAAAAATTTCAGTTTCTTGAGAATTTATCCTCACCTTGTATCTTACCGAAGAGACACACGCCATGATCATGTCTATCCACTGTGTGTTAAACCCCAGTTTCTCCATCATTCTCCTGAGGAAAATCCATTCCACTCGGTCATAGGCCTTATGCATGTCAAGCTTGACTGCACACAGACCAGCCGCCCTTGCCCTCTTATTCTTGATCTTGTGAACACATTCATAGGCAATCAACACATTATTTGTGATAAGTCTCCCAGGAACAAACGCACTCTGGGAAGGTGATATGATCTCAGGCAGGATCCCCTTTAGTCTAACAGCCAACATCTTAGAAATAATTTTATACAACACATTGCACAAGTTTATCGGCCTATATTGTGTGATTAGATCAGGAGAATCAACTTTGGGTATCAGCACAATAGATGTGTCATTCCATTCCTCTGGAACCTGCCTTCTATTAATAGCAAACAAAACTTCTTGGGTTATATCATCTCCTAGTATACCCCAATATTTTTTAAAGAAAATAGCATGAAGGCCATCCGGCCCAGGGGCTTTAAGATTACCAATACTGAACACAACTTTTCGCACATCGTCAGCAGTATAAGGGGCCATCAACATATCATTCATTTGATCTGTCACTTTAGTTTGCACTTTATTTATAACAGCCGGGTCTACAAGGTTAACCTCGAAAGTAAACAAGTTACTAAAGTATCCTTTTATATGTGGTTTTAGGGTATCCATACCTTTCAGAGTATTTTCATTCTCGTCCTTCAGCTTTTTAACCATATTCTTTTTACGCCTAGCACTTGCATAGGCTTGGAAAAACCCCGTGTTGCGGTCTCCATGTTTCAGCCATCCCGCTCTTGATCGCTGCATGTAATGGATCTCTTCTAGCTCAAGCAGGAATTCAATAAGCTCTGAGATCTCCTTCCTCTTCTCCTCACTGGCCTCATTCATTGGGCCCGTCATAACTTTCTCAAGATCTCTTTGCGCTCTCCGAAGCCTCTTCTTTGGTTTCTTCAGCACCCTTTGATCTCAGTCATGAAACGAGACTGTGGCCTTAAATGCACCTAGGCCGGTCCATCTCGCTCTGCCGCGAGGCTTCCCTAGGTCTCGCTATAAGCGAGATCCGCGGCGGTATAGGATCCTCGCTCTAGCAGCCATCCAAGTCGAGCTCAACCCAGACTCAACCGAGCCGTCCGAGTCGAGCTCAGTCCAAAACTAATGGGCTGGCCCAACCCAGACTCAACTGAGCCGTCCGAGTCGAGCTCAGTCCAAAACTCCCAACCCAACCGAGCCCACTCCGCGTACAGACGTCAGAGTTGACGTCTCTCGATTCCCCTCCGCGTCCAGCTTTCGCATAGGAGCCAGCCACACCGCCCCGCACCGAACCATCCCGATCCCCCATCGTCTCCGTTAGCTTCCCCTCCCCCGCTCCCGAATCCGGCGCACCATCGTCGAAACCCTAACCCTAGCCCCACACCAGCCATGGCGCCCGCCACCGGCGCGACCCGGGCCGTGGTCCTCCGCCTCGACGACCTGTCCCTCCCGCCGCGGTACCTCACCGTCGCGTCCCACCTCCCCGTCTCCGACCTCCTCAGCTTCCTCCCCCTCCCCTCCTCCTCCTTCTACCTCACCACCGACGGCCGCCCGCTCGCGCCCTCCGCGCCCGTCGCCTCCCTCGCGCCGTCCGGCTCGCTCCAGCTCCGCCTCCGCGCGCTCCGCGGCGGGGGCGGCGATGGCGGGTCCACCTGCGCCGAGTCCCGCGACTGCTACCTCTCCATGTACCTCGCGAAGAAGCCCGACAAGGCCGACCCCAACGAGGCCCGGCTCTCCCGCTTCACCTGCTGCGCGCTCTCGGGGGAGCCCCTTGCCGCGCCCGCCGTCGTGGATCGCCTCGGCAACCTGTTCAACAAGGAGGCCCTCGTCGAGGCGCTCATCCACAAGCGCCTGCCCAAGGCGCTCTCGCACATCCGTGGGCTCAAGGACATGATCCCCATCCACCTGCACCCCAAGCCCAACGCGGCGGACCAGGAGGTCCGTTTCCAGTGCCCAGTCACTGGGTTCGAGTTCAACGGCAAGTCCCAGTTCCTCACGCTCCGTGGATGCGGCCACGTTCTGAGCGTGAAGGCTCTCAAGGAGGTGAAGTCGTCCTCGTGTTTGGTCTGCCATAAGGAGTTCGATGAGGCGGACAAGATGCCCATCAATGGGACCGAGGAGGAGGTGGAAGTGTTGAGGCAGAGGATGGAGGAGGAGAGAGGGAAGCTCAAGGAGAAGAAGGATAAGAAGCTGGCGAATGGGCTCAGTGGGAGTAAGCATGCTGTTGCTGCGGTTGCAGATGCTGAGAAGTTGGAGAATGGGAAGGAAGGGGAGGCTGCCCCAGCAAAGCGGTTTAAGGCTGCAGATCATGCACCGGCTCATGCAAACAAGAAAGTGTATGCGTCAATTTTCACTTCTTCCAATAAGTCTGATTTCAGGGAGACATACTCATGCCGGTCACTCCCCCTGGGAAGGAATTAAATCGATGTTGGGGAGATTCCAATGGCATGGAGGTGAACCTCGTGTACTGATTCAGCGATTAGCTTCATACCATGGCTCGCCCATAAGTTCTGGTATTTTTGTTTTAGCTGTTGGTGTTATCTATGCTTGATTGCTGTGTGGAGCTTTCTAGTTTTCACTCGCAGAGAAGCAATATGTTTTTATAAATGATTTGTGAAATATGTAATAGCTGTAACACATATCATTGAGTCCAGTCTTCTAGCAATTTGTCTGAGTAATGCTCTAGTTTTCATTCAAAGAGAAGCAATATGTTCTTATAAATGCTTTGTGAAATATGTAATGGTTGAAACAGTTGGCGCTTATCATCGGGTCCAGTCTTCTCTAGCAGTTTGTCTGAGTAATGCTGTAATTCATTCACTTGCCATTACGTTCATATTTCAAAGTACTTCTTTAATTGCTGGTCAAAGGTTTATCCTAACAAGACCGAATATATGAGGTAATTTGAAACGGAGGGGGTACTAATTTACGTGCATGCCTAAGGGGACTCCCAAGTTAAATCAAAGGGTTCCTAGTGTTCATTGTTGCAACTTCCACTGTATCTTGGCTATGCAATCCTACATACAACCTGTTTGAATAAGGCTGTGATTTATATGCATGCGCAAGTGGACTCTCAAGATAGATCAAATGGTTTCTATGGTTTTCAATGTAGTAATCTCGACTGTGCCACTTTACTGAACAGATAAATGCGCATTGCGCTTGTTTCGATGTTTAGTTGTCCATGAAGTACGGAATTCGCGAAATGACAGTGAGTGGTAGAACATTTGGCGGTCACATTAATATTAGCATGACACTGGCAGTATGCTGTAGTTGCTCTTTGCCTGCTTCTATAGATATGCTGTAACCTTGGACGTGGTGAAACTTTGCCTATTTTCTTTCACACCTTCTCCTTTGGGCTTTTATTTCCATAACTTGTTTACAATGTACACATGTTATATTTCTCGTTATACCTTTGGCATTTGGGCTATACTATATGTGTTGTAATGTACATACGTATTTAGCTTTTGCTGGATGTACATATTTGCTAATTGTGTATTTTATAAAAAGATCCAAAATAGCCATAATCATTCTACTTCTGCCCTGTATGCATGCTGCTGAATAAGATTCTGCAAAGATTCATAGGATGCCATAAACTTACTTAGGAATCAAGACTAGAGTTGATTTGGGCGCACAGGAATTTGACACCTCAGCTGTCTAATTCTGTTCAAATTTAGAAGGAATGGTGAAACAAGCTCCTATCAAGAAGACATCCAGATTTATTTCGCGTTAACATGCGGTACCTCCCTCAGACTATTTGGAGTTGGACACACATTAATTTCTTTTTCTCATTCCATACTTGTCTTATCTCTTATTTTTTTTTTTAATATTGAAACGTCACTAGGAATAGCTTCTGTGATAGCTGCTATATCTTTTTTGGAACCTTATTGTTGGATTAATGGCTTTTGTGAAGTGGCATAGAGAACAGAAATCAGTGTTTACGGGTTTAAATATATTCCAGTTGCTGGGGTACTGACTAGACGACTCGTCGCGGCTAATCCGTTTAAATATATTCCAGTTGCTGGGGTACCGACTAAACGACTCTTTGTGACTAGTCATTAGTCAACAGCTAGTCATATAATGTCGTTGAGTGTACTTGCTACAAATACTATACTACTGCACTGGAAACATGTTTGCATAACCCAAGTTGTCCAGGAGTAGGACTGATGAACACATTCATGTCGAATATCCATAATTCAGAGCAAAACACATCAGATTTGGACAACTCATAACATGTTCCCATTCAGAGTCGAGGACTATAGGTGTCCAGTTGTGAGTGAAGTACTGACTGATATATTCTTATTTCCAGTTTGATTGTCTTTGTGGCAGCTTCTGTATCCCTTTCTTCTTAGTCATGCTCTTCCACTGCATCATCTGATCTGTTAGGATGCAATCTGGTTACGAATGACTCAAATGTTGATGTCTAATATTGTCACCCATTTCATCCACCTAACATTTCTAGATGGCTTACATCAGTGCTTTGCATTGAATTCATTTGCATCAAGAAGTACCGTAGAACCATATCTTATCAATGAATAAACACGCCATTCTGCAATTTCGATAAATTTTGATACCTCAACACTTGGTGCAAGTCATCCAATCTTCTGATCAAATTATCACCATAATTGTTTTTTCCTTTTATAATAATCATTCAATTTTAAGTGGTCTTGGTCATCTGAGTGTGGCACTTGTCTTCATCCTGTATATCCATGGATTTTCAGTTAGCAAAGGTTGACTGATGTTTGACATGAACAGAATAAACTCTACAGGTCAAAGGGAAAATGGAATGGGCTTCCATATGATGGATGTACATGGGAGAAATAAGTCTGATATCTTGGTGTTCCAATCTCAGATTGAATTCTTCATCAAGATTTAGTCCAGGAGCAAGTCTACTGAGAAGAGCAAGGGTGTCGATCATGAATTTTTGTTTTAGTTGACTGTAGGTTTCATGTGGTATGTCTCCAGGGTCGTTCTTTGAATTTGCTCTTTTGTTAACTTCTGACACTATAGATTTTATATCAGTAAAAGTGTCATCCTTGGTGACAAGATGGGACTATATTAGAGCTATTATTAGTATACGCTAGATTGGAACAAATGTAGACATAAATATGCAACAAAATTGGAAGTCCACATCTGATTCAACAGACTTCCACTGTAGTGTTTGAGTGAATCCTGCTGCCTCCTCTCAAACCATAATAGAGTAGTATTATTGTTTTATCATTGAATTGTTTATTTATCCTGAAAGTTGAAAGCGGGTTAATTCTTCTTTTATTAGGTGGTTGACATCCATTATGTGGCATAGGTGTTACATCACGTATACAACTTAATCCCACACCACTTTTAGCAATGGCTCGTAATGTGGCATCTCTTCCACTACCAGCGCCCTTTACCATAACTTCTGCTCGTTGCAAACCTACTGTACGAATAGCATATGCTGCTGTTCTTTGATCAGCATAGGGTGATGCTTGGTAGTTACCCCTCTCTCAGCCTTGCAAAGTTTGGGAGTGTGAATTTGCAACTTGGACACCTCATAGAATGTTGGTTAGAATATTCGAAATTGATCACGTATATATCCCTAGCAGATCTAAGCTGTCACTACTTCTCTTCTTTTGGTTGTCAGGAAATGTATTTTTGATCTCAGCTTCTAATGATGAAAAGAAGCAGTCAAGAATAAAATTTGATGTCCTTTGGCACCTTACGAGATGATAAACATCAACACTGATGTTCTGATAACTACAAAATAGGAATGCATGGTATTTATGTAATCACATCTGTTTCCGTCTTAACTTTTGGGAGGATTTCTTACACTCTTTATATTGACTTGTCCCTGATCGTAATGTTGCAGCATCAATGGGCATGAAGGCCATGGGTTGAAGACCAAAGATTTTACATTGTTCGGTCTATTTAAAGGTAATTGTACTAAACATCATGTTCTTACTGCTCCTTACTCCTTAGTTAATACCATCACTGTGGCACTCCTCCTTTTAACATTCTTTTAGTTAGTAGCAGTATTTTTGAAGTGTTTCTACCATTTTACTGGAGGTTTTTGCGGTGTTCATGATATTAGGCTGTAATTGTTGCCAGCCTGAGCTTGGTAAATTTTCCTTGCTTAGTCCTAATATTGAAACTTGCTCGGAGGATCCAACCAAGGCCACATTTTTGATAAAGAAGATGCACAATTCTATTCTATCAACAGGCTTTGATGTGTCATCAGCAGCTCTATTACAAGTCTCTAGCGTCGGCTTACCCCAGTTCAGGTCACTGCTCTTTATTCTTTAGTTAAAACCATCATTGTGGCACCCCCGCTTTTAACATTTGTTTAGTTAGTAGCAGTATTTTAAAAGTGTTTCTACCATTTTGCTGGAGGTTTTAGTGGTTTTCTCGATATTAGGCTGTAATTATTGCCAGTCTGAGCAACGTAAAATTTCCTTAGTCTCGAATATGGAAACATGCTCGGAGGATCCAACCAAGGCCACACTTTCGATAAAAAAAAGCAAGATTCTGTTCTATCAGCATGCTTTGATGTGTCATCAGCAACTCTTTTAGTAGTCTCTAGTGTTGGCTTACCCTAGTTCAGATTACTTCTTTTTATTCTTTAGTTAGTAGCAGTATTTCTAAAGTGTTTTTACCATTTTGCTGGAGGTTTTAGCAGTGTTCTCGATATTAGGCTGTAATTGTTGCCAATCTCAGCTTGGCAAATTTTCCTTGCATAGTCTCGAATGTGGAAACTTGCTTGGAAGATCCAACCAAGGCCATATTTTTTATAAAGAAGATGCAAGGATCTATTCTATCAACAGACTTTGATGTGTCATCACCAGCTCTATTACAAGTCTCTAGCGTCGGCTTACCCAGTTCAGGTTACTACTCATTGATATCTGATATGGAAGGGTGAACATCAATTAATATTTTTGTGGCAGGAAATATTATTGATTTCTTTTGCAGTGCAAGGAAAAAAACCCCAATACATGGTATAATTAACCAAGACATTAGTTTTTTCAGAACCGGCGGCCATTTGAGACCCCAATTTATATTAAAAATACCCCTAATGTGTAAATGTGTATACCTCCGGGGAATCTATAAAAGGGCGCCTACCTAAGAAAGAAATATTCATCAATAGCTAAGAGCTTTGTTTCCGCAGAATATGTTCTTTATTCTTTAGTTAAAACCATCAGTGTGGCACCCCTCATTTCTTTAGTTAGTAGCAATATTTTTGAAGTGTTCTTACCATTTTTTTTCGAGAAAACGCAAAGGACTCTTTGCATTTCATTTCATTGAAAAGATGAGAAGATACAATCCTCCTAGGAGGTGGTGGCTACATGGATTGGCAACCTATCAGTGGACATCCCAGATGGTGGGGAGGACTACCCTGCGACCCAAAGCGCCAGCTTGTGCCCAACATTTGGCTTCGGCCTTAATCCTATCTACGAGTGCGGTAACCGAGGGGCGCGCATTGTCGAAGACGCACTCGTTGCGTTGTTTCCAAATCATCCAAGGGACGAGCATGGCGATAGATGGCAGGCCTTTCCGTAGCGCATGTGGGGTCTGCCCTTTCATTCGTTGCCACCAGTCCGTGAGGGTGGGCTCATTGCTTGGCGGTTGAGAAGGTATCCTCGCCCAAGCCAGCACGTCGTGCCAGACCTGCCGCGTAAACGGGCATTCCAGGAGCAGGTGCTACATTGACTCTGGGGCCTGATCACAGAGGAGGCATCGCGGATGGTGCTGTAGGCCGCGACGGGCTAGTCTCTTTGCCGTCCAGCACCGGTCCTGGCTAGCCAACCAGTGAAAGAAATGTACACGGCGCGGTGCCTAGCTCTTCCAGGTAAGCTTCTCATGGATCCATGGAAGGTTGCGGCGTAGCATGACCGTGCCGTGTAGTTGCCGCTAGCCGTCCATCTCCAGAGCATTCGGTCGGGCCGGTTTGATAGGCTGATCTGCTGCACGGCCTGCCACAGTCTGAGATATTGGCCAATCTCGTGGATCCCTATCACTCCTTGAATGTCGCGAGCCCAAGCATTGCCCGCTAGGCCTGCGGCCACCGTTGTCAACTTGCGTCGCCGTTTGAGAATGCATTGCTAGAGTGCCGGTGCGAGCTCCCGCACGGACTGGCCGTTGAGCCATTGGTCATCCCAGAACAATGTCGTCTGTCCATCGCCAAGCTCCATGGTCGTCGATGCGAAGAACAACGCGCGCTCCTCGCGGGAAAACTGGAGGTCGAGGCCTCGCCATGCGCGGTCGTCGTCCGTGTGGGAGAACCACATCCAGCGCAGGCGCAGCGCTAGACCGGCACGCTCCAGGTCCTGGACCCTGAGCCCGCCGTACTTGAGCGGGCGGCACACACGTCGCCAGTTGACGTGGCAGTGTCCGCCATTAGCAGCAGCGCACCCAGCCCACAAGAAGCCACACTGGATCTTTTCGAGCTGTCTCAAGGTCTTCTTGGGTGGCGCGAACGCGAGCAGCTGATGTATCGGGATCGCGGCGAGCACCGATTTGACCAAAGCCAGCCGCCCGGTTTTGTTCATGAGCCATGCTTTCCATGTGGGGAGCCGAGCGGCCACCGAGTCGACGAGGGGTTGTAGTTGGGCAGCTGAGGGGCGGCGTAGCGTGAGAGGGATGCCAAGATAAGTAATGGGTAGCTCCGCTTTCGCGCATCCCACCTGATCAATTGCTGCATCCGCCTCGGGGTCGCCATTGAAAACGGTGGCGGAGCTTTTGGCATAGTTGACTCGGAGGCCGCTAGCTTCACTGAATGCGGCCAGGATCGCGCGGACGGCCTCCACGTCGTCTTGCGTGGCGTGGCAGAATAGCATCACGTCGTCGGCGTACAAGGATATGGCCGGAATGTCTCGTCGGGGGTGCAGCCGCTGCAGTATGCCGGCGTCGTGGGCGCGGCTGATTAGACGTCCAAGGATGTCCACGACGAGCACGAAGAGCTGCGGAGAAACGGGGTCTCCCTGGCGCAGCCCGCAGCCATGCCACACTGGTGGTCCCGACTCACCATTGATCATGATCCGGGTGCTCGAAGATGATAGCAAGATCGCGAGCCACTCCCTGAAGCGCGGTCCGAATCCGTATTGGCCAAGAGCCTCAAAAAGGAAGGGCCATGATAGGGAGTCGAAGGCGCGCGTTAGGTCGAGCTTGAGCATCGCTCTCGGAGCCCCAAGTTGGTGCAACAGCTTCATCGATTGCCGGACGAGGACTGTTAGACCTTTCAGCCTGAGCATTGATAGTTGTGGATGACAGTAGGAGAGTTGGGACAATTTTCGTTGGTTTATTTCTCACACAATGCCATGCCAACCCGAGGGGTTGGGGATACATATTTATAGGCTGCTAGCCAGCCAAGGCATATGCTAAGATGCTGCCAAGATGCCAGTCTAAGATGCTAGTCTAAGATGCTAGTCTAAGATGCTAACTGACAGTCCTTGATGGTCAAGAACAGAACTCTATCCTAACAGCCAGTCCTTGATGGTCCAGGACTTTATCCTCCTAACTGCCACAAGGACCATGTGCTGCAGCCCCACAAGGACCCTAGTACACAGACTTATCCATCATTCTCCCCCTAAGTCTTGTACGTCGTCTTGTGGGAGAGTTGAATCATCCCAATCCTGGAGCAAAGTTCGAGGAACTTGACCCTCCCAAGGGGCTTGGTGAGCAGGTCTGCGAGCTGATCCTTGGTGTTGATGTAGCTCGCCTCGATGCTCCCTTCTTCCACACAGCTGCGGATGAAGTGATACCTCAGTCGGATGTGCTTGCTCCGTTCGTGGAACACGGGGTTCTTTGCCAGGGCCAGGGCGGACTTGCTGTCCACCAGGAGCTGCACCGTTCTGGTGTCTTGAACGAGAAGATCACCAAGCAGTCGAGCAAGCCAGAGCGCCTGAGTACAGGCGGTGGAGGCCGCTATGTACTCAGCCTCATAGCTGGACAGGGCCACCACCTGCTGCTTGACTGATTGCCAGCTCACGAGACACTTGCCGAGGAAGAGGAGGATCTCGCTCGTGCTCTTGCTGGTGTCGATGTCGCCGGCGTGGTCGCTGTCGCCGTACCCGACGAAGTGTGCCGCCCCAGGACACCTAGGGTAGTGGAGGCCGTGGTCGAGGGTCCCGGCTATGTAGCGGACGATCCTCTTCACTGCCTGCTGGTGTTCCGACGTTGGTCGCTCCATGAACCGACTGACATAGCCGACGGAGAATGCCAAGTCCGGCCGTGTGTGAGTGAGGTAGCGAAGGCTCCCCACAAGGCGTCGGTACTGCGTAGCATCCACTTCCTCCGTCGTGCTGTCGCGGCTCAGTTTCAGCCTCTCCTCCATCGGAGTGAGAGCTGGATGGCAGTCGGTGAGCCCAGCTAGCTCAACGATGCGCTTGGCGTAGGCGGACTGTCGAAGCGCGATCCCGGAGTGGTCCTGGTGCACCTCAATCCCTGGATAGAAGGAGAGGAGCCCCAGGTCACTCATCTGGAACGTGGCCTTCATGTCTTCCTTGAACGCCGCCACCTCTGCACCTTTGGTGCCGGTGATCACCAGGTCGTCAACGTAGACGCCCACCAGCAGGGCATTTCCTCTACTCCCCCGTCGGTAGACGGCAGCCTCATGCGGGCTCTGCTCGAAACCCATCTTCTTCAGCGTGGAGTCCAGCTTGGCGTTCCACGCCCTGGGTGCCTGCCGCAGGCCATAGAGAGCCTTGCGCAGGCGGAGCACCTTGCCCTCCTGGCCGGGAATCGTAAACCCAGGTGGCTGATGCACGTAGACTTCCTCCTTCAAGTCGCCGTTGAGGAATGCCGACTTAACATCCATGTGGTGGACACGCCAGCCCTCCTGGGCAGCCAGCGCAAGGAGAAGTCGCACGGACTCCATCCGTGCCACGGGAGCGAAGGCGTCGTCGAAGTCGACTCCTTCCTGCTGCAAGAAGCCTCGGGCCACCAGGCGAGCCTTGTGCTTGATGATGGCGCCGGCTCCATCCCTCTTCAGCTTGAACACCCACTTAAGGGTGATTGCGCGATGACCACGGGGGAGGTCAGCGAGCTCCCAGGTGCGGTTTTGCTCGACCGCATCCATCTCCAACTGCATCGCGGCGCGCCATGCCGCATCTCTCTCGGCCTCTGCAAAGGACCGTGGTTCGCCGTCCTCACACGCGAGTTGTAGCTGCGCCTCCAGGTCACGTGGCATCAGTCCTGGCACCGGCTGGTCGCCGAGTAGATCATCCATCGTGCGATACCGCAACTGTTCACCTCCATACCATGCGTCGACCCGCTCCTCGTCATGAGTGAGCGGGGAAGCGAACTTCATCGGGTTGTGCTCTGCGTGAGCTGGTGCTGATGAAGACGAGCCCGGAGTGGCGACCGCCGGGGCTGGAGTATGCGGCATCGCCGGTTGTGGTGTCGTCGGTGTAGCAGGCGCCGGAGTCGATGTAGTTTTGGGGGCCGGGGTAGACGTGCCCGGTGAAGAGGAGCTGCTTGCTCCCCCAGCTTCCTTGAAGTGAGCGTACTCGACAATGAAGTCGTCATACGTCGGCGTCGAGCCGTCGTCCACCGCCTTGTCCCATTGCCACCCTCGCCCTTCGTTGAACACGACGTCTCACGCTGTGCGCACACGTTGTGTCTTTGGGTCGAGGATGCGGTAGGCCTTTGAGCCCTCCGCGTAGCCGATGAAGACTCCCGGAGTGCTCCTGTCGTCGAGCTTGCCGATGTGGCCGAGCTCCTTGGCGAACGCAAGGCAGCCAAAGACCCGCAAATGAGAGACCGCCGGCTTCCGCCCATGCCAGGCCTCGTACGGAGTTCTGCCGTCGAGTGCCTTAGTAGGAGAGCGGTTGAGGATGTAGATGGCCGTTAGCACCGCCTCTCCCCAGAAGACAGCCGACATCCCTCTCTGCTTGAGGAGAGCCCGAGCCATCCCCACAACCGTCTGGTTGCGCCGCTCGACGACGCCGTTTTGCTGCGGGCTGTACGGCGCGGAGTAGTGGCGCTGGATGCCCTCATCGGCGCAGTACGACGCGAATTCAGCCGCCGTTGTCAGTGCGCAACACGCGCAATTTGCGGCCGCTCTCCGCCTCCACACCAACCTGCGCGCGCCTGATGGCGTCCGCCGCTTCTCCCTTACTGCCGAGGATCATCACCCACATGTAGCGGGAGAGATCGTCGACGAGCAGCAGGAAGTAGCGTCGACCTCCTGGTGTGGCTGGCGTCACCGGGCCGCACAGGTCTCCGTGCATGAGCTCCAGCTTCTCCTTAGCCCGAAAACTCGCCTGTTGGGGAAAGGGGAGTCGTCTCTGCTTTGTCAGTACGCAGATGTCGCAGAACTGCTCCACATGGTCGAGGCATGGCAGGCCTCGCACCATCTCCTTGGCACTTAGACGCTTCAGGGCCTCAAAGTGAAGGTGCCCAAAGCGCTCATGCCACTGCCACGCCTCGTCGTCTCGACGGACAGCGAGACAGACCGGTTGTGCCACCTGCACATCAAGGACGTAGAGTCGATTTTCACCTCTGGGCACCTTGGCGAGAAGGCGACGCTGGCGATCCCAGATGCGTAGGACCCCATGCTCAATCAGCACGCGTGAGCCGTTCTCATCCAGCTGTCCCAAGCTGATGATGGAATTCCTTAGCGCGGGGATGTAGTAGACACCGGTGAGCAGCCGGTGCTCTCCCATCTTGGTGGTGAAGATGACGGAGCCGACGCCCTTTATCTCCACAGCGGAGGCATCCCCGAACTTGACGGAGCCTCGCGCATCGGAGTCGAGCTCGGCGAAGAATTCCCTTCGACCGGTCATGTGGTGGGTGGCGCCGGTGTCGAGGCACCACCTCGTAGCCTTGTCCTTCCCGGAGCCATCGCCGAGAAGAGCGTGTGCTTTTGG
The DNA here is from genome assembly GCF_002162155.2 of Triticum dicoccoides. Classification (NCBI taxonomy): domain Eukaryota; kingdom Viridiplantae; phylum Streptophyta; class Magnoliopsida; order Poales; family Poaceae; genus Triticum; species Triticum dicoccoides. Next base: position 108,280,620 of record NC_041392.1, on the reverse strand, counting down.
CTCATCGAGGTGGATGAAAGCCTTTGCGACTGGAGTCGCCGAGGGTAGCTCAATGCTTGCATGCGCCATGAACAGAGCCGTCTCCTCCTCCTTCGCCTGTGCGACGTGAGCCTGGCCTTGTCGTGGTTGCCGACACTCATTGGCCCAATGGCCAAACCGGCCACAGTTGTGGCAACTGTTGTCTTGTGCCGGCTTGGGCTTGCCAGCGGCGCCGTCCTTGGCGCCTCCGCGGGCGTCACCTTCGGCACGTCCTTGTGCCCTGCCCGGGGGGCCTCTTCGCGCCTTACGCTGCTTGCCACGCTTGCGGCCGCCCGTCGAGGAGGAAGGCTCCCCCTTCTTCCTGTCACCAAGGCTGGGATCCCACTGCTCCCGAGTTAGGAGCAGCTTCCCGCCGGTGGTGACGGGCCCCGAGGGGGGCTGTGGCTCGTCGGTGTCGACGACCTTGAGTCGACCTATCGCCTCCTCGATCGTCATCGTGGAGAGGTCCAGCAACGACTCGATCGAGCGAGCCATCTGCTTGTACTTCTCGGGAATGCACCGAAAAAGCTTCTCGACAGCTCTCTCCTCGGTGTAGGTGGCATCGCCAAACTTCACCATCTTCTGCAGCAGAGTGTTGAGATGGAGAGCAAAGTCATCAACGTCCTCACCTGGCTTGAAGCCCAGGTTCTCCCACTCCTTACGAAGTGCCTGCAGGGTGGACTTGCAAGCACGGTCGCTGCCGATGCGTGCTGCGGCGATGGCGTCCCAAGCCTCCTTGGCAGTCTGCTTGTTGGAAAGCGAGAACTGCATCTCGGGCGGGACTGCGGCGATGAGGGCGTCCAGTGCCCGTCGATCCTCTAGGTGGTCGACGTTGCTGTCCTGGACTGCCTCCCACATGCGCTGCACCTGGAGCCTGACCTTCATGATCCCGGCCCACTCGACGTAGTTGGTTTTAGTGAGGGTAGGCCACCCAACACTGGAACCAACATCCCTGACCACAGTCCGGACCTCGTAGAGGCCGCGGTCCTGGTCGTTGCAGCCGCCGTCGCGGTGCGCGCCTCCACCTGGAGCGCGGGCGTGCTCGGCTGCCCACTGCGCCGTCCGCTCCTGCGCCACTTTGGCGCATTCTGCGTCGGCGCCGTCGTCCGCAGGCGCGGAGCTGCTGGAGCTGCCGGGGCTGCTGCGGAGTGCGTTGGCATCCGCCGTAGCCTCACGGGCTGCTTCTGCTGCTGCTGCTGCTTCTACCTCCGCCCTGGCTGCTTCTACCTTCGCTCTGGCTGCTGCCAGCTTCGCTGCAGCCAGCCTCGACACTCTTGCCGCCGCAGCAGCCGCTGCTACAGCCGCTCGTTCACGCTCCTCTGCCACGGCGCGCTCGGCCTCTTGCCGGCGCCGCATGCTCGAGGTAGCCGTGTGCTGAGAGCGACCTGCAGACATGGCTCGCTGCAGGGGGGCTGTTGCGTGAAGAGGAGGCTGATGAAGACGAGCTGTTGCTCGACAGTCCGGAGGGAGGAAGGTAACCAGAGGCAGACGGAGCAGCTGCTGCTACCGACTTGGGCTGCTCACAGGAAATGCTCAGGGTGTAGGTTAACCTGGCTCTGATACCACTTGTTAGACCTTTCAGCCTGAGCATTGATAGTTGTGGATGATACTAGGAGAGTTGGGACAATTTTCGTTGGTTTATTTCTCACACAATGCCATGCCAACCCGAGGGGTTGGGGATACATATTTATAGGCTGCTAGCCAGCCAAGGCATATGCTAAGATGCTGCCAAGATGCCAGTCTAAGATGCTAGTCTAAGATGCTAACTGACAGTCCTTGATGGTCAAGAACAGAACTCTATCCTAACAGCCAGTCCTTGATGGTCCAGGACTTTATCCTCCTAACTGCCACAAGGACCATGTGCTGCAGCCCCACAAGGACCCTAGTACACAGACTTATCCATCAAGGACAAAGTTGTCGTGCAGGCTCCGTCCCGGAATGAAAGCGTTCTGGTTGTGGCTGACCATGTTTCCCAGTCTGGGCGCTAGGCGGAGCGATAGCACCTTCGCGAAGATCTTCGCCACAAGGTGAATGAGGCATATTGGCCGATAGTCGCGTAGTTGGCACGCATCTGCCCGCTTTGGGAGTAATGTTAAGAGGGCCTGATTGAGCTTGCTGAATCCACGACCGCGCAGCTCAAAGAGCTGCTGTTAGACGTCGAAAAAGTCTTGCTTGATGATGCTCCAGCAGGCCCGTAAGAATTCTGCGATAAATCCGTCCGGCCCCGGTGCCTTGCGAGCCGGGAGGCGCTTGACGGCGTCCCAAATCTCCTCCGGGCTGAATGGTGCCTCGAGGTCAGTCAGGTCATGGGGCTCGATGATCTGCGATAGATCCAACGTGTGGTTGCGGGTGACGGAGGAGCCAAGGAGCTCATCAAAGTACGTGAAGGCCGCTTGGGCCATTCCCTCCTGATCGGTGATCACATGTCCGTCGACCACAAGGTGGAATATGTGGTTCTTCTGTCGGCGGAATGAACATTGGCGGTATAAGAAGGCTGTGTTAGCATCGCCATCTTTGAGCATGGTGATCCGCGCCCGTTGCCTCGCGATCGTGCGCTCGAGAGAAGCCAGCCCCAAGTATGAGATCTTGAGCTGTTTTCGCAGCCAATCTTCCGGGGGGGGGAGAGCGCGCGGTCTTCCTGGGCCTTGTCGAAGCGCGATATGAGCTCGCGGGAAAAAGCCATCTTGTCACGAATGCAACCTTTGGACTTGGCGCTCCAACTCGTCAGTGAGCGGGCCGTGCTCTGGAGGCGCAGCATGAGATGCCGGAAAGGGTCCGGGCCGTGCACCGATCCCCAAGCCGCGGCAACCGTGTCGTGGAATCCGTCAAGCCGCAACCAGAAATCCTCAAAATGGAACCTCCGATGTGCTGCATGCATGGGTGCGCAATCAAGGAGGAGCGGGCAATGGTCGGACACGACGGAGGCGAGGCATCTCAAGTGGCAGCCGCCATGCGCGTCCTCCCAGTTCGCGGTGCAAAACACGCGGTCCAGGTGCACCAGGGTGGGCGGAGTTTGCTCGTTGGACCACGTGAATCTTCTTCCATTGAGATATACCTCCTTGAGCGCGAGGTCGTTGATGAGGCGGCGGAATTTTCCCATCATGCGGCGGTTCAGGTTGCCGTTATTTTTGTCTTCGTCGTGTAGGATCAAGTTGAAGTCACTGCAAAGCATCCACGGCCCGGGGCAGTCTGCGCGTATGTCGCGTATCCCCTGCAGGAAGGCGATCTTTTCCGCGTCCTCTTGGGGGCCGTAAACGACGGACATCCACCATGGCGTGCCACTGGCCGCGGCCACTCTTGCCGTGACGGCGTTCGCGGTGAACAGGGGGTCAATGATCGACACGACCCTACTCTTCCACGCGAGCAGGATACCTCCCCTCGTGCCATTCGCCGGGAGGTATGTGTAGTCGTCAAACTCCGAACCGAGGGTATCGAGGACAACGGACGAGCACATCAAAGCCACTTTAGTTTGTTGTAGGCATACAATGGAGGCTCCGGTGGTGTTAAGCAGCGATCTAACGGCATAGCGCCGGGCACGCGCGTTAAGGCCGCACACATTCCATATAGCTATCTTGATGTCGTGATCCATGGGTGCACATGATCGACGAGGGTGGACATCGCAATAGCCCTATGGCGAGCCGGCCAACCGAGCGGTGGCCGTCGCAGCAGCCGCGGTAGAGAAGTCCGCGGGTAGTTCTCGGTCTACAAGGGCAGCGATGGCCGTGAGCAATGAAAGCGGGATTGGTGCCGCGAACATGTCGTCATACGCCTTCATCTCGGCAGCGGTGATCCTCTGGTTGGTCCCGACAATCCCTAGCGTGCGGAGGAGCTGAACTTGCGCACGGCGCTCAGCAGTGGGTGGTGCAGCTGACGAGACGGCGATGGTGGCCGATCGGCCACGTCTGGGCGAGAAGTTCAGCGGGCGGCGCGGTTTTTTCCCCGGGGTTGGCAAAGCCGCGGTAATGTGCTTCGTTGCGGCTGCAAGAAACTCGCCTAGAGTCCAAGTCTTCGGCATGCAGGGGTGTGCGCGAGATCGACGCAGCGTGATTGGCGGCGACGCGAACCTCCCCGGCGTCGGACATGGGGAGCCATGTTGGGCTTCTGTCGGCATGGGGGCAGCGAGACCCACGACGGCCTCCTGCGTGGTGGGCCGGGCTTGGGGCGTGGCCAGCCGTGACGCGGGTGTCGTTGGCACGGGATTGGGCGGTTGCGAGGCTGTCGGGGACAGCGCGCGTGCCTCCACGTGAGGCCCGGTGTGCAGGCGGTCGCCGTCACCAGGGCCCGTCTCCCCAGACGCTGGCGTGGAGGGGTTGGTGCTTTGGCCCGACCGAGCCGCAGGATGGCCCACAGGCGTTGGCGGCGTATCAGGAACCGCGCTGACGGCGTCCAGATCCCGACAATGCGGACGTGGCCCCCACGCGATCGTCCTCGGGCACGCCGTTCCCAGCCGGATTCGAATCCCGCGCTGGTTCTGGTGAGTTTGCAACCAACGGGGGGTCGCCAGCTGGTGCCTGGCCCGCCACCACGCCCGCAACCGGGACCGCAGTAGCCAGAGCAGCGCTACCAACAGGCGTGGTCATTGTGGTCACGGGGACAACTGCGTTCCCGACAGTCTTATCCACGGGGCCCGCCTGCAAAGCGCCCCTTTGCGATCCTCTGCCTCTTCCTTTTCTGGCACGTTGACGAGGGGGGTGGGTCCCCTGCTGACCAGGCCACGATGCCATGCGAAGATCTTGTCCCAGTACGGACAGCGGCGCGCCCTCGCCGGCGGGAGCAGGCCAAGCATGCAACACGGCGAGTCCGTCCACCCGTCCGAGCCGGTTTTGTGCCCGCCACAGCGCGTCGTCCATCGCCATGCCATCGGCGCGGCCGGGCGGCGCGACGTCTGTACGCCGGCGCTTGCGGCCCTGGCGGCGCGCTCTACCTTGGCCGGGTCCTGGTGCGCGGTTGCGGTTGTCGTGGGCGCCGCCGTGCGCACCATCCCCACCCTGTCCTGTTCCATGCTGGCCGCGGAGGACTGGGGCACTAGCTGGCTCAACGCGGGCCACAGCAATGGCAATGGGGTAGGTGAGGGTCCTGAGGGTGGGCTTGTCGGAGCTCAGGCGCGCGGGGATCTGCTCGACGATCTCCAGAACGGCGGCGCGTCGGATGCTGTCGGGGTGGTGTGTACGCGCGGCCAGCTTGAACGTCGCAAGGTTGGCCTTGGAGCGCGTCTTGGGGTGAAGGCGCTCTATCCAGCAGCTCGTGCCCAGGACGTGCTCGGCGGTGGACAGGTGCCAAGCCTGCGCCGGAACGCCGCGGAGCTCCAGCTCGACGCAGTACTCGAAGTCGCCGGAGCCGGCGTGGGCTAGCTTGCTCCATGGCCCGAGGAAGAGCGAGAATCGCGGTGAGTTGATGAAGTGCTCTCCGTCGAGGCGACGCTTGGTGGTATGTGAGCTGAAGAGGATTAAGAAGTCCTTGGGATGGTGCTCATGCACGATGAAGTCGCCGTCGACCAACTCAAACGTGTTGATGAGCACATCGGAGACCTCAGCGCCGGACACACGTGGTCGGTTGCCGGTGATGGAGGCGACCATGGCGCGGCTAAGGACGTCCTCCGCCTCCATCTCGACGGAGTGGGCCATGATCACCCGCACGGGCTCGGGCTCCGGCGCGCGAGGAGGGGGCGCCGTGACCAGGGCGGTCACCAGTGGCAGGGGTGGCGGCGTAGGCGCGGCCCGGCGCGGCGGGGGTGGCGGCGGGGGGGCGGTCTGGTGCGTGGCCGCATCCGCGGCAGAGGGGCCGGCGTTGGTGGCACGGGCACGTCCGGTGGCGTCGCGGCGCCTGTTCTCGCAGGAGCAAGAGTCGTGGCCAGATTCGAGGCATCGGCGACAGCGGATGTCGTTGGTGCAGTCTCTGACCCGGTGGCGATGGTCGAGGCAGCGGAAGCAGAGCCCCGCGACCTCCTCCGGCGACGGGCTGCGCCGTCGCAGCGGCGGAGGGCTTGGCCCGGCCGAGTAGCGCGGGTGGTTTCCGCGGTGCCTGCGCCGCGGCTGCTGGAACCCGTCAGCATCAACCTGAACTCCGCCGGAGATGCGATGCACCTCGGAGCGGGGGCCGAGGCGGGTTGCGGCAGGCTGTCGAGGGGGCGCCGGGGCGGGCAGCGCCATAGGCGCCGGTGCAGAAGCCGGCGGGCTCCGGGCGACGTCGCTGTAGGAACGCGGCGAGGACTCGCTCTCCGACTCGAACCCGCTGCTCCCAGAGGACACGCGGTCGCAGTCAGAGAGGGTCGCTCGGCGCCCAGCAGGGTCAGCGCCGGAGGAAGCCATGGCGGGTGCCGCGGGGAGGGGAGCTGGAGGGGGCTCGCGGTGGGGTGGAGGGCCGCCGGCGGGGAATCGGCGACAGCGGGGCTAGAGGAGGGAAGGAGCTAGGCGGGGGTCGTCCCTTCTTTTCTCCAGAACCAAATCTCTCTAGATCCTTTCCCTTCTTTTCTTTGTATAAACAAATTTTCTCACAGTGCATTTGCCCTGTTCTTACCATTTTGCTGGAGGTTTTAGCGGTGTCATCGATATTAGGCTATAATTGTTGCCAGTCTGAGCTTGGTAAAATTTCTTTAGTCCCGAATATGGAAACTTGCTCGAAAGATCCAACCAAGGCCACATTTTCGATAAAGAAGATGCAAGATTCTATTCTATTAACAGGCTTTGATGTGATATCAACTCCTCTATTACAAGTCTCTAGCATCAGCTTACCCCAGTTCAGGTTACTGCTCTTTATTCTTTAGTTAAAACCACCATTGTGGCACCCCTCCTTTTAACATTGGTTTACTTAGTAGCAGTATTTTAGAAGTGTTTCTACCATTTTGCTGAGGTTTTAGTGGTGTTCTCGATATTAGGCTGTAATTGTTGCCTGTCTGAGCAAGGTAAAATTTTCTTACTTAGTCTTGAATATGGAAACTTGCTTAGAGCATCCAACCAAGGCCACATTTTTGATAAAAAAATGCAAAATTCTGTTCTATCAACGGGCTTTGATGTCTCATCAGCAGCTGTATTAGTAGTCTCTAGCGTCGGCTTACCCTAGTTCAGATTACTGCTTTTTATTCTTTAGTTAAAACCATCAGTGTGTCACCCCTTCTTACTAACATTCGTTTAGTTAGTAGCAGTATTTTTATCATTTTTCTGGAGGTTTTAGCAGTGTTCTTGATATTAGGCTGTGATTGTTGCCAGTCTGAGCTTGATAAATTTTCCTTGCATAGTCTCGACTATGGAAACATGCTCGGAGGATGCAACCAAGGCCAAACTTTCGATAAAGAAGATGCAAGATTCTATTCCATCAACATGCTTTGATTTGTAATCAGCATCTCTATTACAAGTCTCTAGCGTCGGCTTACACCAGTTCAGGTTACTGCTCTTTATTCTTTAGTTAAAACCATCAGTGTGGCACTCCTCTTTTATAACATTAGTTTAGTTAGTAGCAGTATTTTTAAGTGTATTTACCATTTTGCTGGAGGTTTTAGTAGTGTTCTCAATATTAGGCTGTAATTGTTGCAGCATGGTAAAATTTTCTTGCTTAGTCTTGAATGTGGAAACTTGGTCGGAAGATCCAACCAAGACCGCTTTTTCTATAAAGAAGATGCAAGGTTCTATTCTATCAACAGGTATATCCCCCAGTTAAAACCATCAGTGTGTCACCCCTTCTTACTAACATTCGTTTAGTTAGTAGCAGTATTTTTATCATTTTTCTGGAGGTTTTAGCAGTGATCTTGATATTAGGCTGTGATTGTTGCCAGTCTGAGCTTGATAAATTTTCCTTGCATAGTCTTGACTATGGAAACATGCTCGGAGGATGCAACCAAGGCCAAACTTTCGATAAAGAAGATGCAAGATTCTATTCCATCAACATGCTTTGATTTGTAATCAGCATCTCTGTTACAAGTCTCTAGGGTTGGCTTACCCCCCAGTTCAGGATACTACTCATTGTTATCTGTTATGGAAGGGTGAATATCAATTAATATTTTTTGGGCAGGAAAAAATATCGATTTCTTTTGCAGTGCAAGGAAAAATACCCTAATACATGGTATAATTAACCAAGACTTTAGTTTTTTCAGAACCAGCGGCCCTTTGAGACACCAATTTAGATAGAAAATACCCCTAATGTGTAAATGTGTATACCTCCGGGGAACCTATAAAAGGGCACCTACCTAAGAAAGAAATATTCATCAATAGCTAAGAGCTTTGTTTCCGCAAAATATGTTCTTTATTCTTTTGTTAAAACCATCAGTATGGCACCCCTCTTTTCTAACATTCGTTTAGTTAGTAGCAATATTTTTGAAGTGTTTTTACCATTTTGCTGGAGGTTTTAGCGGTGTTCTTGATATTAGTCTGTAATTGTTTCCGGTCTAAGCTTTGTAAAATTTCGTTAGTCCTGAATATGGAAATTTGCTCGGAAGATCCAATCAAGGCCACATTTTTGATAAAGAAGATGCATGATTCTGTTCTATCAACAGACTTTGATTTGTCATCAACAGCTCTATTAGAAGTCTAGCGTCGGCTTACCCCACTTCAGCTCTTTATTCTTGAGTGAAAACCATCAGTGTGACACCCCTCCTTACTAACATTCGTTTAGTTAGTAGTAGTATTTTAGAAGTGTTTTTACCATTTTGCTGGAGGTTTTAGTAGTCTGTAATTGTTGCCAGTCTGAGCATCTCGAATATGGAAACTTGCTCGGAGGATCCAACCAAGGCCACATTTTTGATAAAAAAAATATGCAAGATTCTGTTCTATCAACAGGCTTTGATGTGTCATCAGCAGCTCTATTAGTAGTCTCTAGCGTCGGCTTACCCTAGTTCAGATTACTGCTATTTATTCTTTAGTTAAAACCATCAGTGTGTCACCCCTTGTTACTATCATTCGTTTTGTTAGTAGCAGTATTTTTAAAGTGTTTTTACCATTTTCTTGAGGTTTTATCAGTCTTCTTGATATTAGGCTGTAATTGTTGCCAGTCTGAGCTTGATAACTTTTCCTTGCATAGTCTCGACTATGGAAACTTGCTCGGAGAATGCAACCAAGGCCAAATTTTCGATAAAGAAGATGCAAGATTCTATTCCATCAACATGCTTTGATTTGCCATCAGCATCTCTATTACAAGTCTCTAGCATTGGCTTATGCCAGTTCAGGTTACTGCTCTTTATTCTTTAGTTAAAACCATCAGTGCGGCACTCCTCTTTTATAACATTAGTTTAGTTAGTAGCAGTATTTTTAAGTGTATTTACCATTTGGCTGGAGGTTTTAGCAGTGTTCTCTGATGGATAAGTCTGTGTACTAGGGTCCTTGTGGGGCTGCAGCACATGGTCCTTGTGGCAGTTAGGAGGATAAAGTCCTGGACCATCAAGGACTGGCTGTTAGGATAGAGTTCTGTTCTTGACCATCAAGGACTGTCAGTTAGCATCTTAGACTAGCATCTTAGACTAGCATCTTAGACTGGCATCTTGGCAGCATCTTAGCATATGCCTTGGCTGGCTAGCAGCCTATAAATATGTATCCCCAACCCCTCGGGTTGGCATGGCATTGTGTGAGAAATAAACCAACGAAAATTGTCCCAACTCTCCTAGTGTCATCCACAACTATCAATGCTCAGGTTGAAAGGTCTAACAAGTGGTATCAGAGCCTCGTTAACCTGCACCCTGAGCATTTCCTGTGAGCAGCCCAAGTCGGTAGCAGCAGCTGCTCCGTCTGCCTCTGGTTATCTTCCTCCCTCCGGACTGTCGAGCAGCAGCTCGTCTTCATCAGCCTCCTCTTCACGCAACAGCCCCCCTGCAGCGAGCCATGTCTGCAGGTCGCTCTCAGCACACGGCTACCTCGAGCATGCGGCGCCGGCAAGAGGCCGAGCGCGCCGTGGCAGAGGAGCGTGAGCGAGTGGCTGTAGCAGCGGCTGCTGCGGCGGCAAGAGTGTCGAGGCTGGCTGCAGCGGAGCTGGCAGCAGCCAGAGCGGAGGTAGAAGCAGCCAGGGCGGAGGTAGAAGCAGCAGCAGAAGAAGAAGCAACCCGTGAGGCTACGGCGGATGCCAAGGCACTCCGCGGCAGCCCCGGCAGCTCCGCGCCTGCGGACGACGGCGCCGACGCAGATTGCGCCAAAGTGGCGCAGGAGCGGACGGCGCAGTGGGCAGCCGAGCACGCCCGCGCTCCAGGTGGAGGCGCGCACCGCGACGGCGGCTGCAACGACCAGGACCGCGGCCTCTACGAGGTTCGGACTGTGGTCAGGGATGTTGGTTCCAGTGTTGGGTGGCCTACCCTCACTAAAACCAACTACGTCGAGTGGGCCGGGATCATGAAGGTCAGGCTCCAGGTGCGGTGCATGTGGGAGGCAGTCCAGGACAGCAACGTCGACCACCTAGAGGATCGACGGGCGCTGGACGCCCTCATCGCCGCAGTCCCGCCCGAGATGCAGTTCTCGCTTTCCAACAAGCGGACTGCCAAGGAGGCTTGGGACGCCATCGCCGCAGCACGCATCGGCAGCGACCGTGCTCGCAAGTCCACCCTGCAGGCACTTCGTAAGGAGTGGGAGAACCTGGGCTTCAAGCCAGGTGAGGACGTTGATGACTTTGCTCTCCGTCTCAACACTCTGCTGCAGAAGATGGTGAAGTTTGGCGATGCCACCTACACCGAGGAGAGAGCTGTCGAGAAGCTTTTTCGGTGCATTCCCGAGAAGTACAAGCAGATGGCTCGCTCGATCGAGTCGTTGCTGGACCTCTCCACGATGACGATCGAGGAGGCGATAGGTCGACTCAAGGTCGTCGACACCGACGAGCCACAGCCCCCCTCGGGGCCCGTCACCACCGGCGGGAAGCTGCTCCTAACTCGGGAGCAGTGGGATCCTAGCCTTGGTGACAAGAAGAAGGGGGAGCCTTCCTCCTCGACGGGCGGCCGCAAGCGTGGCAAGCAGCGTAAGGCGCGAAGAGGCCCCCCGGGCAGGGCACAAGGACGTGCCGAAGGTGACGCCCGCGGAGGCGCCAAGGACGGCGCCGCTGGCAAGCCCAGGCCGGCACAAGACAACAGTTGCCACAACTGTGGCCGGTTTGGCCATTGGGCCAATGAGTGTCGGCAACCACGACAAGGCCAGGCTCACGTCGCACAGGCGAAGGAGGAGACGGCTCTGTTCATGGCGCATGCAAGCATTGAGCTACCCTCGGCGACTCCAGTCGCAAAGGCTTTCATCCACCTCGATGAGCCAAAAGCACACGCTCTTCTCGGCGATGGCTCCGGGAAGGACAAGGCTATGGGGTGGTGCCTCGACACCGGCGCCACCCACCACATGACCGGTCGAAGGGAATTCTTCGCCGAGCTCGACTCCGATGCGCGAGGCTCCGTCAAGTTCGGGGATGCCTCCGCTGTGGAGATAAAGGGCGTCGGCTCCGTCATCTTCACCACCAAGATGGGAGAGCACCGGCTGCTCACCGGTGTCTACTACATCCCCGCGCTAAGGAATTCCATCATCAGCTTGGGACAGCTGGATGAGAACGGCTCACGCGTGCTGATTGAGCATGGGGTCCTACGCATCTGGGATCGCCAGCGTCGCCTTCTCGCCAAGGTGCCCAGAGGTGAAAAATCGACTCTACGTCCTTGATGTGCAGGTGGCACAACCGGTCTGTCTCGCTGTCCGTCGAGACGACGAGGCGTGGCAGTGGCATGAGCGCTTTGGGCACCTTCACTTTGAGGCCCTGAAGCGTCTAAGTGCCAAGGAGATGGTGCGAGGCCTGCCATGCCTCGACCATGTGGAGCAGTTCTGCGACATCTGCGTACTGACAAAGCAGAGACGACTCCCCTTTCCCCAACAGGCGAGTTTTCGGGCTAAGGAGAAGCTGGAGCTCATGCACGGAGACCTGTGCGGCCCGGTGACGCCAGCCACACCAGGAGGTCGACGCTACTTCCTGCTGCTCGTCGACGATCTCTCCCGCTACATGTGGGTGATGATCCTCCGCAGTAAGGGAGAAGCGGCGGACGCCATCAGGCGCGCGCAGGTTGGTGTGGAGGCGGAGAGCGGCCGCAAATTGCGCGTGTTGCGCACTGACAACGGCGGCGAGTTCACGGCGGCTGAATTCGCGTCGTACTGCGCCGATGAGGGCATCCAGCGCCACTTCTCCGCGCCGTACAGCCCGCAGCAAAACGGCGTCGTCGAGCGGCGCAACCAGACGGTTGTGGGGATGGCTCGGGCTCTCCTCAAGCAGAGAGGGATGCCGGCTGTCTTCTGGGGAGAGGCGGTGCTAACGGCCGTCTACATCCTCAACCGCTCTCCTACTAAGGCACTCGACGGCAGAACTCCGTACGAGGCCTGGCATGGGCGGAAGCCGGCGGTCTCTCATTTGCGGGTCTTTGGCTGCCTTGCGTTCGCCAAGGAGCTCGGCCACATCGGCAAGCTCGACGACAAGAGCACTCCGGGAGTCTTCATCGGCTACGCGGAGGGCTCAAAGGCCTACCGCATCCTCGACCCAAAGACACAACGTGTGCGCATAGCGCGAGACGTCGTGTTCAACGAAGGGCGAGGGTGGCAATGGGACAAGGCGGTGGACGACGGCTCGACGCCGACGTATGACGACTTCATTGTCGAGTACGCTCACTTCAAGGAAGCTGGGGGAGCAAGTAGCTCCTCTTCACCGGGCACGTCTACCCCGGCCCCCAAAACTACATCGACTCCGGCGCCTGCTACACCAACGACACCACAACCGGCGACGCCGCATACTCCAGCCCCGGCGGTCGCCACTCCGGGCTCGTCTTCATCAGCACCAGCTCACGCAGAGCACAACCCGATGAAGTTCGCTTCCCCGCTCACTCACGACAAGGAGCAGGTCGACGCATGGTATGGAGGCGAACCGCTGCGTTACCGTACGATGGATAATGTGCTCGGCGACCAGCCGGTGCCAGGACTGGTGCCACGTGACCTGGAGGCGCAGCTACAGCTCGTGTGTGAAGACGGCGAACCACGGTCCTTTGCAGAGGCCGAGAGAGACGCGGCATGGCGCGCCGCGATGAAGTTGGAGATGGATGCGGTCGAGCAAAACCGCACCTGGGAGCTTGCTGATCTCCCTCGAGGTCACCGCGCAATCACCCTTAAGTGGGTGTTCAAGCTGAAGAGGGATGGAGCCGGCGCCATCATCAAGCACAAGGCTCGTTTGGTGGCCCGAGGCTTCTTGCAGCAGGAAGGAGTCGACTTCGACGACGCTTTCGCTCCCGTGGCACGGATGGAGTCCGTGCGACTTCTCCTTGCGCTGGCTGCCCAGGAGGGCTGGCGTGTCCACCACATGGACGTTAAGTCGGCATTCCTCAATGGCGACTTGAAGGAGGAAGTCTACGTGCATCAGCCACCGGGGTTTACGATTCCTGGCCAGGAGGGCAAGGTGCTCTGCCTGCGCAAGGCTCTCTATGGCCTGCGGCAGGCACCCAGGGCGTGGAACGCCAAGCTGGACTCCACGCTGAAGAAGATGGGTTTCGAGCAGAGCCCGCATGAGGCTGCCGTCTACCGACGGGGGAGTGGAGGAAATGCCCTGCTGGTGGGCGTCTACGTTGACGACCTGGTGATCACCGGCACCAAAGATGCAGAGGTGGCGGCGTTCAAGGAAGACATGAAGGCCACGTTCCAGATGAGTGACCTGGGGCTCCTCTCCTTCTATCTAGGGATTGAGGTGCACCAGGACCACTCCGGGATCGCGCTTCGACAGTCCGCCTACGCCAAGCGCATCGTTGAGCTAGCTGGGCTCACCGACAGCCATCCAGCTCTCACTCCGATGGAGGAGAGGCTGAAACGAAGTCGCGACAGCACGACGGAGGAAGTGGATGCTACGCAGTACCGACGCCTTGTGGGGAGCCTTCGCTACCTCACTCACACACGGCCGGACTTGGCATTCTCCGTCGGCTATGTCAGTCGGTTCATGGAGCGACCAACGTCGGAACACCAGCAGGCAGTGAAGAGGATCGTCCGCTACATAGCAGGGACCCTCGACCACGGCCTCCATTACCCTAGGTGCCCTGGGGCGGCACACTTCGTCGGGTACAGCGACAGCGACCACGCCGGCGACATCGACACCAGCAAGAGCACGAGCGGGATCCTCCTCTTCCTCGGCAAGTGTCTCGTGAGCTGGCAATCAGTCAAGCAGCAGGTGGTGGCCCTGTCCAGCTGTGAGGCTGAGTACATAGCGGCCTCCACCGCCTGTACTCAGGCGCTCTGGCTTGCTCGACTGCTTGGTGATCTTCTCGTTCAAGACACCAGAACGGTGCAGCTCCTGGTGGACAGCAAGTCCGCCCTGGCCCTGGCAAAGAACCCCGTGTTCCACGAACGGAGCAAGCACATCCGACTGAGGTATCACTTCATCCGCAGCTGTGTGGAAGAAGGGAGCATCGAGGCGAGCTACATCAACACCAAGGATCAGCTCGCAGACCTGCTCACCAAGCCCCTTGGGAGGGTCAAGTTCCTCGAACTTTGCTCCAGAATTGGGATGATTCAACTCTCCCACAAGACGACGTACAAGACTTAGGGGGAGAATGATGGATAAGTCTGTGTACTAGGGTCCTTGTGGGGCTGCAGCACATGGTCCTTGTGGCTGTTAGGAGGATAAAGTCCTGGACCATCAAGGACTGGCTGTTAGGATAGAGTTCTGTTCTTGACCATCAAGGACTGTCAGTTAGCATCTTAGACTAGCATCTTAGACTGGCATCTTGGCAGCATCTTAGCATATGCCTTGGCTGGCTAGCAGCCTATAAATATGTATCCCCAACCCCTCGGGTTGGCATGGCATTGTGTGAGAAATAAACCAACGAAAATTGTCCCAACTCTCCTACTGTCATCCACAACTATGAGCATTGATAGTTGTGGATGACACTAGGAGAGTTGGGACAATTTTCGTTGGTTTATTTCTCACACAATGCCATGCCAACCCGAGGGGTTGGGGATACATATTTATAGGCTGCTAGCCAGCCAAGGCATATGCTAAGATGCTGCCAAGATGCCAGTCTAAGATGCTAGTCTAAGATGCTAGTCTAAGATGCTAACTGACAGTCCTTGATGGTCAAGAACAGAACTCTATCCTAACAGCCAGTCCTTGATGGTCCAGGACTTTATCCTCCTAACAGCCACAAGGACCATGTGCTGCAGCCCCACAAGGACCCTAGTACACAGACTTATCCATCATTCTCCCCCTAAGTCTTGTACGTCGTCTTGTGGGAGAGTTGAATCATCCCAATCCTGGAGCAAAGTTCGAGGAACTTGACCCTCCCAAGGGGCTTGGCGAGCAGGTCTGCGAGCTGATCCTTGGTGTTGATGTAGCTCGCCTCGATGCTCCCTTCTTCCACACAGCTGCGGATGAAGTGATACCTCAGTCGGATGTGCTTGCTCCGTTCGTGGAACACGGGGTTCTTTGCCAGGGCCAGGGCGGACTTGCTGTCCACCAGGAGCTGCACCGTTTTGGTGTCTTGAACGAGAAGATCACCAAGCAGTCGAGCAAGCCAGAGCGCCTGAGTGCAGGCGGTGGAGGCCGCTATGTACTCAGCCTCACAGCTGGACAGGGCCACCACCTGCTGCTTGACTGATTGCCAGCTCACGAGACACTTGCCGAGGAAGAGGAGGATCCCGCTCGTGCTCTTGCTAGTGTCGATGTCGCCGGCGTGGTCGCTGTCGCTGTACCCGACGAAGTGTGCCGCCCCAGGACACCTAGGGTAGTGGAGGCCGTGGTCGAGGGTCCCTGCTATGTAGCGGACGATCCTCTTCACTGCCTGCTGGTGTTCCGACGTTGGTCGCTCCATGAACCGACTGACATAGCCGACGGAGAATGCCAAGTCCGGCCGTGTGTGAGTGAGGTAGCGAAGGCTCCCCACAAGGCGTCGGTACTGCGTAGCATCCACTTCCTCCGTCGTGCTGTCGCGGCTTAGTTTCAGCCTCTCCTCCATCGGAGTGAGAGCTGGATGGCAGTCGGTGAGCCCAGCTAGCTCAACGATGCGCTTGGCGTAGGCGGACTGTCGAAGCGTGATCCCGGAGTGGTCCTGGTGCACCTCAATCCCTAGATAGAAGGAGAGGAGCCCCAGGTCACTCATCTGGAACGTGGCCTTCATGTCTTCCTTGAACGCCGCCACCTCTGCATCTTTGGTGCCGGTGATCACCAGGTCGTCAACGTAGACGCCCACCAGCAGGGCATTTCCTCCACTCCCCCGTCGGTAGACGGCAGCCTCATGCGGGCTCTGCTCGAAACCCATCTTCTTCAGCGTGGAGTCCAGCTTGGCGTTCCACGCCCTGGGTGCCTGCCGCAGGCCATAGAGAGCCTTGCGCAGGCGGAGCACCTTGCCCTCCTGGCCGGGAATCGTAAACCCCGGTGGCTGATGCACGTAGACTTCCTCCTTCAAGTCGCCGTTGAGGAATGCCGACTTAACGTCCATGTGGTGGACACGCCAGCCCTCCTGGGCAGCCAGCGCAAGGAGAAGTCGCACGGACTCCATCCGTGCCATGGGAGCGAAAGCGTCGTCGAAGTTGACTCCTTCCTGCTGCAAGAAGCCTCGGGCCACCAAACGAGCCTTGTGCTTGATGATGGCGCCGGCTCCATCCCTCTTCAGCTTGAACACCCACTTAAGGGTGATTGGGCGGTGACCTCGAGGGAGATCAGCAAGCTCCCAGGTGCGGTTTTGCTCGACCTCATCCATCTCCAACTTCATCGCGGCGCACCATGCCGCGTCTCTCTCGGCCTCTGCAAAGGACCATGGTTCGCCGTCTTCACACACGAGCTGTAGCTGCGCCTCCAGGTCACGTGGCACCAGTCCTGGCACCGGCTGGTCGCCGAGCACATTATCCATCGTACGGTACCGCAACGGTTCGCCTCCATACCATGCGTCGACCCGCTCCTCGTCGTGAGTGAGCGGGGAAGCGAACTTCATCGGGTTGTGCTCTGCGTGAGCTGGTGCTGATGAAGACGAGCCCGGAGTGGCGACCGCCGGGGCTGGAGTATGCGGCGTCGCCGGTTGTGGTGTCGTCGGTGTAGCAGGCGCCGGAGTCGATGTAGTTTTGGGGGCCGGGGTAGACGTGCCCGGTGAAGAGGAGCTGCTTGCTCCCCCAGCTTCCTTGAAGTGAGCGTACTCGACAATGAAGTCGTCATACGTCGGCGTCGAGCCGTCGTCCACCGCCTTGTCCCATTGCCACCCTCGCCCTTCGTTGAACACGACGTCTCGCGCTGTGCGCACACGTTGTGTCTTTGGGTCGAGGATGCGGTAGGCCTTTGAGCCCTCCGCGTAGCCGATGAAGACTCCCGGAGTGCTCCTGTCGTCGAGCTTGCCGATGTGGCCGAGCTCCTTGGCGAACGCAAGGCAGCCAAAGACCCGCAAATGAGAGACCGCCGGCTTCCGCCCATGCCAGGCCTCGTACGGAGTTCTGCCGTCGAGTGCCTTAGTAGGAGAGCGGTTGAGGATGTAGACGGCCGTTAGCATCGCCTCTCCCCAGAAGACAGCCGGCATCCCTCTCTGCTTAAGGAGAGCCCGAGCCATCCCCACAACCGTCTGGTTGCGCCGCTCGACGACGCCGTTTTGCTGCGGGCTGTACGGCGCGGAGTAGTGGCGCTGGATGCCCTCATCGGCGCAGTACGACGCGAATTCAGCCGCCGTGAACTCGCCGCCGTTGTCAGTGCGGAACACGCGCAATTTGCGGCCGCTCTCCGCCTCCACACCAACCTACGCGCGCCTGATGGCGTCCGCCGCTTCTCCCTTTCTGCCGAGGATCATCACCCACATGTAGCGGGAGAGATCGTCGACGAGCAGCAGGAAGTAGCGTCGACCTCCTGGTGTGGCTGGCGTCACCGGGCCGCACAGGTCTCCGTGCACGAGCTCCAGCTTCTCCTTAGCCCGAAAACTCGCCTGTTGGGGAAAGGGGAGTCGTCTCTGCTTTGTCAGTACGCAGATGTCGCAGAACTGCTCCACATGGTCGAGGCATGGCAGGCCTCGCACCATCTCCTTGGCACTTAGACGCTTCAGGGCCTCAAAGTGAAGGTGCCCAAAGCGCTCATGCCACTGCCACGCCTCGTCGTCTCGACGGACAGCGAGACAGACCGGTTGTGCCACCTGCACATCAAGGACGTAGAGTCGATTTTCACCTCTGGGCACCTTGGCGAGAAGGCGACGCGGGCGATCCCAGATGCGTAGGACCCCATGCTCAATCAGCACGCGTGAGCCGTTCTCATCCAGCTGTCCCAAGCTGATGATGGAATTCCTTAGCGCGGGGATGTAGTAGACACCGGTGAGCAGCCGGTGCTCTCCCATCTTGGTGGTGAAGATGACGGAGCCGACGCCCTTTATCTCCACGGCGGAGGCATCCCCGAACTTGACGGAGCCTCGCGCATCGGAGTCAAGCTCGGCGAAGAATTCCCTTCGACCGGTCATGTGGTCGGTGGCGCCGGTGTCGAGGCACCACCCCATAGCCTTGTCCTTCCCGGAGCCATCGCCGAGAAGAGCGTGTGCTTTTGGCTCATCGAGGTGGATGAAAGCCTTTGCGACTGGAGTCGCCGAGGGTAGCTCAATGCTTGCATGCGCCATGAACAGAGCCGTCTCCTCCTTCGCCTGTGCGACGTGAGCCTGGCCTTGTCGTGGTTGCCGACACTCATTGGCCCAATGGCCAAACCGGCCACAGTTGTGGCAACTGTTGTCTTGTGCCGGCCTGGGCTTGCCAGCGGCGCCGTCCTTGGCGCCTCCGCGGGCGTCACCTTCGGCACGTCCTTGTGCCCTGCCCGGGGGGCCTCTTCGCGCCTTACGCTGCTTGCCACGCTTGCGGCCGCCCGTCGAGGAGGAAGGCTCCCCCTTCTTCTTGTCACCAAGGCTAGGATCCCACTGCTCCCGAGTTAGGAGCAGCTTCCCGCCGGTGGTGACGGGCCCCGAGGGGGGCTGTGGCTCGTCGGTGTCGACGACCTTGAGTCGACCTATCGCCTCCTCGATCGTCATCGTGGAGAGGTCCAGCAACGACTCGATCGAGCGAGCCATCTGCTTGTACTTCTCGGGAATGCACCGAAAAAGCTTCTCGACAGCTCTCTCCTCGGTGTAGGTGGCATCGCCAAACTTCACCATCTTCTGCAGCAGAGTGTTGAGACGGAGAGCAAAGTCATCAACGTCCTCACCTGGCTTGAAGCCCAGGTTCTCCCACTCCTTACGAAGTGCCTGCAGGGTGGACTTGCGAGCACGGTCGCTGCCGATGCGTGCTGCGGCGATGGCGTCCCAAGCCTCCTTGGCAGTCCGCTTGTTGGAAAGCGAGAACTGCATCTCGGGCGGGACTGCGGCGATGAGGGCGTCCAGCGCCCGTCGATCCTCTAGGTGGTCGACGTTGCTGTCCTGGACTGCCTCCCACATGCGCCGCACCTGGAGCCTGACCTTCATGATCCCGGCCCACTCGACGTAGTTGGTTTTAGTGAGGGTAGGCCACCCAACACTGGAACCAACATCCCTGACCACAGTCCCGACCTCGTAGAGGCCGCGGTCCTGGTCGTTGCAGCCGCCGTCGCGGTGCGCGCCTCCACCTGGAGCGCGGGCGTGGTCGGCTGCCCACTGCGCCGTCCGCTCCTGCGCCACTTTGGCGCGATCTGCGTCGGCGCCGTCGTCCGCAAGCGCGGAGCTGCTGGAGCTGCCGGGGCTGCCGCGGAGTGCCTTGGCATCCGCCGTAGCCTCACGGGCTGCTTCTGCTGCTGCTGCTGCTTCTACCTCCGCCCTGGCTGCTTCTACCTCCGCTCTGGCTGCTGCCAGCTCCGCTGCAGCCAGCCTCGACACTCTTGCCGCCGCAGCAGCCGCTGCTACAGCGGCTCGCTCACGCTCCTCTGCCACGGCGCGCTCGGCCTCTTGCCGGCGCCGCATGCTCGAGGTAGCCGTGTGCTGAGAGCGACCTGCAGACATGGCTCGCTGCAGGGGGGCTGTTGCGTGAAGAGGAGGCTGATGAAGACGAGCTGCTGCTCGACAGTCCAGAGGGAGGAAGGTAACCAGAGGCAGACGGAGCAGCTGCTGCTACCGACTTGGGCTGCTCACAGGAAATGCTCAGGGTGCAGGTTAACGAGGCTCTGATACCACTTGTTAGACCTTTCAACCTGAGCATTGATAGTTGTGGATGACACTAGGAGAGTTGGGACAATTTTCGTTGGTTTATTTCTCACACAATGCCATGCCAACCTGAGGGGTTGGGGATACATATTTATAGGCTGCTAGCCAGCCAAGGCATATGCTAAGATGCTGCTAAGATGCCAGTCTAAGATGCTAGTCTAAGATGCTAGTCTAAGATGGTAACTGACAGTCCTTGATGGTCAAGAACAGAACTCTATCCTAACAGCCAGTCCTTGATGGTTCAGGACTTTATCCTCCTAACTGCCACAAGGACCATGTGCTGCAGCCCCACAAGGACCCTAGTACACAGACTTATCCATCAAAGTCGACTAGTCCAGCAAGGAGAAGCAGTGCGAGGTGTGCCGCAGCAAAGCCACGACCTTTGTTGCCAGTCTGAGCATGGTAAATTTTCTTATTTAGTCTCGAATGTGGAAACTTGCTCGGAAGATCCAACCAAGACCACTTTTTCTATAAAGAAGATGCAAGGTTCTAGGAAGCGGCTGTTCTGCTCGCGAGCACCGGTGAGCACTTTATCGAGACCAGTCGATACCGCATTGGGGTGTGTGTCGTTGAATTACTGAGCCAGCGCGTCGAGCAGTGTTAAATCGCGAGGGGTGGGAATACAGTATACTGCCGCCTCGTACACCGCGTGGGGACGGAGCCCGCGGATGGCGCCGTGACGGGATTTCCCCTGAGCCGTGGCTCGGGGCGTCAGCGGATTCCCTGATCCGTGGCTCAGGAAATCGAATCTCCGTCAGTCGGCGCTGGGCAGGCCAGTAAATGGCTACTGTGACAAACAGGGCCGCTGCCTCCCACCTCTCGCCAATCTTTCTTGTGTCCGCCATTGACACTGTCCGAGATCTGCGGAAGGAGTTCACGGCCTATGTTGCATGGATACGTCACCTAACTGCCGTATCGGTGCAGGATACTGCACTAGGACGGGGATACGCGTGGATACGCGTGGGATACCCGTATCTCAACGTACCACGTTTTTTGCAAATTAAAATAAAGAGAAAAATAGGGATACGGCTGGGACACGGGGGGATACACTCGGGATACTTTTTAGCCTGTTAGCACTCGATCTCCAGTCCAACAAAAGCCTACTCGCGATGGGTAAATAAACCTAATCGCTTGAGTCCATCGTGCCGTCACCTGCAGTTGCCAAGGGCTGGAGCCGCGCGCATCTCCGTACTCCCTTCCGCCGCTGCCGCCGCCGCCGGCGGCATCTCGCAGCTCGCCACCGGCCTCCGTTCTCGGTTCTCCAACTCCAAGTCGGCAAGTCTTCCCCATCCTGAATCTGAATACAAGGACTGTATACAAGGAGTGGAGTCAGGACATGATAAGGCAGCAACTTCTTCAGATAACCCTCAATGAAAAAAGATCAGGTTACTTCATAAGCATCAATTTTCTCATCCTCTAAAAAAATTGTGTTTTGGTGCTGATTTTTTTATGCATTCATACATATACTCGCCGTATCCCCGTAAGCCTATTTTCAGAAAATGCCGTTTTCTCGTATCGCCGTATCCGTATCCCCGTACCCGTATCCCCGTACCATGTAACGTAGTTCACGGCGGCGAGTTTCGTGGATGGAGTTCCTGATGCAACCAATTAGGAGGTAAGGCAAAAATCTCTCACCCCCGGTCCTCTTGCCCCGCCCCCAATCCGTTGTCCACAGTGATTATGCTTGTTCATTGTGTAACTGGTCCTGATCCAGAATGGATTTGCTGGACTGCAGGTCCGCGGTGATGGAGGACGTGAATGACAACCAGCTGCCAATGGAGCCGGTGCACTACCCAGCGGTCCCCCATGGCCACTGTAAGCGTTGACGGGCAGATCTGTGCGGCGGATGGGGCAGTTGCGGTGGAGGGGAATGATGAACCGCAGGCGTCTGAGCAATCTATTGGCTAGGTTAATCCAAAAACACCAGGCTGGACTCGCAGGTAACCTCTGTCTGTACTAGTTCTTGCACTGGAGACTGTTCTGTTCTGCTCTAGGATGCGTAGACATATGGGAAAAAAATCGAATCCCTGGGGAGATGCCTCTATCTGACGAAGCAAATAACGAATCATTTGTCATGCCCTAAGGCTACAGCAGTACAATCTTCTGTGTTCTGCCTTGCCTCAACACGGCTTTCCGGTGTCGAACAGACAACTCGGACATCTTACAAGGTGGAATTTCACAAAAAATATGTATATGTCAGTGCCACTATTATTTTCACAGGTGCCATCTAATTGATGGGAATTGTGTTCATCACTTAGTCACTTACTGTTGATTTCAGTTTCAAACTTTAGACATGTGTTAGTCCCCCCGTGATCAACTGCTTCATCCCTAGCGTTGGCATCTACATTACCCCATCACTACTGTCAAATTCCATGTACAATATTTCTTGTTGTGATCAACGTTTACCCACATATAGCACCAACACTGACCTGGCTCTTCTGGAGGCTCCACTGGTAGTTCAACCATGTGAGTCGCAGGCACACTTGTCACCAAATCGATGATAGCCGCCTCCCTCTCTGCACCATTTGCAAATTGTCAGTTCATACATGTTTATAGTTCAACTGTTTCTTATCCGTTGCTAAAATTCCCTTTTTACAGATATGATTCATTTATTCATTTTGACTTGTTCATCAGTTAACTGCAACAAGATAACAACATTATATTTCATACTACCCAGATAAAAATATATTAGTTCATAACAATCCAATACAAGACCAGAGACAAAATGACAACATCAGTTAAGCTTTGTTGTGCTTTATCCCAAACTTCCAGCACATATTTCCCAAATAATTGAAATGCCTAAATCTTTCCTATGCTATCAACGGGGAAGATGAATCCCCAAGCGCTGGGGTGTAACAAGAAGCTAGTGAAGGGCAACTTGCATCACATCATAGATTCAGGGATTTAGGAAGTAAAACTAGTCATGACTGAAGAAATCCTACAGTTAGAGCAAGTGCTGATTGGTCTCTGCATTCAGAAAAAGCATGCTATACTGTGCTTGCAGGCTGATTGCTCTCTGCATTCAGAAATTTCATGCTATATGTGCCTATTTTTGCAGGCTGATTGCTCTCTGCATTCTGAAAATTCATGCTATATGTGCCTGTGTTTGCAGGCTGATTGCTCTCTGCATTCAGAAATTTCATGCTATATGTGCCTATTTTTGCAGGCTGATTGCTCTCTGCATTCTGAAAATTCATGCTATATGTGCCTGTGTTTGCAGGCTGATTGCTCTCTGCATTCTGAAAATTCATGCTATATGTGCTTGTGTTTGCAGGCTGATTGCTCTCTGCATTCTGAAAATTTATGCTACATGTGCCTGTGTCTGCAGGCTGATTGCTCTGTGCATTCAGAAAATTTATGCAATGTATGCCTGTGTTTGCAGGCTTAGGATTGGTGCTGCCGCACCGAGCAGAACACCATGCCCAAATCGAATCAGTGCGTTTGAGAAGGCAGTCAGGTGTTGCGGAGAGAACCCAGCTGAAAACGTGATCACACCGGTTCTCGGTACTAGTTTCGACTCTTTGGGCGAAACATACGACTTGTGTGTACATGTAGGTGGATATCATCGGAAAGCACGGTAAAACTGGTGTGTCGTCCTTGTGTACCATTTGAGATGATGTTATGTCGTACTTCAGCAAGTCAGCAGATAACTGCTTCTGTATTGACACCGTGTGCAAGAATCGGACAACACCAGAGTTTGCTTGACATAAAAGTCATAAGTTAGTGCAGATAAAAGCGCGTCAAATGAAATCAACAACTGTCATAAGCTTAGTTGGGAGCTTGAAACTAGAGAGTGAAGGTCTTACTGAGAATTCAGGTTCAATAGGGTGCCTCCAGCTTAAATAAGGGTTTTCGGTTTCTGCTTCATCATGTCAAGTTGGACGTGGCCTCGTGCAGTTGCGAGGTGCGAGAGGCAACGAGCATTTATTTCCTTCAAGAGGACTGTGATCTAATTTTTTTAATTTATGTCTTCAGTATCTGCCGTTTTTAGTTATTCTCTTCATTTTTTGTATGACCATAGTTAGTCTCTTTCAGATATTTTAGGCTCTAATTATTCGTTTTTATTTATTTAGTCACCCATTTCTGTTAGTGTTCAGTTTTTATGTTCATTGCTCTATCTGCAATTTACATGAGCGAACTTTCTCAGTCCTCACTCTTTATTCGTTAGTCCATGTTCGGTCCCTCATTTTCTCCTTTTTCTTTTTTAGCAGTTTATGTTGCATGCTGTAGGAGGATGGGGGTATTGATGAAGATGTGAACCATCGAATCAAAGCCGGATGGATGAAGTGGCGCCAAGCTTCTGGCATTCTCTGTGATAAGAGAGTGCCACAAAAGCTAAAAGGCAAGTTCTACAGGACGGCGATTCGACCCGCAATGTTGTATGGCGCCGAGTGTTGGCCGACTAAAAGGCGACATGTTCAACAGTTAGGTGTGGCGGAGATGCGTATGTTGAGATGGATGTGTGGCCACACGAGGAAGGATTGAGTTCGGAATGATGATGTACGAGATAGAGTTGGGGTAGCACCAATTGAAGAGAAGCTTGTCCAACATCGTCCGAGATGGTTTGGGCATATTCAGCGCAGGCCTCCAGAAGCTCCGGTGCATAGTGGACGGCTAAAGCTGCGGAGAATGTCAAGAGAGGGCGGGGTAGACCGAATTTGACATGGGAGGAGTCCGTTAAGAGAGACCTGAAGGATTGGAGTATCACCAAAGAGCTAGCTATGGACAGGGGTGTGTGGAAGCTTGCTATCCATGTGCCAGAGCCATGAGTTGGTTGCGAGATCTTATGGGTTTCACCTCTAGCCTACCCCAACTTGTTTGGGACTAAAGACTTTGTTGTTGTTGTTGTTATTGTTGTTGTTGTATGTTGCATGCTCATCGTGAGCCTGTCAACATCAGAGGGAGAGGGGAGAAGTTGAGCGGTACTCTTGGTTCAGATGTTTTCCTTAGCAATCGTTTGACGCAAAGCATTCTTTGTCTTTGATTTTAAGGACATTGTAACCTAACATGCATGATTCGGAAAGGGATAACATAATGGCTGGCATTCTGTAAACTTTTTGTTGAATTGTTAGTAAACTTTTGATAGAGCCTAAATATCAGTATTTTTTTCCTTTTTAGATTTCTTTAGTTTAATTCATTGTTCTTCTTTTAGTCATACTGTTCTTTTATTTGATCAGTGGTTGTCAGTATTGTCGTTTCTTCAGTCTATATTCAGTTTATGCGTTTTCAGTCTGTATTCAGTTTATGTGTTTTCAGTCAGTTTTCAGTCTATTATTCACTTTATAATTTCAGTTTTTAAGTCTTCATTTTATTTTCTTCATCATTCTGATCCCGTGGATTGAATGAGGTTTCAGTGGCGTCAAATCGCACCATGATCAGATACATGCTGTGAAATCATATTTTGCGTGGGGGCACCAAGAAGCCTGCGGCGTGGCTCAAGCGGTGTCACTTCCAGTGGCTATAGCAACCAAAAACCAAAAGCCCTTTATATTCTGATGGCAAAGCTGGTAAGCATCTCAATAACAATAGAGCTCACCACCATGACGTGTACGTGTGCATTTTAAAAATGTGAGGCTAAGGTCAACCATCACCCTAAAATTTTGGTACAATTTTTCTGTATATAGTGCACACTATGTTTCTCTGTCACTAACCACCTGAAATTTATGTACAACTACTAGCAAGATGCCCGTGCATTGCACGGAACATCAAGATGCATTTTTTATAAAACACCTGTTGTGATTGACCCATGCGGGAGTAATCCCATGTGTAAAAACTAATCATATCTCGAGAAAGAGGAAAGATAAGGTAAGGAGGAGTGGGGTGTGGTGGTGATTGGTGGTCGGACTGAGCGGAGGCATGGGGATGGACGACGCTGGCAGCGGCCACCATGACAGATTGTTCCAGAGGCTTCCTTTTTTTAATTGCTCAACAATGAGGTTGTGGGAGATCAGGATGAACGAGGGAAGGCCTTATCTGCAAATGTGGAGAGAGGTGCGGGTATCTTTTTGCAAAATTGTCATAGTTTGCTTTCTATCCGTCAGATATAGATCGGACGGTCTATATTGCAAGATGGCAGGCACACCATCATCACCAACTCGGTTTTTTATAAGAGTAGAGATTCAGTTTTTGGTTGCTCATTTTTATTGTTTGATGGATTTCTTCTTGACAAGCCTTTACGAATCTACTTTGTTTCTCTGGATAGGCCAAAAACAAAGTTTTTGAGTATTTCTTGCTTCAGTACATTATTGGATGAGGTGTCAGTGCCGATTGAGAAAAACAGAGAAATGCTAGTTCTCACTCAGTACCCATAAGGATCGGCACCCAAGTCTCAGTTTTCAGTCTTCATTCTTTTTTCAGTACATTATTTTTTCTCTTACTATAATTCTTTGTTCTTTTCAGTTTCAGACGACCTTAGCAGCACAACTAAACTC
>NC_041392.1:108244336-108253868 GCF_002162155.2 Triticum dicoccoides | reverse complement strand
CCCCCAACAGCTCTCAAACTGCAGCCTAATTTTGCTGTCAGTTCTCTGTTTTTGATTTGGATCTGATATGGTTAGTCCTATCTAGTTTTTCTGTATCTGCTACGGCTAGTCATAACTACTTCCATCTTTTAACGGCAGTCCTAGTTTTGTTGCTACCGTCTGACATCTTCTTTTTCTTTCTCGTTTTATCACATGTATGTATCCCACGGGGCATCACATAAATTACCATTCAAGGTAGGTTCCAGTCTGCAGATCACGAGGGACGGTATGGCTGGAATACGCTTGGTAACAGGGAGCATTACCACTGCTGCGTACAAGACCTCTAAGGAAGACCATCTCGTCAATAAGCTCGAGAACAAGGGCCATTAGTTTTTGCAAGTGGAGATGCAACCATTGGAAACCAGACCGATGATGCTACTTCGGCAAATGAGACTGAGAACAGGCTCGCTGGATGTTGGCGCCAAAGAAGCCAAAAGAGATGGGTCGCCCAACAACTAGCCAAGAGAAGGCGCCGTACGAGGGGCTCAGCAAACGGACAAGCTTCTGCACGATATGTTGCCAGCAGGGGCACAAGAGGATAACCTGATATCCCCAAGCCAGTTTGTAAACCAGTGCGGCACAAAAACTGCGGCGTTGAAGGTCACAAACGAAACAACTGCCGCAAAGTAGGTGATCTGCGGCTAAATAACATGTGATGTGCAACGATAGTGATTTGTGTTGCTAATGTATGTGTTTGTATGTTGTTTTCAGGCGTATCGTCTGTCTTTGTATACAGAGTGGTGTACATATGGTTGTTGATCTGTCTTGGTGCTTCTGTGAAGTGCATTTCCCATTGCCAACATGGTTTCTGTTGGCTGAATTTTTTACTGAGACAATCTGGTTATCTTTGGCTGCTGGATGGGCAATTGTGCTAAATGCTGGACAAGTGCATGCCTGTGTGAGGCCGCGCGCCCAGTGCTCGGCCGATCCATTTCTAATTGCACTACAAGAGCAGGGAAAACAGAGGAGCAATTACATAAGCGTTCCTCCACCATGCGTGCCCCATCTGACCGATCCATTCCTTTTCATTTAGGTAGAAAAGACTGAATACTACAGGGCAGTTCTTGCCATGGCTCTGACCGTGCTATCCCTATGGGCGTCTGGCATTACAAAATCAGATGCAACTCGCAAGCTGGATGAAGTATCCGCAGAGGTGATTCCCCTTGCGCTGTAAACTCTGTTGTAGCATGAATTGGCAGGAACTTCTATTTAAGTTGTACAGCTCGCGTGCAGGGTTCAGTTGAGCTGAAAGTTCAGTAAACCAGCCTGTAGGACTACAAGTTGTTGCGCTGACTTCATCTTCTGGAGTGTCTGCTGTCTTTGAGCAGGTAAGAAGATTCAGTCCACCCATGAATTCTGTTCCTGATTTTTCTCCTTGCTTATCTTGACGAGTTTCCTGCAGGAGACATGCCATGCAACCGCAGATCTGGAGACATAAGAGATGGGCCCGCAGGACGAAGTGCAGATGCAGGCGCTCCGCGCGGTGGATGAACGGTGCAGAGAACACGATCCGGAAAAGCATGATTAGCTGCTGTGTGAGCTTGCCGAGCCCCGAGCTTGAAGACGGCGAGCAGTCTACGGCTGGGGCGTGCGGCGACTGGAGATAGCTGCCGTCGTTGGTCCAGAATCAGCGAGTTAGCGGCCCAGTCCGTGACGCTGTACCAATGGCCGTTTGCTAGAAGTGGGCCAATAAAACTGTTCATTAATAGATATACGGCAGTAATACGTGGGCCTGTATGCGTCAGAATGGGAATCTCGAAGATCACGAGCGGGAGGGATATCGCGAGCACCTACGATCCCGCTTAGAAGAGCACTTTCGCAAGGTTCTATTCTATCAACAAGCTTTCATGTGTCATCAGCAGCTCTATTACAAGTCTCTAGGGTCGGCTTACCCCAGTTTAGGTTACTACTCATTGATATCTGATATGGAAGGTTGAAAATTAGTCTTGAAAGTATCAATGGTTCTTTGATCACCTTGATTCCTAAAGTGCTATCACCTGAGGGGCCCAATGATTTCAGACCGATTTCACTGACTAATTCTTTTTTGAAGTTCCTAACAAAGTTTCTTGCAAACAGACTCCAGAAGGTAATACTGAGATGCATCCACAAAAATCAATATGGGTTCTTGAAATGCGGATCTATCCAGGATTGTATTGCTTGGAGTTTTGAATACATTCATCAATGCCGTCAATCCAAAAAGGCAATTTTCATTCTCAAGCTTGATTTTGCAAAAGATTTTGATACTGTGGAACATGAGTTGATCCTTCAGATGCTTAAATTCAAAGGATTTGATGAAAAATGGATTGGTTGGATTAAGCAGTTACTCTGATCTGGATCGTCTTCCATTCTCCTTAATGGAGTCCCTGGCAAGCAATTTATTTGTAGGAAGGGGGTTAGGGTGATCCTCTATCACCTTTGTTTCTTTGTTATTGTTGCTGATCTTTTGCAATCTGCTGTCAATGATATGTCAAGAAGGGAAGAGTTAACTCTGCCAATTCCATCACATGATGAGGACTTCCCTGTAGTGCAGTATGCAGATGATACCCTGCTTGTGGTTCCTGCTGTGGAACCCCAGCTCCTAGCCCTCAAGAATATGCTCAGAACCTTTTCTGAATCCACTGGACTGAAAGTTAATTTTCATAAATCTTCAATCATACCCATTAATGTGGACAACACTGAAACAAGGAGACTAGCAGATGTTTTTGGGTGTCAGGTTGGCTCACTACCTTTTACATATTTATGGTTGCCACTTGGAACAACCAGGCCCAGGATACAGGACCTGGTACCAGTTGTACAGAGAGTTGAGAGAAGACCGTCAGCTAGTTCATCTCTTCTATCTCAGGGAGCCAGACTTCAGTTAGTACAGTCAGTACTTTCTTCTATGCCAATATACTTTCTTTGCAGCCTGTGTCTGCCTGATGGTATAATCAAGCAATTGGAAAGAATTATGAGGCAATGTTTATGGAGAGGAAACTCTGACACTCCAAGACAGCCATTGGCTCCATTGCCTCTAGTGTGTAGGCCCAAAGTAAATGGGGGCATGGGAATTATAAACCTTAGTATCCAAAACATAGCTCTTCTCACCAAACATCTTTTTAAGTTCTATAACAAGGTTGATATCCCATGGGTGAATCTCATGTGGAATTTTTACTATGAACGGATAGTACCTCATGCTACAGTCCTTTGTGGATCTTTTTGGTGGAGAGATGTGCTTAAACTGAGTGAAATATTCGGACTTCACTCTATGGTTAATGTCAATTGGGAGACACAACACTATTCTGGCATGATGCTTGGTCTTTCTTGGGTGCTGCAACCCCTCTCAAGGACAGATTTCCAAGGATATTTTCGTATGTGATTGATGACAATTTTTGTCCATGATTTCCTGCATGAGCATGATTATACCAACTTTTTTCAATAACCACTCTCTATGGAGGCCATGGAAGAATTGCACTCTCATTGAGGGGTCCCAGAACTTGCCCAGAAATAATACTGCAAATGATAATTGGTTATGGTCACCTGGTAAAGGTAATTACTCTGCAAAGAGTTTTTACACAACAATGCATGCCCACATGCCAGTTGATGAGCCATGTAAATGGATATGGGAAAGCAGGAGTATCATGAAGATTAAGGTCTTTGCATGGCTGATGCTTAATGACAGATTAAATACCAGAGATATGCTGGTTAGAAGAGGCAACAGAATGATGAGAATAACTGCCCTTTATGCCCCACTCAAAACCCTGGAGGACAGAAAAAGGGCAACCTGGTGCATGTAGCTCCCGCTTGCGCAGGGTCCAGGGAAGGGTCCGACCACTTTGCGTCTATAGTACGCAGCCTTTCCCTACATTTCTGTAAGAGGCTGTTTCCAGGACTTGAACCCATGACCTCATGGTCACAAGGCAGCAACTTTACCACTGCGCCAAGGCTCCCCTTCTGGAGGACAGAGATCACCTATTTTTTAAGTGTACCTTCAGTGCAAGGGTATGGAATTATCTTCAGATCCAGTGGGTTGCTGGTCTAAACCCAAGAGAGTGTATCCTTCATGCCAAAAAGAAGCTTTGGACACCCTGTTTTCCATGAGGTTACTTTTCTGGCTGCCTGGAACATTTGGCTTATTCGTAATGGAAGGATCTTCAGACATGGGAGGCCTTCTTTTAGGGGATGGAAGGAAAGGTTCATACATGATGTGACACTGTTGTCACACAGATTCAAGCCAAGCAGATGACCAACTTTGTTAAACTGGATTAACTCTTTGCCATAGGAGTTTGTTTATAGCTTTTCTGTAATTATGTAACATGTAAATAGGTAAGTCTAGTTTTTTCTCTTAGCTTGGCTTAGTTTTTTATTTTGGTTTGTAAGACTTCTCAGTTCTTTAATAAAGGACTGTGATGCTGTTGCCTCACAGTAGACAGTCAAAAATAAATAAATATCAATTAATATTTTTCGGGTAGGAAAAAATATTGATTTCTTTTGCAGTGCAAGGAAAAATACCCTAATAGATGGTATAATTAACCAAGACATTGGTATTTTCAGAACCAGCGGCCCTTTGAGACCCCAATTTACATAGAAAATACCCCTAATGTGTAAATGTGTATACCTCCGGGGAATCTATAAAAGGGCGCCTACCTAAGAAAGAAAGATTCATCAATAGCTAAGAGCTTTGTTTCCGCAGAATACATTCTTTATTCTTTAGTTAAAACCATCAGTGTAGCACCCCTCTTTTCTAACATTCGTTTAGTTAGTAGCAATATTTTTGAAGTGTTTTTACCATTTTGCTGGAGGTTTTAGCGGTGTTCTCGATATCAGGCTGTAATTGTTGCCGGTCTAAGCTTGGTAAAATTTCCTTAGTCCCGAATATGGAAACTTGCTTGGAAGATCCAACCAAGGCCACGTTTTCGATAAAGACGATGCAAGATTCTATTCTTTCAACAGGCTTTGATGTGTCATCAGCATCTCTGTTACAAGTCTGTAGGGTCGGCTTACACCAGTTCAGGTCATTGCTCTTTATTCTTTAGTTAAAACCATCAGTGTGGCACTCCACTTTTCTAACAATCATTTAATTAGTAGCAGTACTTTTGAAGCGGTTTTACCATTTTGCTGGAGGTTTTAGCGGTGTT
Organism: Triticum dicoccoides; assembly: GCF_002162155.2. Taxonomy (NCBI): domain Eukaryota; kingdom Viridiplantae; phylum Streptophyta; class Magnoliopsida; order Poales; family Poaceae; genus Triticum; species Triticum dicoccoides. Next base: position 108,248,715 of record NC_041392.1, on the reverse strand, counting down.
CTCAATATTAGGCTGTAATTGTTGCCAGTCTGAGCTTGCTAAAATTTCCTTAGTCCCGAATATGGAAACTTGATCGGATGATCCAGCCAAGGCCACATTTTCGATAAAGATGATGCAGGATCCTGTTCTATCAACAGACTTTGATGTGTCATCAGCAGCTTTATTAGAAGTGTAGCGTCGGCTTACCCTAGTTCAGGTTACTGCTCTTTATTCTTGAGCTAAAACCATCAGGTTACTGCTCTTTTCTAACATTCGTTTAGTTAGTAGCAGTATTTTAGAAGTGTTTTTACTATTTTGCTGGAGGTTTTAGCGGTTTTCTCGATATTAGGCTGTAATTGTTGCTAGTCTGAGCTTGGTAAAATTTCCTTAAGTCTCGAATATAGAAACTTGCTTTTAAGATCCAACCAAGGCCACATTTCGATAAAGAAGATGCTACATTCTTTTCTATCAGTAGGCTTTGATGTGTCATCAGTAGCTCTATTAGAAGTCTCTGGTGTAGGTCTACCATAGTTCAGGTTACTGCTCTTTATTCTTTATTTAAAACCATCAGCGTGTCACCCCTCCTTACTAACACTCGTTTAGTTAGTAGTAGTATTTTGAAGTGTTTTTAACATTTTTCTGGCGGTTTTAAAGTGTTTTTAACATTTTGCTGCAAGGGAGACGGCCAACAATACATGGTTCTGCCGACCTTGGCAGCAGTGACTCCACTCTGCCATTGCCTGAGATGCCTACCAAGACCGCCTCGAATGTGCTCGACTGGCTCTGCTCGTCGGCGACCACGACTCTGTTGGAGGTTTACGCGTGCTCTACGAAATCTGGTGGTCAGCAGAAACAGGGTCAGACAGGATGATCTCCCGCCGTTAATGAGGACAAGCCGGTGGTGGCACCCGACCACGCTCTAGTAGTCCATGGCGTTGGTGGCGCTGACCTGCAGGGAGAACCCCTCAGCAGTGGTGCGGTCGGTAGGGTAGAGGGCGGGGATTAACAGGACCTTCCTCGTGTGCTTCTCGGAGATGTCGAAGACAGGGCCTTATCTCAAGGAGAGCCCAGGTTTCTTTCTGGTGGTATGTTGATGTTGAACATGAAATGTTCTTTGATACTGAAATTTTCATATTTAATTGACATAAAAATTGGCCTAATAGTTGTTACCTTGTGAATTAACTTCTGCATGTAATTTTGTGTTAGGTAACTTGTACTGTGAACATATAATTCATTGGTTTGGAGAGTCTACCAGTTACTCAGTTATGAAGTTGTTATTAGATATTATCACATTTATTCAGTACTGTATCATGTTATTATCCACAGTAAATGGCGATACTCGTACGAAAGAGAGCAACGTCCTTTGATTTTAGGATGGTCTTGGTCATCTGAGTGTGCTTATTGTCTTCATCCTGTAGATCCATGGATTTCCAGTTAGCAAAGGTTGGCTGATATTTGATTTGAAGTTATGAACAGAATAAACTCTAGAGGTCAAAGGGAGTACTATGTGAAAGGGGATGGGCTTCCATACGATGGATGTACATGGGAAAGTGAGTTTGACATCTTGGTTCCAACCTCAGATTGAGTTCTTCAATGAGAACCGGTCCAGGCATTGAAGAACAAAGATTTAAGTTGTTCGATCTACATTAAGGTAATCGTACTAAACGTCATGTTCTCTTAATGGGTACCCCAGTTCTGGTTACTGCTCTGCTTATTAGTTAAAACCATTTTTATGGCTTCCCTCTTTTTAATGTTTTTTAATTAATAGCAGTATTTTTGAAGTGTTTCTACCATTTTGCTGGAGGTTTTAGCGGTGTTCTCGATATTAGACTGTAATTGTTGCGAGTCTAGGTTTGGTAATTTTTCCTTGCTTAGTCTCAAATATGGAGTCTTCAAGTGTGATATACCTGAAGTCCTCATGTAATACCTAATACGTAGGAAAGAAGCAGCTCTCAGCTCAGCTCTGTTTTGAGCACAAAACAAGGAGGGAATCGGGGGTATATGTAGGCTTGTCCTAGAAATCTGAGGGCCTATTTGGTTGACAGTATTTTTACAGGAAATCTGCAGGAATCGGTATTCCAGAGGATTTTGGGCATACTGGTCGTTCGGATCGCAGGAAAAGCCACTCCAGTTTACTCTGGAATACTGCTCTAGCCCGGTGATCCCACAGGAAATTGTAATCCAGTTGGAGCTCATGTTTCGCGTATGCCCGAGAAAGATCAGTCACTTCCCATATAATTTATTCCATAGCCAGATCCTTTACCTCAAAGAATCACTATGCAGTCAAATAAAAAATTCATAAAATTGCTTCTTGAGAATCCCCTGATGGAATGGCTGCCTCTGCTTTTTCAACGTTGTACCAAACGTCCCGCTCTTTAGACTTCCTCGGGTTTTAAATCCTCAGTTTTGCACCTCTATTCCTTTGACATTCCTATGGGTTTCTCCATTCCCATGTTTCATATTCCTGTAAACCGAATAGACCCTGACTGTTACACACGAATTTGTACAACTCGAGGCACCGAACACACTCGCTCGGAGCGGCCGTCTAAGGCGACATTTTGGATAAAGAAGATGCACGATTCTATTCTATCAACAGGCTTTGTTGTGTCATTAGCAGCTCTATTGAAAGTCAGCGTCGGCCTTTATTACCGTCATTCGTCTCTGGGGACAGCTCCCCTGATGCAACAAGGCCCTGATTATTGCTAACAAACTTAAAGACGTCGAAGACAGGGCTTTATCTCAAGGAGAGCCCAGGTTTCTTTCTGGTGGTATGTTGATGTTGAACATGAAATATTCTTTGATACTGAAATTTCATATTTAATTGACATAAAATAGGTCTAATAGTTGTTACCTTGTGAATTAGCATATGTATGTAATTTTGTGTTGGGTACACATTCCTTTTGGTCTTTCTCCGGAGAGTCTACCAGTCACTCAGTTATGAAGTTGTTATTATATGTTATCGCATTTGTTCAGTACTCATACCGAAGAGAACGGCGCCCTTTGATTTTAGGATGGTCTCAGTCATCTGAGTGTGCTTATTGTCTTCATCCTGTCCATCCATGGATTTCCAGTTAGCAAAGGTTGGCTGATATTTGATATGAATAGACTAAACTCTACAGGTCAAAAGGAGTACTATGTGATAAGGGATGGGCTTCCATACAATGGATGTACTTCAAAGGGAGTCTGATATCTTGGTGTTCCAACCTTAGATTGAGTTCTTCAATGGGAATCGGTCCAGGCGTTGAAGAACAAAGATTCTAAGTTGTTCGATCTACATTAAGGTAATCGTACTAAACATCACGTTCTCTTACTGGGTACCCCACTTCAGGTTACTGCTCTAGTTATTAGTTAAAACCATCAGTATGGCGTCTTCTTAACTTTTTTAATTAGTAGCAGTATTTTGTTTCTGGAGTTTATAGTGGTGCTGTTCATATTAGACTCTAATTGTTGCCAGTCTGGGCTTGGTAATTTTTCCTAACTTAGTCTCGAATATGGAATCTTCCAAGTGTGATGGATATGTTTAAGTGTGATATACCTGAAGTCCCCATGGAATACCTAATATGCAGGAAAGAAGTAGCTCTTAACTTAGCTCTGTTTTTTACCACAAAGCAAGGAGGGAACCGAACACACTCGCTCGGAGGGTCTGACCAAGGTGACATTTTCAATAAAGAAGATGCACCATTCTATTCTATCAACAGGCTTTGATGTGTCATCAGCAACTCTGTTGCAAGTCTTTAGTGTCGGACTATTATTACCGCCATTTGTCTCGGGGGACAGCTCCCAGATGCAACAAAGCCCTGATTATCGCTAACAACCTCAGAGTGTTCAGTCAGCTTGGATTCAGTGGGAGTGTCAAGCTTACGGCTTTTCTTTGAATTGACACCAAATAGCTAGGCACGCGTGACTGGTTCTGGCGCTTCCTTGTCAGCAGATATTAATTCTGCTTGTCATCAGAAGCCAGTTAAGTTTTATGTTCCAAAGAAGGCGGTCCATTTGGAGGGTTGACATTGTCGACTGAAGCACTTCCATTGCTCAAAGAAGCTGTGGGAGTGCTGTATGGAGGGTTTCCATCTTGTCAACCGTGGAAGAATTGTGTACCACTTGCCGGTGAACCAGAGGGATCCGCAGAGCTGACGGCGAGATTCCTACTTCCCCTATCACCTGCTTATGTTAATATGTTCCAATAGTTTATCTTCTGGCACGACTGCTCAAAATAAGGTCTGAACTTCTGTCTTCTCTGGAAATATAAACTTCCGTAGGTGCATGGGCATTTCCGGAAACTGAAAAATAAGAGGAAATGAGAAACACTCCATATGCTATGACCAGGTTACTGGTTCCCCATTTGCATTCCCAAAGTGAATGTTCTGTACACACAGTGCATACATACACAACACGTATTC